>NW_012136214.1:0-1349 GCF_000956105.1 Propithecus coquereli
CTGTATCTCATTTTGGGTAGTTTCTATTGCTATGTCTTTGTGTTCACTAATATTTTCTTCTAAGACTGTGGTACTGCATATGGGACTACTTGATGTTATCTCTGCTTACATAAGACAGGGCTCAGCCCACTATGGCCCGTGGGCCAAATCTGTTTTTTTTTTTTTTTTTGGTAAATAAATTTTTATTGGAACACAGCCAAGGCCATTCATATTTGTATTATCTATGGCCACCTTTGTGCTGCAACCAGAGAGAGGAGTAGTTGTGACCCAGATTATATGGCCCACAAGCCTAAAATATTTATTATCTGAACCTTTACAGAAAAAAGATTACTGACCTCCACCCAACCTCTGTCTTCCTGTGACTCTCCAGGCTCTGCTCCCATCCATGTATTGGCTCATCCTTGGACTCCACGCCTACTCTAGGTCAAAAGGTGTCACATCCAAATATGATAATATTTCTAGACAGAAAATAAGCCATCTTTTTTTGTGTCTTTTTGTAAGAACAGGGTAGCTTTTCCTAGAAGCCCATAAAATACTTTTATTTGTATAGTTTGGGACCAAAACATAATCACAAGCCAATGTCTGAACCAGTCACTGGCAAGCAGACTGCAATTGCCATGATTGGATAAACCAGAGTGCACTCTCTGGGACTGAGGACAGACCAGCCTTTCCTGAATCATGGGCCATGAGGAAGAGGATGGACATCAAAACCAAATTAGAACTCTCTTAGGACAGAGGAAAGCAAGGAGAATGAATGTTGGTTACTACTAAAGGATGGAGTTATAGGAAAGGTAGAAAAGCTGAGCTTGACCTGTACTCCTAGATCCTTCCCCTATATAGTTATAAGGGAAAATGCTAACAAGAAAGCTACTGAAAGGCATGAAGGGGCCTCCAAAGAGAATCTATTGAGGGAATTCATGACATTCCCTTTGAGGTTTTCTCCAACCTGCCCCGCCAGTATCCAAAATAATGAATGCCTTATTGTCATGTGGACCTACTATAAAAATGTGTTATACACTCCCTTGAAAAATGGCAGGAAAAAAAAAGAGAATAACCAAGAATGCAGTTCTCCTGGAGAAAAGTCTCTAGGATAATTCTTGGACCAAATGTGCTTAATAACTGTGTGACACTTATATCTAATGCAAGGTATTAATGCGGATCCAAATAACTTCTAAAAACTATTGTTAGAAAAGAGTTCATAAGAAATCCTTTCCAACCACAAATCAATAAATACTTATTCCTTGCAATATGTTAAAATATAAAATTACATTAGCATAAGCAAATGAGATTAGTAGCTCATGCTTTTACCTCCACAGAAAGATTTTTCCTAATTTCAATATGGGAAGATA
>NW_012136214.1:1399-1760 GCF_000956105.1 Propithecus coquereli
TGGAGACTTGAAAGCCTTTCTTCTAAGATCAGGAACAAGACAAGGATGCCGACTTTCGCCACTTCTATTCAACATAGTACTGGCAGTAGTCCTAGTCAGAGTAATTAGGCAAGACAAAGAAGTAAAAATTGTCTAAATCAGAAAGGAAGAAATTAAATTGTTTTCGTTTGCAGATGATGTTTGTGTGTCTGACTTTTTGTGTGTCAGCATATGCTGGAAAATCCTGCACACTAGCAGTTTTCATCTAAAAAACAGTGATACTAGTTTAAAAAATTAATATTTTCATTGACTCATTTTCTTCTATCTCTTATATATAGAAAACTCTCATTTCTTTTATATACAGAAACCCTAAAAACTCTAG
>NW_012136215.1:0-651 GCF_000956105.1 Propithecus coquereli
GCTTGAACAATAAAACAAACCCTCAAATAAGCAGGATGAGTTAAGAAGAAAGCAAAGTAAATAATGTCTTCAAGGGGTGTCTTTTTGTCAGCCATGAGCAGGAGACAACCAGCTGCTAAATAAACTAAGATCCCCCCTTATATTCTTCATGAACTCACAAGAAAAAGAGTGCAACGAACTATTAAAGCAGCAAAGAGCAGAGTCAGCACGAACAGCTGAGTTAGGCATCTTAGCAGGTAACTATGAAAATCCTGAGTGGTATAAATTTACAAAAGGTTTCTAAATTTATTGTGGTGAATAGAAAAGATCCCAGTGGCCAAATCCAATCCAATTAGGGTAAAAACATCTTTCCTCCTTAACTGCCAGCTTTCGTATGAAAAATTGCTTCTTCTCAAACTCAGTCAATTTTAAATCGTCTGCTAGCTGAGTTTGCCCAGCAGGAGGCTAAAGGGTCTATTATGCTGACAGATGCTCCCTGCTTTAAGATTGTACAGAATTTAAATGACTTTTATTTTCTGTTTATAGCCATTTAAATTGAATTAATGTGAAAAAATTAAACCAAATTTTGCCATTTAAAACTTACACCTTTTTAATAATATTTTAAATGATTGCAGGCATCACTAGTAATCTATATTTGTGTTAATATGCAAA
>NW_012136215.1:4148-6242 GCF_000956105.1 Propithecus coquereli
TATACACTGGGGAAAAGAATCTCTATACTACATTTTTGTTCTTAATTATTTTAAGTATGGTAAGCCTGACTCTATACCAGACTATACATTTTTTTAAAAGCTCATGTTTTATTGTTTTTCAGAAATCATGAAATTCAATTCATAATGAGATGTAAAATTAATGCTGACTAAAACTAACTTATTTATTGATACACTTTGTGTAGCTTTACTTAGTCTTATTAATTCTTTTCTATACTAAAGTGTGAATTTTCTCTATGTTTGTTCTCAAAATATGACTTCTTCATGACAAATTATAGCTGGATGGATCTCAGTACCTGTTTTTTTTTTTATTTCAGCATTTTATAGGGGTATAAATGTTTAGGTTACATATATTGCCTTTGCCCCGCCTGAGTCAGAGCTTCAAGTGTGACTATCACCCAGATGGTGTGCACCACACTCATTAGGTGTGAATGTGCTCATCCTCTCCTCACCACCACTTGCCCGACACCCGATGAATGTTACTACTATATGTGCACTTGTTGATCAGTTAATGCCAATTTGATGGTGAGTACATGTGGTGCTTGTTTTTCCATTCTTGTGAGACTTCACTTAGTAGAATGGGCTCCAACTCTATCTAGGATAATACAAGAGGTGCTATACCGCCTTTGTTTTTTGTGGCTGAGTAGAACTCCGTGGTGTACATATACCACATTTTATTAATCCACTCATGTATTGATGGGCGCTTGGGTTGTTTCCACATCTTTGCAATTGTGAATTGTGCCACTAAAAACATTTGAGTGCAGATGTCTTTTTTATAGAATGTCTTTTTTTCCTTTGGGTAGATGCCCAGTAATGGGATTGCTGGATCAAATGGTAGTTCTACTCATAGCTCTTTGAGGTATCTCCATATTACTTTCCACAGAGGTTGTAGTACTTTGCAGTCCCACCAGCAGTGTGTGAGTGTTCCTATCTCTCCACATCCACACCAACATTTATTGTTTTGGGACTTTTTGATGAAAGCCATTCACACTGAAGTTCAGTGATATCTCATTGTGGTTTTGATTTGCATTTCCCTGATGATTGGAGATGAACATTTTTTCATGTGTTTGTTGGCCATTAGTCTCTCTTCTTTTGAAAAATTTCTGTTGATGTCCTTTGCCCACTTTTTAATAGGGTTGTTTGATATTTTTCTTGCTGATTTTCCTGAGTTCTCTATAGAGTCTAATTATCAGCCCTTTATCAGATGTGTAGCATGCGAATATTTTCTCCCATTCTGTAGGTTGTCTGTTTGCTCTCATGATAGTTTCCTTGGCTGTGCAGAAGCTTTTTAATTTGATCAGGTCCTCTTTATTTATTTTTGTTTTTGCTGTGATTGCCTTTGGGGTCTTCTTCATAAATTCTTTCCCTGGGCCAATGTCTCTAAGAGTTTTTCTGACATTTTATTCTAGAATTCTCATAGTTTCATGCCTTATGTTTAAGTCTGTTATCCACCGTGAGTTGATTTTTGTGAGAGGAGAGAGGTGTGGATCCTGTTTCAGTCTTCTATATGTGGCTATCCGATTTTCCCAGCACCGTTTATTGAATAAGGATTTTTTATGGGGGCAGTACCTGTTTTATGTTTCAAAACTTAACAGCATTAGTCTGTGTATATGGTCTAAAATCTTAAGCCAGAACGTTTATTTTGATAAATCAACATGGCAAAGGGATATAACATTATTTAGTATCTTAGATTCAATTTGAGTCCTGGAAATTATTTCAGTTCTTTATAAGCGTTGTATCATTTGTATAAGCAATATCCAAAATTTAATGCTTTACTTTATGGTTATGTCCACTTTGAGATGTATGCCCTAAGTCAAAAGTTTTCTTTGAAAACATTATATCTTATGATACCATTATAGAACTACTTAGATTTAGAAATATATATGTGTTTATGTGTTTTCTTCAAAGACTAAATATTTACCTGATGGAATTTGGAGCTTCTAATGTAGAAGAACAACCAGAAAAAAAAAAAAGATCAATTACTCACAGCAATTTCACAAAGCAATATTTATTTAGTTATTAATTGTTTAATGATAAACATAAAGGTTTTAATAAAAGGAATTGAAAACACGAAGT
>NW_012136215.1:8734-9130 GCF_000956105.1 Propithecus coquereli
AATCAGGCAAAAGAAAGATGTAATATTTTAGTTTAACTATGTCTCTTCAGTGTGTTAAAGTTTAAAAGAGTAGAGAATCAATAAATATTTGTTATCATCTTTTGGTAAATTTTCATAATATCATCAAAATAATCTATCCAATTCTGCCATAATGCTTTTCACAAATCTTGTAGTAGATTTGTATCCAATTGTTTGTTTTATGTTAGATACATTTTCTTGCTTAAAACTTATGATTGTTTAAATTAGATGATATAAACAATAAATAGTAAACTTGAGTTTTGAGGGTAGTGTTAACTAGGGCTTTTCCTTTTCATCCATATCCACAATAACATCATTAAAACTCCCCACAACATCTTACAAATGTGAAACAACCTGGAGAATAAAAACTGGAAAGAT
>NW_012136215.1:9478-9820 GCF_000956105.1 Propithecus coquereli
AGCACTGATGAACTTCAGACAGGTAAGATTGTCTTGTGAAAATGCACTTTATCTTCCTCCAAAATAATGAAACTTGAATGCATATCCAATATTATATTTTGTAAATAATTATCAAGAACTTTTCATCCTGAAATTTTACATTTGATGGAAAAAATCTATATAAAATCTTCCAATATGCTTATTATTTTTGCCTTCACATAAGTAGACTGAGGAAAGTTGAACATCTAACCTCAGGAAACTATACAGGATACCTTTGCATGTAAGAAATATATATTATCAGTACTTGGAGATTTCAATGAAAACTTTACAGACGTTGTGACTGAGAAGACAAGGAAAGCCACC
>NW_012136215.1:11700-12146 GCF_000956105.1 Propithecus coquereli
GATAAAGATTGATTAGTGGAAGCCATTGTTATCTTTGAAAAAATATTTAAAAGTATATGCTTTGTTGAGTGAATAAATATGCTATATTTTTTCTTGCAAGAAAGTAAGTTCCTTGATAGTCCTTTATATTGTATAGTTACAGAATTCTCATGTTATCCTTAAAACGTGACCAAAGACACAAATTCAAATAATAAAAATTTTGTAACAAAATCAGAAATGTTTCACAACTGTGTTGCCAAGTTTTCTTTGTGTCATTATTTTTTGGTAGCAGAATGCTAACATTTCAATATTCACTTTTGCTGTAACCCTTGAAAACTGATATTTAAATATCCATTTGGGAATTATATCATATATAAAGATCAGAAAGTATCTGAATTGCAACCTTAGAAATAATTTTTCTCCTACTGATCTTCTAAGAGATAGCAGAGAATAACAGAAACACACAT
>NW_012136215.1:14636-15466 GCF_000956105.1 Propithecus coquereli
TGCCATAAGAATATTCATGATTCATGGGAGAAGGTCAAAATATACAGAACCCTTATGAATGAATTTGAGGGGTTCAGTGGAGGAAGTAACTGCAGTTGTGGTGGAAATAGCAAAAGGACTTGAATTAGAAATGAAACTTGAAGATATGACTGAATTGTTGCAATCTCATGATTAAAGTTGAGCGGATGAGAAGTTGCTTCTTATGGTATGAACAAAGAAAGTAATTTCTTGTGGAATCTACTCCTGGTGAAGCTGTTATGAACATTGTTGAAATGATGACAAAGGGTTTAGAGTATTCCGTAAACTTGGTTAATAAAGCAGCATCAGGGTTTGAGAGGATTGACGCCAATTTTGAAAAAAAGTTCTAGTGGGACCAATGGTATCAAACAGCATCGAATGTCACAGAGAAATCTTTCATGAAAGGAAGAGCTAATCAATGTGGTAAACTTCACTGTTGGCTTATTGTAAGAAGTTGCCCCACCCACCCTGACCTTCAGCCTGTTTTGTGTAGTTACAACATTTGTGAGCATATAGTTTTTATAATATTCATTTATTATCCTTTTAATGTCCATGGGATCAATAGTGATCACACCTCTTTTATTTCTGATATTAGTGATTTGTCTCTTCCCTTTTTTCTTCTCTATTAGGTTGGCTACAGGCTTACCGATTTTATTGATCTTTTTAAACAACCAGCTTTTGGTTTTGATGACTTTTTCCATTATTTCTTATTTTCAATTTTATTGATTTCTGCCTTAATTTTATTATACATTTTCTTCTACTTATTTTAGATTTTTCTCTTTTACTAGTCACTATGGTGAAAGCTTAGATTT
>NW_012136215.1:16988-17240 GCF_000956105.1 Propithecus coquereli
GTCAAAATATACAGAACCCTTATGAATGAATTTGAGGGGTTCATTAATGTTAGTAACTTGATATTAGAGAGATATATGGCTAAGAAACAAATAAAATTACCTTCAAATATACCCAAAGTAAATTAAAAACTTTCTGGAAAAGATTCACCATTCCACGTGCCATAAGAATATTCATGATTCATGGGAGAAGGTCAAAATATACAGAACCCTTATGAATGAATTTGAGGGGTTCAGTGGAGGAAGTAACTGCAG
>NW_012136215.1:17902-18222 GCF_000956105.1 Propithecus coquereli
ATCTTGGTTATTTTTCAGCATATTAGGTTTTAATATGTATGAAACATGTCTTTAGTTGGATTTAATTTATGTGGTAAAATCTGAAAAACATTTCACAGAGCAATCTAATTGTTTTTTGAAAATATTCTCAACAAGATACTCAATACTCTAATGAATTATATCAAAGCTCTTTAAATATTTAGGCTTTCAAGACTTTGATGTGTCATCATTAATGTAAATAGCATGTATCTTGGTTATTTTTCAGCATATTAGGTTTTAATATGTATGAAACATGTCTTTAGTTGGATTTAATTTATGTGGTAAAATCTGAAAAACATTTC
>NW_012136215.1:20256-20529 GCF_000956105.1 Propithecus coquereli
TATATACACATACATATGTGTAATATACACACACACACACACACACACACACACACACACATCTGTGAACACCACAGCTGAAACAATTAGAATATTAAAAATAAGGCCAGGAGTTGTGGCTCACGCCTGTGATCCTAGCACTTAGGGAGGCTGAGGCAGGAGGATCATTTGACCCTAGGAGTTCAAGGCTGCAGTGAGCTATGATCACACTATTGCACTCCAGCCAGGGTGACAGAGCAAGATTCTGTCTCTTAAAAAAATAAAACAAAATAA
>NW_012136215.1:20579-21752 GCF_000956105.1 Propithecus coquereli
TGGGCTAAATGGATTTTTTTAAACTTCCATATTGCATACATAAGAACCCATGTGTTTCTGATTTCAATCCAAATTACACAAGAAGAGAACAGTTGCGTATGAGTTATAGTTTCTAATAGTGAAAAACTAATGAGCAACAAGAAAAGCATTCTGAAGGCATGGTAAATAATAATTGGACAGGGTGGACAATTGTTTTATTATTTGTATCAGTACTACATTTTAGACCCTGATAGAATGAGATGAGCTATTTAAAAGTTCCAAGTTTAATTTGTCTTTGAATAGAACATTACTTAGCTTAGTGTGTTTAAAATACTATAAGACAATTTTAGGAGCAACCAATATTCCACAAATAATTATTTTAAAATTTAAATAAAGCCATTTTTTTAAAAAAACTCAGGATTTAGGAAATGGTAATTAGAAATTGTAATTTCTGATTTATAGATTGATATGAAATTTAATATCAGAGCAATTCGGATTACTTTTTCTGAAAATGAAATGAGGACTCTTGGAATTTAACGTGGTCAGAAATATAAACACTATTAAAGATTTTATTTAATAGTAATATAGTCCTTCATTCAACAAATTTTACTGAGGACGAATTTTGTGCTGATTCTCTGACATGGTTATTTTAATAGAACAGAGAAAAAGACAGCCAAGTTCCTGCTTTCATGAACCATACATAAAGATTGAGTATAATGCAAACAAATAAAAAATTTAACAAAAAACTAAAACCAGTTGTTACAAGTTGTTATTTAGGGTAACAAAAATAAACTTGATGTCTTGAAGCTTGTGTATGACAATAAAAGTGGAAGACTACTTTAGATGTGATACACACAAAATGATCCAGCCATTCAAACCTTTGAAAAACTCTTTATTACAGTCATAAAATAGAAAATGTGAAGATTATAAGATAAGAAATGGTGTGGTGTGTTCAAGGGACTGGCAGGAGACTCAACTAACTAAAACATAGTGAGAAAAAGTAAAATGAGAGGATATTGTACAGATACCACATAAAATTGTAATGACTGGTCTGTCAAAATTACCAGTGTAACTTTTTTTTTGATTAGCCTAAAGATATATGTGTAACATTTGAAACAATTTTCCCACTATTACTGATTAATAAAACAAGCAAAAATTTGATAAGTAAATTTTGTTTATTCCTCTTCAATAGAT
>NW_012136215.1:23276-23552 GCF_000956105.1 Propithecus coquereli
ACATATCCTATCACCTTTGCTTTAATTTACTTTCTTTATATAAACTCACTATTCTATGTAATATTTTAGTTTAAAAGGTAACCACTATGATGAGGAAAACCAACATCACCATATATAAAGCTAACTTTAAAAATGCAGTATGAACAAAATTCTCTATAGACATTGCTCCCTGCCTAAGATATTCGGCTTAAAACCTGTTTTCTCTTTTTTGAAAAAGAGTTTAAAAAACAGAAATTTCTCCTTGATGTAATAAAAAGAATAGGAAAATGTTAGAAA
>NW_012136216.1:0-823 GCF_000956105.1 Propithecus coquereli
GGAAAAAAAGTGAGCACAGAGGCTTAAGCATCAGAAATACCTACTCTTTTGCCTGTTCTCCTCAGGGGGCAAGCACCAATTATCTCTAAATCCTAATACACTATCGTCTAATTCTTACTCGAATGCATTTAGAAAGTATTTAACATAAACAGCCATTTTTTTGCCTTGAAATTAATCAAATATGACTCAATAT
This sequence comes from Propithecus coquereli, assembly GCF_000956105.1. Taxonomy (NCBI): domain Eukaryota; kingdom Metazoa; phylum Chordata; class Mammalia; order Primates; family Indriidae; genus Propithecus; species Propithecus coquereli. The sequence goes on from NW_012136216.1 coordinate 194, forward strand.
ATAAAGGAGATTATAATGTTTGTGCTTCCTGCTAGTGAATGCTGCTGCTGACATGACTTTTTCTTCTTTTCCTTTGTTCCTCTTCTTTTTTCGGTATTAACTCTGAAATAATATTTTTCATCTATTTTATTTTAGCTTCTCTCTTTATTATGTCTCAACTTGTTTTTCATTCCTTTCTTGTATTGCATTGAAAGACAAATTAGATTCCAGCTACAAAATTTTTAAAAAAAGAATAAAACAACCATTTGAGCTGCTTTTGAGACGAGAATTAATCTTAATTCTGAAGAAAACTAAAGTGATAAGAAGTCAATAGGTACTGCAATTCTGTACAAAGCTTGACTTGCTAGCCTTGCAGAGAAAGAGAAAAAGAAAAAGAACTCTGAGAGTGTAATTTTTGCCAGACTATCATATTAGTTTTAAATTCTGGGCAGTTGAGAAGGGAGCTGAGGTGAGCACAGTGTAAGGAGGGTGAGTGGAGACCTAATCTGCGTACTCACTTCCAGAATTCTCTTTCTGAGTCCTAGATAGCAAAGAGAATCTGGGATCTGCACATATAAAACACAAAGAAACAAACAGAATATTTGAACCAACCCCTTGCGGGCTTGAAATGATAAACAGTTGTCAGTAACA
>NW_012136216.1:6249-6634 GCF_000956105.1 Propithecus coquereli
TGTGTAAAAATAAATCATAATGAATTATATTTTTGTTACAATTTTCTTAGTGATATCTCAATGCAGATACTTCAAATTATTTTTCTGCATGAACTTCAACTGAATGTGTGAAGTTCTATCATTTCAAATTAATTTCCTTAAAGTAAGAATTTTCCTCCTTTTATGTGTGTATATACACACATATATATGTCTATATGAAAATATATGTGGGTATGAATATAATAGTGTGTATGTATGTGTAAGTATATGAGAGATAAATATGTATTTTTCTTTCCTCAAAAGGAAAACATTTCAGGGAATTAATGTAGTGAGTGACTGACACATTAGTATGAATAAGTTTGCTCCCCCTACCCCCTAAGAACTTCTAACCTTCCTCTCTTATCAG
>NW_012136217.1:0-330 GCF_000956105.1 Propithecus coquereli
ATGCCTCTAATGTCTTTCAGCAGTATTTTGTAGTTTTTGGTGTACAAGTCATTTGCCTCCTTGGTTAAATTTATTCCTAAGTATTTTATTGTTTTCGATGGTAGTGTAAATGGAATTGTTTTCTTCATTTCCTTTTCAGATTGTTCGTTAATGGTGTCTAGAAATACAACTTATTTTTATGTGTTGATTTTGTGTAATGAAAACTCCTATTGTTAAGCTACTACAACTTTGCTGAATTCATTTATTAGTTCTTACAGTTTTGTGTGTGTGTGTGTGTGTGTGTGTGTGTGTGTGTGGAATCTTTAGAGTTTTCTGCATATAAGATCATGT
>NW_012136217.1:3234-4242 GCF_000956105.1 Propithecus coquereli
TATTTATAATATCTAGTAGCTAGTATTAGTGATGTCTAGCAGATTTTTCCTTAAGGTGTAACGTGTGCTGTTGTAGTAGCTATGCCAACTTTCTTTTGACTAGAGTTTGCATGATATAACTTTTCTCAGCCCTTGATTTCAGGATTTATGTGTCCTTATATTTAAAGTATGTCTTTTTTAAACAGAATGTAGTTGTTTTAAAATCCAGCCTGTTTTTGAGTATTTGATGCATTTACACTTAATGTGATTACTGATGTATTTAGGTAATTTCTACTGTCTTAATAGTTTCTGTTTGTCCACTTGCTTGATCTTCCTTTTTGTACTACATTATTACCCTCTTTTGGATTCCTTAGATATTTTTTCTATTCATTTTCCCCCTCTATTAGCTCACTAATTGTATAGTCCTATAGTCTTTTTGTAGTGGATCTGCTAAAGATTATAGCTTGTATTCTTAACTTACTGGAGTCATTTTTTTTTTGATGTCTCTCAGACAAAGCTAGGAGTTTAGAACACTTTAACTCCATGTACTACCCTTCTTCCTTAGTGGTTGTTTTAAATGTTAATTGTACATGTGTTTTACATTTCACAAGACATTATTATAGTTTCTTCTTTCAGTGAATATTCATTTGCTTATATATTTACCCTTTGTGATATTCTTTATTCTTCATTGTATTTCACGTTTTCCTTTGGAATAATTTTCTCATTGTCTGAATATCCGTAACAGTCTGGATCTGCTGTGGGACTTTTGCAGTTTTTGTTCATCTTTGAATGTATTTATTACACTTTCACTTTTGAAGGGAATTTTTACTGAGTGTGGAATTTTCTTGTCACACTAAAGATGTCATTCAATTCATTGTCTTCTGGCTCTCATAGTCTCCTTTAAAAAGTCACTTGTACGTTTTATTAGCACCTGTGAACTCAATGTGTCTTTTCTCTCAGGCTTCTTTAAATTTTTTGGCCATTGGTTTTTCAACAGTTGTACTTTGATTTATCCTGATTTCTATTCAT
>NW_012136218.1:0-986 GCF_000956105.1 Propithecus coquereli
AAGAACTGGAACAAGACAAGGGTGCCCACTGTCACCACTTCTATTCAACATACTACTAGAAGTCCTAGCCAGAGCAATTAGGCAAGAGAAAGAAATAAAGAGTATCTAAATCAGAAAAGAGAAGGTCAAACTATCCCTGTTTGTTGACAAGATGATATTGTATCTAGAAAACCCTAAAGACTCTACGAAAAGACTCCTAGAATTGATAAATAAATTCAGTAAAGTCTCAGGTTACAAAATCAATGTACACAAATCAATAGCATTTCTATATACTAACAGTAGTCAAGCTGCAATCAAATCAATGACTCAATACTGTTCACAATAGTTACAAAGAAAATAAAATAGGTAGGAATATACTTAACCAAGGAGGTGAAAGATCCCTACAAAGAGAACTACAAAACTCTGATGAACGTAATCATAGATGACACAAATAAATGGAAAAACATCCCTTGCTTACGAATTGGCAGAATCAACATTGTTAAAATGTCCATACTGCCCAAAACGATTTACAGATTCAGCACAATCCTAATCAAAATACCAACATCATATTTCACAGATCTAGAAAAAAATAATCCTAACCTTCATTTGGAACCAAAAAAGAGCCAGAATAGCCAAAGCAATCTTAAGCAAAAAGAGCAAATCTAGAGGCATCACATTACCTGACTTCAAATTATACTACAAGGCTATCTTAATCAAAACAGCATGGTACTAGTTTAAAAGTAGAGACATAGACCAAGGTATGGAATAGATAACACGGAAATGAAACCATATAGCTACAATCAACTGATCTTTGAGAAAGCAGACAGCAATATACACTGGGGAAAGCAAGGCCTATTTAATAGATGGGTCTGGGAAAATTAGATAACCAAATGCAGAAGAATGAAATAAGACCCCTGTCTCTTACCATATATGTAAACATTAATTCAAGATGGATAAAAGACTTAATTGAAGGCATGAAACCATAAAAATTCTAGAAGAAAATGTAT
>NW_012136218.1:2860-3286 GCF_000956105.1 Propithecus coquereli
CCCCCAGTTTCCACAACCACTGTGGGAAATTTTTATTTTTCCCTCAATAACATCATATGACTTTTCATAGGTAGGGCTTTTTTTTTCTAAATTTTCACATTTCAGAAAGAATATATATATATTCTATTACCTTAATGCACTTAAAAGGCATGATGGCTTAAAGCAAAAATTATTTCTCAGTAATTTTGGAATTTTAACCTACATAGATGTAATATGTATGACAAAAATAACACAAAGAATAGTAGATGAGGTAAATGAAAATTATATTGCAAATTTGCTATGTTTCATCTGAAGTAATTCGATACTAAGCATAAAAAGATTGAGATAAATTAAAAATGCATATTATAATCACTAGACCAACTACTAAAAAATAAGGCAAAGAAATATAACCAAAAAGCCAGTAGAGGATTACTATAGAATACTAAA
>NW_012136219.1:0-1587 GCF_000956105.1 Propithecus coquereli
AGTCAGACTGTCTTGCCCAGAGATCCAGACCCCACTTTTCACCAGCCACACGACGGAGCAAGTCACTGAGCCCTGTTGGCTCCTGTAAAACGACACACAATGTCGACAACACAATGTCGTCCCTCTCGGCGAGTTGTCTAGAGGGTAAGATGAGAAAAAGCTGGGAAAGGCCTTACCGTCCCGTGGCCTTAGTGTCGCGTGGCCTTAGCATCCCGTGGCCTTAGCGTCCCATGGCCTTAGCGTCCCATGGGCTGCTTGTGCCACGTTGTGCTGTGTGATTCCTGCACACAGCGCACTCGGCGTCTCCTATTTCCTGGGCAGCCTCGGGGAAAATGGGGCAAATTCAACCAATTAACTAGTATTTATAGGTAAGGGAGCATTTCCCAAGATTCTATGAAAGATAGGAAGCGATTTGTTTATGTAACTTTTTAGAAATAAAAATACAAATTGCCTAGAAACATATGAAATATGGTTCCGTCCCAGTGGTAGGGAAAGAATGATATTTTGGCAAACTCAGCTTTTAACTCTGGACTCCAGTTTAGGTAAAGGTGCAGGAAAACGGGCCCCTTCTGTACACAACAGTTGTAGAATATGAGATGCTTCTGGAAGATCATTTGGTAAAACAAAAAAACTTTGAAATGTTGTACTCTTTGACTACCCGGTACCACTTCTAGAAATGTGTCTTAAGGAATGACACAGATGTGTGTCTCAATCAGTTCAGCTGCTGTGACCACGTACTGGAGACTGAGTAGCTTATAGCAACAGACGTTTTCTTCTCACACGTATGGAAGCTAGAGGCTCCAGATCAGGGAGCCAACGTGGTCGGGCTCTGGGGAGGGCCGGTTTCCAGGTTGCAGACAGTGTCTTCTTGATGTGTCTTTACGTGGTGTAAGGCGGGCATGGCAGCTCTCTGGGGCCTCTTAAAAGGGCACTAATCTCATTCCTGGGGGCTCCACCCTCCTGACCTGATCACCTCCCAAACGCCCCACCTCCTAATATCGTCACACTGGGGGTTAGATGGGAGTTTTGGGGAGACACAAACATTCGGCCCATAACAATGTGTACGAAGATTTATTTCTAAGAATGCGTGATGAAGTTTTGTTTCTAAGAAAGTTTTACCAAGAGAAACAACCTAAAATGTACAAGAGCAGGTGATGGGTTGTACCCATTATGGCACATCTTCACGATGGATCATACCTCGCGATCCCTGAAAGTGATGCTCAAAAATAATAATTATAAGGGAAAATGTTCCCAATACTGTGAGTAAGAAAGAGACGATATTATGTACTATTTAGGTCTATCAAAAATCTGTTTGTAGAAACTATATTATAAAAAAAACTTCCATCTTAATAAAAATTTCAAAAGAAATACATGCCGAAGAATCGCCTTCCAACATTTGTCCTAATGAGAAATAAACAAAGACAAGCCCAGTCTGCCGGAGCACTGGGGCGAAACACGTTGTTTCTTAAAGGTGAGCTCAAAACGGGTTTTGAAATAAAAGTAAAATTTGCTTTTACTGAAAAGAAAAATCTTTACTCATTACAGTAATTACATGTTACAATAAAGGAGAAAGAAATCTATGGAATT
>NW_012136219.1:10937-11306 GCF_000956105.1 Propithecus coquereli
TGCCAGGGACACGTTTACGAGCTGAGAATGAGCCTGTCCTCCCCCGCCCGGGGCAGCTCCCGTGCTCCCAGCAGGATGGGACCGTGGCAGGGCGCTGGGCCAGGGGCTCACCTGACCCAGCGGGTGGGCTGCCCCAGGGAGAGGGCAGCTGCAGAGGGGTGGGGAGGGAGGGGTGGCCCTCGGGTGCTTTAACCAAGTTCCTTTTTATCCGGGTTGAGGTCTCAAACACGTGAGTATATGATCCTCTCAAAAAGTAAATTTAGAATTACAAGCGAACGGGAAAAAGTTCCCTAGGTGCCTTCCTGAGTGCCCCCACCCCTGCAAAGCAAGTAATCTTGCCCTCCTCTAAACTTTCCAAATTCTTGGATG
>NW_012136220.1:0-874 GCF_000956105.1 Propithecus coquereli
ATTATGATCACAGTATAGTTGCATCAAGTTAGTTGGAACTACTACCTTGTTGTCTTTATTTGAAAAATTATTATGGTTTAAGGAGATGTGTACAGGTACCAAGTTCACAAGGGGTGGATTTGTGGACTTAATTTTTGTTGTCAACTTGACTGGATTAAGGAATACCTAAAAACCTGGTAAAGCATTATTTTGGGTGTGTCTGTGAGGGTGTTTCCAGAGGAGATTAGTGTGTGAATCTTAGTGGACTAGGTGGGGAGGATCTGCCCCCTAGTCAGCCGGGGCCCAGAGAGAACGAACCCAGAAGGTGGATCCATTTCTCCCTGAGAGCTGGGACAGACTTTCCTTCTGCTGCCTGGGACACCAGGACTTCAGGCTCACCAGCCCTTAGACTGCATGACTCACACCAGCAGCTCCCTGGGTCCTGAAGTTTTCAGCCGCGAACTGACAGTTACACCACCTGCTTCCCTGGTTCTCAACATAAAAATATTCAAACTACTTCAATAAATGAAGAGATGTCCTTTGTGTACATTGGCATTTGTGAAAGATAAAATTTCTTGAGATCTCAGCTCTTTGGGCAACAGTATACATGGTGGTGACCCTCTGTGGTTTTTGATTGATTCATTGCAAAACTTAGACTGTTCTTCACAGCATTTCAAATGACCAGAGTTATAAAGCGGGTGCACACAATTACCAACCATTGTGATATGCATTTAAACCTTTCCCTTTTTGACCTTTTTATTTATGAACATGGTTCAACTGCTCAGAACTGTTAAACCTGTGTAAATATCATTAGGATACCTGAGTGTTTCTGCTTGCAAAATATGTATGTTACCATTGCATATTTTATTATGTAAAATGATGTATGAAGTATTTT
>NW_012136220.1:2773-3078 GCF_000956105.1 Propithecus coquereli
AAATAAAATAAAATAAAATACAGAAGTACACAAGACAACAAGAGTGTAGGTCTTGAGATGGATAATCAGAATAAAAATGCTTCAAAACCCTGTTTTTGTTTTTTTTGTTTAGTGGAGGTTATTGAGCAACCACAGACTTTTGCTAGTGTAAATAAATGTACATGGTAAAATTCCAAGGTAACATTTAAACACATAGAAATAGAATCTACAAATTCTAAACAAGGAGAGCAAAAATAGAAAATGAAAAACATGAAACAAAGAAGGAAAGAAGAAAGCATAAGTACAATGAGATTTAACAAGTAGAA
>NW_012136221.1:0-1460 GCF_000956105.1 Propithecus coquereli
GCTGATCTCAGCTTGGCATTTCAAACATACACAATATATAGACCAGGTAATTCATGTCTGTTGTGTGTCCATGGAAATCCTTTGGTTTTTTTTTTTAATTGTGGCAAATATATATAACATAAAATTTAACATTTTAACCGTTTTAAAATGTATAGTTCGGTGGCATTAAGTACATTCACTTTGTTGTGTAGCCATAACCACCATCTACCCACAGAACTTTTCATCTTCCAAAATTGAAACTCTGTCCCCCTTAAATAATAACTCCCCATCCCCATTCCCCCTCCCAGAAACCCTTTGATTTTAAAGTTATAAAATAATTCATAGCATTGTATTTTTCAGTGTTTTTTTCTTTTTTCCTTTTTTTTTTTTTTTTTGAGAGACAGGATCTCGCTCCATCACCCAAGCTAGAGTGCAGTAGCATGATCATAGCTTACTGCAGCCTCGAACTCCTGGGCTCAAGTGATGCTTCTGCCTCAGCCTCCCTCAGTAGCTGGGACTATAGGTGCATGCCATCATTGCCCGGATAATTTTTTAAAATTTTGTAGAGCCGGAGTCTTGCTATGCTGCCCACGCAGGTCTCAAACTCCTAAGCTCCAATGATCCTCCCAAAGTGCTGGGATTACAGGCATGAGCCACTGCACCCCACCTTTATGTGTTTTTGAATCTTTTCTAGCTAATCTTCAGCTACAATTAAAATTTTCCATAGAGCTACTTTACTTCTATTTGCTCGTTAGTTTGCTTAATAATCATGCTACTACTTCCTTTAAGAGTAGCCTATTTTTATCATGCAAATATGCCATTGCTTTAGTGACAACTCCAAGATTTCTTTTGTTGTATAGTTGAATTCTGTTATATTGAGTAGAGCTCAAAAAGGGTGAACAATTAGGATTTGATTTTTAAATCTTTTTCTACAGACATTTTTACTAAAATATAAAATAACCTTTTATATAACGTTCAGAATCTAGGCCAATGGACTACATTAAGGATGTGCATCTGTGTGTAATTTTGATGATTCAATTACTAAACCACATGGCTAGGTTAAGATCTAAGATAAATTATACCAAGCAGAGAATGTAATGGTATGGCAAGTCTTAATTATATTTATTGTAACAGGTTTAGTCATATTTGTTTCTTTGGTCAATATTTATTGAGTGCCTAATGTGTATTAGATTAAGATAAAAACAGAATAAAACATGATTCCTGCCCTGAAGGATGAAGGAGTTCATTACCTGGGAGCCCAGCACACAGAAAATTGTAGTGCTCTGTGATATATGCACTCTGATAGAGCCGTACACAGAATATGGGAGCCCCGAGGAGAGAAAGATGTTAAGGAAGATTAATGGTTGTAAATTTCAATTTAGCAGTTTTAGATCCTGGATTTTGTGTGTGGTCTAATGATGAAGTCTTTGTCATTTTGGGAAAGTCCCTGTTTAAAAAATATATCGTAGTTCTATTTTGAA
>NW_012136221.1:13205-13552 GCF_000956105.1 Propithecus coquereli
ACATGGGTGCTAGGAGAGTGGCCTGCAAGGCCCAATGAGATGCCACCCTCCTCTATTGCTGACTTTTCACTGTGGTGCACTTCCTCTGACTGTCTGTCCTTACTTAGGTTCTCCACAGGGGGCTTTCTGCAAACATCCTAGCTAAGGTTGCTCCCCCAACCTCAATCATGCCTTATCACTCCACCCTGGTTTATTTTCTTAATAGCATTTATAATGCTCCAAACTTATTTAGCTCTCTTATTTCTTCCTTTGCTTATTGTCTGTCTCTCTCAGCATGCAAAACAGTGCCTAGCACATAATTGGTGCTCAAAAATTATTTATTGAGTGCATCGAATGAATGGAAGAAA
>NW_012136222.1:0-1180 GCF_000956105.1 Propithecus coquereli
AACAATATAATCAATTACTGAATGGAAATTTGGCAGATCCATGGGGTGGGGGGAGGGGGTAGAGGGAAGAGTTCTCACTCAGAAGGAGCCTCAGGATGGGATGAATAGAATAAGGGATCAGTAAAAATGCTATTAAGTTAGGGTTATTGCAGGGTTCTAGTTTAATGTAGAATACTTAGGAGGCTCTGAATCAGAGACTTCTCTGGTATAAACCATTTTTCAAGTGAACAACTTCAAGCTTTAATGAAACCTGGCTTATACAAGATCATGTAGCAATAATTCTCTCAATTTAAGGGAAACAAGTAAATATTGCTTAAACTTATCTATGTTATTTGGTCATTTACTGGCACAGTTGTATATAGTAAGGCCTCAATCAACTAAAACTAAATTAAAGAAAACCTTCAATTAATCATAAATCATTATGCTTCTACTTTTAGGAAAAATAGGTCAATCATAAGAAAACAAGCTGAGATCAAAGATTGAGTTAAAAAACAACTTTTAAGATTCACACTACATTTGTCTAAATCATCAAAAGGACTTTATTTTATACCTAATTATATTCATCCTCAACCAACAAAGTTTCCTAACACATTTTGAATGATTTTCAATAACGGAAGAAACAGTGTTATATTAGTGAGGACCCTCTTGGATGCAAGTCTCGGAAAACCCAGCCCCAGTTGGCTCATGTAGCTGAATTCTGCATGGATCAGAACAGCTGGAATTGAGTCATCAGCACTAACCCTCTCCGTCTTTTGCGTCAGCTCTTATCCATTTGACTTGACCCTCAGTCTTTGAGTTGTGACAAAAATCTCTGTCAGCAGCCCCTTAACCAGCTTCTCCCAGTTCCAATACAGAGGAAAGAGTGGGTACCTCTTTCTCAGCAGTCACAATAGCAGACTCGATTACATCTGACTGACTTTAATTGAGTCTCTGTGCCCAAGAGAGTACGATTCTCTGGCCAGATCTGGGTCAGCAAAACACTAAATGTCCACTAATATTATTCATTAATCATTGGGCTCCACCAGGAGCTCCTTTATCATATGGATTTGGTTCATATGGGCATTTTTATCTCTAAGACTTTACACGATACATGGCACAGATACCCAATACCTGTCTCTATAACTGAAATGAATTCTTTCTATTAATTAATAATTATAAAGATGATAAATCTATTAGGAAG
>NW_012136222.1:4130-4546 GCF_000956105.1 Propithecus coquereli
ATAGCCAAATGTCGGTAAAGGGAGACAAAGTATAGTTAGATAGGAGGAATAAGTTCCAGTGCTCTGCAGCACTGCAGGGTGACTATAATGAACAACAACGTATTGTATGTTTTCAAATAGCTAGAAAAGCAGATTTTGGATGTTCCCAACACAAAATGATAAAGTTTTGAGGTGATGGAAATGCTAATTACCTGAATTGATCATTACACATTATATACATGTATCAAAATATCACACTGTACCCCATAAATATGTACAGTTACGATGAGCCAACTAAAAATAATAATAAAAGCACAAAAAATATCTTTTAAAGTCAATCTTTTAAACTAGGATCCAAAGTTCTTAGTCTGCATTTGATTATATCTCTTTATTTTAATCTAGAAAAGGCCCCTGTATTATTTTAACCTAATGAAATC
>NW_012136223.1:0-533 GCF_000956105.1 Propithecus coquereli
TAATAATCGCCCAAATTTTCTCTTCTCCTCTTTAACTGGCCTTGATTTTTTAAAAATACCTGCTCAACTGACTAAGTAAAGCAGAAAAATGAAATGTTTCACACTTCACTAAAAAAAAGCTCAACAAAATTATTACATTGACCCGTCTGTTTATATGTAACTTAAAACAGTAATTTAACAGGGAGAATGGGGAGGGTGAAAAGACAGGTAAACAAATACAGAAAGCTGATAGTTTCATCAAAGTCAGAAAACAGAAAGCTCAGTACATTCCTGGAAAAGAGCATAGGACTAGAATCAAGAGGTTTTATACTTAGCTCAAATACTTACTAGGCATTAAATCTTAGGCAAAACACTTAGGCTCTCTAAGCATCAGTTTCTGCAGCTATAAAACAGTTCACTATACCTGTTGTACATGCCTTAGGTTGCTGTGAGGCTCACAGGGCAATGGATCTAAAAGAGGTCTGAACACTGGGTTTACTACCACCATCCCTTCAAGTCACTCTGCCGTACTGTTCACATAAAATGACAGCAGG
>NW_012136223.1:4418-5665 GCF_000956105.1 Propithecus coquereli
AAATGGCACAGAAAGACAAATACCACATGTTTTCACTCATATGTGGAAGCTAAAAAAAATGATCTTATTGAAGTAGAAAGTAGAATAGTGGTTACTAGAGGATGGGAAGGGTTAGAGGGGAGAGTACAGGGAGGGATTGTTTAACCAATATAAAATTACAACTAGATAGGAGGAATAAGTTCTAGTGTTCTATGGCACTACTGGGTGACTGTAATAAACAATAATTTGTTGTATTTTTTCAAATAGCCAGAAGAGAAGATTTTGAATGTTACCAACACAAAGAAATGATAAAGGTTTGAGGGTAGATATGCTAATTAACCTGATTTGATTATTACATATTGTATACATGTATGGAAACATCACCCTGTACCCCATAAATAAGTACAATTATTGTGTGTCAATTAACTATGTATTTTTAAAATAGTTTATGCTTCTTGTCCCTGTTGGAATTTTCCTACATCTATAAATTAGAAAAGACTTTTATTTTTGTATAGTTATCTTATAACCATGAACTTGTTCTAGACAAGACAACTATCATTTCATTCACTGCAGTGTATTATTAAATGTTTAAGGTGTGTCTGTTTCATTCATGTAACAGGGATAATATCATCCATGTCACAGGTTTGCTTTGTGGACTATATAACAATTAATGTCAAGGATTTAGCACAGTGCCAACCATATAGCACATTATAAATGTTATATAATAATTGTTACTATCATTGTGGAATATGAAGCTTGAATAAATGGATACATATACAATATTACTGGATAGAAAAATTCCATAATGAAAAGATATTAATAATCCCCAAATTTATTTCTAGATTTAATGAAAATATTTCCAAAAATTCTAGCAATATTTTTTTAAACAGTATGTCTAATAACTGATCCTGAATCTTGCCTAGAAAAATAAAAGAAAAAAATAGCCAAGAAAATACTGCAGGGAGACTTGCTTTACTGGATTCTAAAATAGACATAAAACAATAATCCATTGGGAAACAACAGTCTTGAATAGACCATGTATTACAGATGGACTGTTCAATAAATGTTTTGGGGACAAATGACTGTCCCTTTAGAAATGTTAATACTATACTCAAAAATAAATTTGAGATAAATTGAAATTTTAAATACAAAAAAAGCCACTTAATGTTTTAATTTTTTTTTTTTTTTTTTTTTTGAGACAGAGTCTCACTCTCTTGCCTGGGCTAGAGTGCCGTGGCGTCAGCCTAGCTCACAGCAACCTCAAACTC
>NW_012136224.1:0-333 GCF_000956105.1 Propithecus coquereli
CATAAACTAGGTGGCTTAAACAACAGAAATTTATTGTCTCACAGCTCTGGAGGCAAAAAGTGTGAAGTCAAGGTGTTGGCAGGATTAACTCCTTCTGAGGGCTGTGAGGGAAGGATCTGTTCCAGATCTCTCTCCTTGTTTTGGAGATGGCTGTCTTAGTGTTTAATGGCACTCTTTCTGTGTGCATGTTTATCTCCAAATTTCCCATTTTTGTGAGGACACCAGCCATATTGGATTCGGGCATGCCCCACTCTGGTGTAACTCATGTTGACTAATTACATCTGCCACAACACTATTTCCACATAAGGTCACATTCTGAGGTCCTGGAGGTTA
>NW_012136224.1:2288-3418 GCF_000956105.1 Propithecus coquereli
TAGTCCTAACTGTGGTCATGCAGTAGTCACTGTCTTTGCTGGATTATTCACACATTTATAATCCATTTTATCACCTAGAAGTAGACAAAAGTGGGATGGTATAGAAAAAAGCAAGTCTAATATTAAAATATGTTTGAACTATTCTTTTTAGATAGTACAATATACATTTTCTATGCAAAAACACAATGCTAACTAAGTTTTTTAGTACAGTTCTCCATATTTTTACTGTAGCTTCCAATCTGCCCTTGTTTCTCAATTATGTGTCCATTACCTTGTTTCCATTATCTTGAAACAACTATTTCTTAAGTAGATAAACAATCACATATAGTAGATCATCAGCTACAATACTTGTTAAAATTCTTTAATGGCTTTCACTCCATGTAGAATAACATATCAACTTGTTGCTATGACTTAACAGGAAATGCTATGAACTGGCCTTAACTGACATCTCTAAAATCACCGCATACCCCTTCTTTTCTTTCGTGGAAACTCACCTTTGCTTCAGCCTCATTTGCTTTTTTTCACTTCGTAAAACATTGCAAGCTCTTTCTTGACTCCAGAATGTAAATAAGCTGTTCTCCTATTCTGAGAAAGCTCCACCCTTTGGCTGTCTCATCCTTGATATCTCAGCCTGAATGACATCTCCTCAAGGGATCTCCATGACTTTTCCATCAAATTCTAGTTCATTTTTTCTCTCTCTCTTTTTGCAGATTTTTTTTATTGCATTAATTTTTTATAGTTATTTATGAATGCTTACCTTTTCAGTTTTCTCCACCAGGGATAATAGCTATCTTATTCATTGTTATATTCCTACTGCCTACCACAGTGCACAATATCTGGTGTATCTCACACACTCAAAAATACTGGTTGAGTGAGTTAACAAATAAACAGTGTTACCATATCTAGTCCATAAACTGTAGAATCTGAGCTCTGAACTTTATCTACCTATAGGGACTATGATATTTGAATTCTATCAGCTTATCTTCAACTGATTTTGAGTCTCACCATGAGGTAATTCAAAAACATCATTAAAAACTGAGAAATAGTATAATGGCAATAGTTTCCCTGAGGCAAGATTATGAATCTTTTCTCTACAAGTAACTCATCCATTCATTTTTAAATATTTTTCC
>NW_012136225.1:0-716 GCF_000956105.1 Propithecus coquereli
TTCTTTCATTATTACCTTTGCATAAGAACACAAGAGTTTTATAACTCTAGACTTTGCCAGCTGCCTTTCCAAATAGTATTAGGGTATGAAAGAACAATATTTAGCAGCAAAAAATAGGCTTGGCTTACTGTTATTATTCAATATAGAAAAATCTATTTAAATTCTTAAGAAAAATTTCCAAGGGTCTTAATATATTTTTTCCTCTTTTCAAGCCATAAATAATTGTAGAGATTACTTATTGATGTGATGGTATCCTAATAGTTCCATCTGTCATCCATCTTCTGAGAGCAACATAAAACTCTGAAAATTTAACTTTAAAAATGTTTTATAAAGGTATATTTACTATTTAATTTACACACAGTAAACATTACTCATTTTGGTGTATAGTTCTGTTAATTTTAACAAATGAATAGAATCATGTAACCACTACCACCATCAAGATACAGACAAGTCCCATCACCCTAACATATTTCCCTGCTCCTTTCCTTGGTCAACTCTTCCTCCCACATCAACCCCTGGCAACAATAATCTGTTCTCTATCCATATAGTTTTGCCTTTCCAGAGGAATAAATTCCTTGTCATATAAATAGAATCATACAATATATAGCTTGTGAGACTGGCTTCTTTTGCTTAATATAATTCAGATTCATCTATGCTGTTGTATGTATCAATAATTTGTTCCTCTATATTGCTGATGTGCCACGGTTTGTCTTTCC
>NW_012136225.1:2576-2966 GCF_000956105.1 Propithecus coquereli
TTGTCAGATATCTCTGCCACCTTACATGAACTTTGGCTAATTATAATATTTACATTGTGGTTTTAAAATTTCTCCCCACCTCGAAATCACCATGACAGTTCTGAAACACCCATATAAAGTATGAAAATAGGAGGGCACGCAATTCTAGGAATTGCTACCCAAATTCTTAGTAAAAGCCAATCCCTTAGCCTTGAATATTCCTCCCTTCAATTAGTAAGACTTCAAAAGACCAAAAATCACTTCCTTTTGGGGCAGCTGCTCTTTTCAAACCTGCCAGTGTTCTCTCTCTTAAGAGTGTACTTTTGCTTTCAATTTTTCAACAAAAAGCTGCTTGCTTGGCTTACATGGTGTGTCCTGAAATTCTTTTCTCCTGATAATCACCAAGAACCT
>NW_012136226.1:0-352 GCF_000956105.1 Propithecus coquereli
CTAAATAAAATTATATATTGCCTTGACAGAAAGTATGAAAGGTTATTTAGAAAGGTTGAGGGTTGACCTTCTTTGGTTTATCAAGGAAGAGTTATTAAGAGTTGACGGTATGCACATGATCTTCAGATTTGATTTTATTTTTTAAGGCATTCTGGCAGTGACAGCTCCTTCTCTCCTTTTCCACTACTTCTTGGTGTCAATCTGTTGCTAGTTGCAAGGAGCCCCAGAGCAAAGATCATCAAATGAGTACAGTAAAACATGTGGAAATGATACTTGGTTTTAATTAGGCAACTTTGAAGGAAAGGCAACATAGAATGTGAAATGCAGAAAAGTAGTAATTATTGGCATTAAT
>NW_012136226.1:1187-1848 GCF_000956105.1 Propithecus coquereli
ATAGTTTGATTGCCAGTTCTACAATTTACTAGCCATATGACTCTGTGAGGAAAAATTAAACTGTTTTTCCTCTGCTCTCACCCCATAACAATCAACATAGAAGACTTCTGTTACCAAACGTGTGAGTATTTCTTCCCACCAACAAGCAAGCTATCATTTCTGCAGTGGACACCAGCTATTTACCCAGAGATGACATCAGATCCCACAGGTTGAGGGCTCAGTCTCTAAGACTGCCTCCTACTTCAGATATCAACAGCAAACTCAGGGTTGTTCTGCCAGTGCTTCTGACCTACTGGCTATAAATAGATTATCCCACCTCCCCCTTCTTGGGTTCGATTAATTTCCTAGAGCAGCTCACAGAACTCAGGGAAACATTTAACTTACGTTTACGTGTTTATTATAAAGGATAATACAAAGGATACAGATGAAGAGATGTGTAGAGCTAGTTATGGGAGGGGGCATGGAGCTTCCATGCCCTCCACAGGTACACCACCCTCCAGGAACCTCCAGAGTTCAGCTATCCAGAAGCTCCCCCAAAACAGTCCTTTCTGGTTTTTATGGAGGCATCATTAGATAGGTATGATTGATTAAATCATTGGCCACTGGTGATCAGCTTAACCTTCAGCATCTCTGCCTTCCCTGGAGGTTGGGAGGCAGGACC
>NW_012136226.1:4288-5669 GCF_000956105.1 Propithecus coquereli
GTCAATATTTACTGAAATTTCTAAAAAACAGGAAATCAACTTTTGTGAGGATAAAATTAATGTTTGTAATAAATTTTCACAATTGAAAATAATGTGTGACATATTTTGTCTATTTGCAACAATTCCTGAGTATGTGTTCTGAGAACTCAAAGGAAAATTCGAATTTAATTAGTCACTTGTAGCCACATCATTTCAAATGCAAAGTAATGCAAATTCTTTCATTTAAAAAAAATTTTACAAAATATGTAGTATGGAAATTGAGTGCTTTGCAATATGTTTGATAGTCTATGAGGTGAGGATTTTAGAAGCTAAAGTGCTTAGGACTTTGTAGGACACCTTTGGTCATCCTTATTGAGAGATGATATTGAGATACCACAATTGCTTTCCTAGGGATTTTTAGGAGTATATTTAACCATGACGATGTAAGATGTGATTCAACTCTGTCTCTCTTGTGACACGCCTATGTCTCCCATTATAGATATCTATGCTATGATATTTTTATAATCCTTTCCCATTCTTGTTATATAATCCCCCCTCTTTTATGTTTACTTTTTACACTTTAGATCCAAATTGCTAAGCTTTTAACAACGTAACTGGGTTGATAAAATGCACATAGACTCAGAAGTGTGGGAAAATTATAGCTTAGCTATTTTATGTAATTGATCTAAATATTTTTAACAAGCTCTTACTCCACTGGGCAGTGGAAAGAAACATGTTGATCAGCAATATCTCAGCATCTTCCAGTTTTAACAATATCTTTCGATTCTAAATAGACCCTTTCTGTTAAATGTTCAATCAGGTTAGAAGTCAAATGTCTTTCAGGGCTGCTTCAATTTTATCCTTTACTCTTTCCAAAACAGCATCTGGATATAAATGGAAGGTTCTCATTGTGTTTCCTGGGGGCAGGAGGGGAGTTGTCTGGGGTTTTACCAAGTATTGGACTTAAGAGTGGCTGATCTGGCATTTGTGTGTTTACTGGTAGTGTCTGCTGAGGTGCAGTTATCTTTATTCATGGGTATCCAGCTCTTTCGGCTACTACAGTCTATGGCTGGTGACCTTGTGGTCTGACCTTTTAGCTCAGTATTGATCATTTAGTCCCAGCTCGGTAATTGTCACAGTTACAGATGCACCCTGAACTCTACCGATGACTGCCTCTCAACCTCATCCTCAATGGTCAACCCTATTGTTCTTGGGTATAAGGCCATTTTGGCCATACTGTTCTTAATAGTGAGTCTCTTTTGGTAATCTCCCTAGGTGGACTCTCTCAATTTCTTATCTCACTATTTTCAATTGTAATCCATACCTTAAAGTTCTCTCTTATAACTTTTTTTCTTTATCTTTATATCTTTCTAAATTCAAACCCAATTTCTATTTTTTTCCT
>NW_012136226.1:16709-18493 GCF_000956105.1 Propithecus coquereli
AAAAGATAAACAAAACTGATAGAATAGCTAGATTAACCACAAATGGAAGAGAAAGGACCCAAATAAACTCAATCAGAAATGGAAAAGGAGACATTGCAACTGATACCACAGAAACACAAAATATAATCTGTGAATGCTATGAAAATTTCTATGCACACAAACTTGAAAATGTAGAGGAAATGGATAAATTTCTGGAAATACACAGTCTCCTAAGCTCGAATCAGGAAGAAATATAAATCCTTAGCAGTAAGATTGAAGTAGTAATAAAAAATCTACAAACAAAAAGAAGCCACAGACCAGAGGGATTCATAGCCCAATGTTACCAGACCTACAAAGAAGAAATGGAACCTATTCTGCAGAAATTATTCCATAACATTGAGAAGGAGAAAATCCTCCCTAACTCATTCTACAAAGCCAATGTCACCTTGATACCAAAGCCAGGAGAGGGCACAATGAAAAAGAAAGCTACAGATCAATATCCCTTATGAACATAGATGCAAAAATTCTCGACAAAATACTAGCAAACCAAATTCAGCAGCACATCAAAAAGGTAATCTACCATGATCAAATGGGTTTTATCCCAGGGATGCAAGGGTGGTTTAACATATGCAAATCAATAAATATGATTCACCACATAAACAGAAACAAACACAAAGACCACATGATCATCTCAATAGATGCAGAAAAAGAATTTGTTAAAATTGACTACACTTTCTTAAACCCTCAGAAAACTAGAAGAACCATGCCTAAAAATTATAAAAGCCATATATGACAAACCCACACCCAACATCAAACTGAATAGGGAAAAGTTGAAAGCATGTCCCTAAGAACTGGAACAAGACAAGTGTGCCCGTTGTCACAACTTCTATTCAACATAGTACTGGAAGTGTTAGCCAGAGCAATCAGACAAGAGAAAGAAATAAAACATATCCAAATTGGAAAAGAGGCAGTCAAACTATTTCTTTTTGCTGATGATATGATCTTATATCTAGAAAACTATAAAGACTCCACCTATAGACTCCTAAATATTCCTAGAATTGATAAATGAGTTCAGCAAAGTCTCAGGTTAAAAAATCAGTGTATGCAAGTAATTAGCATTTCTATATTCTAATAACAGGTAAGCTGACAGTCAAACCAAGGACTCAATACTATTTACAATAACCACAAAGAAAATAAAATACCTAGGAATTTACTTCAGCAGGTGAAAGATCTTTATAAGGAGAACTACAAAACACCGATGAAAGAAGTCATAGATGACACCAACAAATGGGAAAACATTCCATGCACACGGACTGGTAGAATCAACATTAATAAATGTCCATACTTCACAAAGTTATTTACAGATTCAATGCAATGCTCTCAAAATACCAACATTATATTTCACATATCAAGTAAAAATACTCTATACTTCATCTGGAACCAAAAAAGAGCCTGAATAGCCAAAGCAATCTTAAGCAAAAGGAACAAATCTGGAGACATCACACTACCTGACTTCAAATTATACTACAAGGCTATAGTAACTAGAACACCATGGTACTAGTATAAAAGTAGAGACATAGACCAATGGAACAGAATAAAGAAGCCAGAAATAAAACCATCTACTTACAACCAACTGATCTTCAACAAAGCAGATAACAACATGTACTTGGGGAAGAAAGCCCTATTCAATAAATAGTGCTGAAAAAACTGGATAGCCACATGCAGAAGAATGAAACAGGACCCTTGTCTCTTGCCACATACAAAAATAATTCAAGATGAATAAAATACTTAAATATAAAGCATAA
>NW_012136226.1:27957-29132 GCF_000956105.1 Propithecus coquereli
TCACTTTGGGCATTCTTGCAAACAGAACGCTGGGAATAGATATCTTCAACAACTTTCAAGATAGATATCATGAAGTTGGACTGAATTTGGTAAATTTAGTGACTGTATGTACAGACAGTGTACCTTCTGTGATGGAAAACATAAAGAGTTTATTGCACAGATAAAAATATATTAACAGATCCAGATACTCTCCTTTCTTTTCATTTTGTCTTGTATCAGCAAAATCTCTATGCTTAAGCTATTATTTTAAGTGATACTTTGCAACAAGTTATAAGTATTGTTAATTATATTTGTGCAAATGCAGCACGGCATTGTCAGTTTCCTAACATGCTCAAGTTGAACAGTGGAGGTATTCCGTGTGGATTTGACATATTCTAAAACGTGTTGGCTATGGCAGGGACAGGTGTTAGCCAAAATTTTATCTCTGCAAGAACAGATAATTAAATTTTATAAAGACCAGAATCAGCAGTATGAATTATTGAAAGAAGATTTCTGTAGGAATGCAGAATTTCTGTGCGATATCATGTCAAATCAAAACAACTTGAATATTCCTTTGCAAGGTAAAACTAAGTCTATATATGACATGTGGCAAAAAATTCAAGCGTTTCGAAAAATATCTATTTTTTTTTCAGAACACTTCTTCAAAAGGAAATTTCAGATGGACATTTTCTCCAGTTAGCAAAGGTTACTGATGAGCAGAATGATACATGTGAATCATTTGAAGAATACGCAGCTGTTACAGACCTACTAATTGGAAAATACAATGGAAGTTTCACTGACTTTGAGAATCATGCCAACACACTCAAATTAGCATTTTGGCTTCACCTAGCTGATATCACCAAGGCACCTAAAGAGCTACAGATGGAATTGATGGAGCTCTCAGTAGTTGATATTTTAAAGTCATCGTTTGATGCTAAGAAAGATCTGACTGACATATGGAAAAATGCAGTAGAATACTCACGCCTTCAGCAAGTTGCCCAGAAAATGTGTTCTTGCTTTTCAACATTTATTGCTGCAAATCTACATTCTCCTACCTAACCCAAACTAAGATGCCCTTAAGGTCACAAATGACTGATACTCATATAGAGGATCAACTGTAACTGTGGACCTCTACGCTGCAACCAAGTATTCAAATGCCTTCCAACAAAAAGCAGACACAACAAAGTCATTAAAAG
>NW_012136226.1:32746-33057 GCF_000956105.1 Propithecus coquereli
CTTTATTCAATATGAAAGTAAAAAGTGTAAAGATTTTGAATCTTTTGGCTTTAAAGAGATCTATCATTTCATAATTAGAGACAGGTTATTTCATCTCTTAGCTACTATCATAAAATTCAGATTCTCTTATATTTGTTCAGACGTGTTCTTTAAATCTGAATTAAATGTTGTTTATTAAAAATTAGGAATTTAGTCATGATAAAATTTTCTGCCCATATTTTGTTAAATTAATACAGAAATGTCTCAAGAAGGATAGTTATTTTAATAAAGAAATACTTGATATAATTTTACCCTATTAATAATGACTATTA
>NW_012136226.1:35897-36810 GCF_000956105.1 Propithecus coquereli
TGGATAATTATACCATAAACTAAGTGCTATCTGTGTTTCCAGGCCATATCCCAAAGTTTTAAGATTGGACAGACCTTTGAACTTATCAATCTAATTTCCAAAGAGGAAATTCTACGCATTGCATACTTAACTGTATTGTCATACAGTTTTGTCCCTTGGAGTAAGAGAAATGAAGACACTAGTGCAATTGCTTGAAGACAGACATCAGAGGTCTCACACTCTCTTGCCTCCTATTTTCTCTCCCAGAATAAAGGACTAAAATTACATTCTTGTCACTCCCTTTGAGTTTTCTAGTATAATTCTCCAGTGTTTCAGTGCTTGATTATGAGGGAGAAAGAGATGAGAGTCTGCTATAGTTTAAATGTTTGTGTCCCCTCCAAAATTCATGTTGAAATTTAACCCCCAATGCAATAGTATTAAGAGATGGGACATTTAGGAGATGATTAAGCCATGTGGGCTCTGTCCTCATAAATGGATAAATGCTTATAAAAGAGCTCCAGGGAACTAGCTAGGCCCTTTTTTCCTTTCTGCTCCTTTCACCATGTGAGGACACAGGTTTTGTCCTCTCTGGAGGGTGCAGCATTCAAGGAACAACTTGGAAGCAGAGAGCAGCCTTCACCGGACTCTAAGCCTATGGATGCCTTAACCTTGAACTTCCAAGGCTACAGAACTGTGAGAAATAAATTTCTGTTCTTTATAAATTATCCAGTCTTAGATATTTTTTTATAGCAGCATAAACTAACTAAGACAAGAACCCTCGCTTTTGTACACACTATGTGGCTGAATTCAATTAATACAGGTGACTGAATTGGAATGTGTAAGTATAGCTGGATCCAGACATGGAAAGTCTTGCGAAAAATCTCCAGCAAGGTCTCGGAATGGAGAAGCACCAACTTTGAATGGCTTCACGATG
>NW_012136226.1:40180-41936 GCF_000956105.1 Propithecus coquereli
ATTCAGCAACCAGAAGTAGCCCATAATGATCACTTTTCTGCTATTATGTACCATATACAAAGTGAATTTTCATGGAATGTATGCACAACTCGATTATTGGTCTCAATCCATTGTAGAAATAAGACACTCTACATATTTAGGGAAGGAATGATGAGTTAACACGTTTTGAATTTCAATCACAATTTCTGCATATCTTTAATGCCACATAAATCATCACATATTTAATTTGAGTGAGCCTTCCAAATTTCAGAATGGAAATGGCAAAGTGAAACCTTAAGATTTACCTTTGTTTAGGGTCAGCCAGGTCACTGCTGTACTCTGAGCATGTGACTGAAGGTAGTGGTTACGCAAGGGACCCCTGGGGTAGCTGGGACGCAAAGAGAATTATTTCATGGAAACAGCTGGTACATGCTACACAAATACCTGGTGGTAACCACACCGTGGTTTGCGTTTGCAATCATTTGTGGAGTGAAACTGCCCTATGTTTGGGTCCTCATCTTTTCCAGATAAAGGGGCCTAAGTTATTCAAAAGCTTAAACCAATAAGGTTAGAGCATCTGGATCTTATCATTTCCAATTCCTTTATTTCATCTTAAGAAAACGATCATAATTTTAATCTCAGTTTTAGAGAACATGTATTCTTAAACTGTCATTAGGGAGTGGATTCATCAAATCAGCTAGTCCTATGGTTTACAAAGCCTTTTCACACACAGAACCCACCCTTGTAACTAAACCTCACTCTGCAGCACGAAATACAAAATACATAATGTCAGAATTTACTTTATTGAAGTAGGAGAGGAAGGCATAAAGCTCTTCCTGCTCCAATATCCCTCTCATGATTTCTCCTCTTCCCCTGTTGGGTGGTCTTTGAGGGGTTCTGTGAAATCTGAGGGTCTTCAGAAGCATGGGTGGGAAACTCCTAAAGACCATGACCCACATTTTATCAGGAAGGTGATCCAGTTCTTCAAAGAGGAAGTGAGTTTTTGGAGACCCACAGCTATTGAATGATAAATATTGATCCAGAATACAAAGACCCTCACTCCTTGGCTAGTTATTTTTGATAGCTCCTACTGCACTTAAGTATGATCATTCAGTCATTAGGCCATGTGGGTGCACGCCACACAGACCTGGAAAGCACTGGAGAGGAACCAGAGGTTTGAGCAGAAGAAGAATTATAAGACATAATGACTTATACCTTGTTTTTATAATAACCTTCCATTACATTTCTCCTTATTATTTATTTAATTATTTGGATAAATGACAAATAATCATCCGCTGCCCACATCACAGAATCATCTTGTTGAGGAGGCTTTGATTTGGAACCACAAGAACAGGTTATGATCTCAGAAAATAAAATTTTTCTTTCATATCTCACCATAACTACTACTAACCTATTTGGTAAAGAAAATAATGAATTGGTCTCTTTGCACAACCGACTCTTTCTTATCCCTCAGGAATCAGGCTAAACTTTATTTCCTCCAAGAAGACTTTCAGCAGATTCTGCCTGTCATTTTCTATGATGACACTTGTTTATTTCCCATAAATGAGATAATCGTGATTTACCCTTTTTGTATTTATTTCTTTACCATTCATCTTTCTGCACATCTGAACTGTAAGCTCCATCGTATCAGAGTTCCTGTCTTCTTTTCACGGTTGTACCTCCAACAACTAGCATAGTTCCTGTCCCACAGCGGGTGCTCAGTGTAAAATTATTGAACAAATAAATGAATATGCTGTATAGATAGCCATCTCATATG
>NW_012136226.1:43851-45003 GCF_000956105.1 Propithecus coquereli
GTGACAAAAAACAGTTCAATTTGCACTTAGACTTAATTCCAGAATTTAAATACAGTTTAAAAAAAGCACTACATTAGATTTAACTATATCAACAGCTAAAATGATTTTATTCCCAGAATTAACCAGTTGCTTACTGTCTAGTTGAGCCAACCAGAAACCCACGGTCATCCTTGATGCATTCTTTATTAACATGGCCCCCATCCAAACCATCACCAAGTGCTGTCGATTTTATTCACTACGTAACACTGCAATCAATCCATCAGCTTCTTGTCATTCTTACTGCCATCACCTTTGTCCAAGAAAGTACCACCCTTTCTCAGAACTTCTGGGATTAGGTACCCTGCATTCATGCTGGCCATCATCCAATCTGTTCCCTACTAAGCAGCTGGCACAATCTTTTCCGTAACTCGCCCCCATATCATATTAAAATCTCCCCATGACTTTTTATTCTTATGAAACAATCCCAAATCCTAAACAATGGATGGCTAAAGGCCAAGTATGGCCTCATTGCTGCCTGTCTCTGCAGGCTCATTGCTCACTGCCTCCCCCAGGTCCTGCTGGAAGAGCCATTCTTTTCACCATCATGGCTCTGTGCCCATGCTCTTCCTTACATTTGGAAGGCCCTTCTGCTTCCCCTTTTCTATTTAACTATTATCCACTTCTTGAATATTGGCTTCAACTTACTTCCTAAGAGAAGACTTCTTTGAACTGCTAGTTTAGAACACATGATATTGTTATATGATGTCTTGGGATCATGTTCCTTTTATTCAGAGGGTATTCCTTTTATTCCTTTTATTATTTGATTACAAACTCATCAGCTTGACTTTTTATTTTATATTTGTTTTCTCTACTAGATTTTGTGCTCTCGGAAAGCCACAGTCATGGCTCTTTCCTCTCGCCACTTTATCCTCAACCCCTAGCACAGTTGCTGGAGATAGTAGATATTCAATCTGCTTTGACTTTATATGTATGGTTGGTACTTCTTAGACCCACTGACAAATCTCTTTACCACACAGGCCATTGTTTTCCCATTTGTAACATGCACAATCACTAAGTCCCATTCTATTAAAATATATTCCTTTTTGAAGTATCTACTCAAGCTAAAGGCATTATGTGCAGTTTGACTCAGAAATTCCTTAAAACCTTCTGACT
>NW_012136226.1:45053-46646 GCF_000956105.1 Propithecus coquereli
GGTCACAATCACATCTCTTCTGTGAATTGGGGCAACAAGCAATGTTGCCAACCACGTTTGTCTTTGAAATTGGAGTGACAGGGCTGCTCAGGGCTGAAATCAGCTCTTTCATGGGAAGGGCTTGGCACAGTTCATGTCACATGGCACTCAATAAATGTTAATCAACAAATATTATGTAAATAACATGGCATTGTGTACTGGGCAATCACACTATTTAAAATTAAACAAGAAGATGCACATTAAAAGGAATAAGGATTTCAAAAATGAATTTTTGGTAATTTCTGAATGAAGGTGCCTAGTGACTTATTTCTATACAGTTAGAATGACTATAATTTATAACCTCCAAATTGAGATATGAGAATGTATACAAACGAGGTGCAGAATTTTTGAAATCAAGATGTCTTGGAAAATCAAGAATATATGGATACTCATGCATAGCGCAAGTTCAAATTTATTGAATTAATGCATTAGAACTGTTGGAAGTATCCTGAATTCAATAGGTCTACTCAGGCAAATTAAACATGCAGACTTGGTTATTTAAATATGACACTTGTGGGAAACAGTACAATGCTAAGCAGAAGTTTGAACACATTAACATTGAGAAAGAGAAAAATTGCCCCTGGCACCCAGGAGCTGGCCTGGTGTGGTACTATTATCTAGAACTCTACGTCCATACCAGCTGGCCTATTCTTACAGCCAGGCGTTGGTGTTGCCCTGTTCAACATAAACAATTTCACAAAATATCCACAGCGGGTAAATATGACAGAATAACACAAAAATAAGATCACTCCCCAACCATGTCTGAACATGGGATGGATCACACATGAGTCCTGTCCAAGCCACAAAAATACCAAAAACCTCCATCTCTCATCTAATATGAGCGACTGCTTCTTTTTTTACCTATTACAGCTTTAGGATCTGGTCTTCCCTTCTTCCAGATAAGATTTATTAAGATATTCAAATCATATTATAATAGAATTACCCCCACTTCCCGAGAGTGTATCCAATCCAGAGCAAAGTCCTGCTTCCTTGAACTCTCCCCAAAATCATTTAACCCCAGATTCTGTAACAAGTCCTTTCTTAATTCCTTTCACCGAATAGATCCATGGTCCCCCTTGGTGAATGTTCCTCAATGCCATAGGGTATAAACCCAGCTTGTTCAACTGGAGCTGTGTTCATGGTGGGCTTGGCTGGGGGGTATTGGCAGTGGATGACCTGGGACAGTTTTATGGAGTGATAGTGCTTGTGGGGGTGAATAACCCTCTTACAATTTTAACCAACAGCGTCTTGCTAGATCACATTTAAAGATACTTAAACATTTGCTTTATCCAAGTATTCCTCACTTTAAGCAGATTTGTTAAGTGTAAAGACAGAGATACACAATAGTGAAAGCAGTGAAAGATTGTGTGTTAGCTCCCGGGCAGATTAATTCAGCAGATCTCTCTAGGAGAAGCCTTTCAACAACAAATTCTCCTACTGCATTTAAAATGTGATTGATTATCAGAAATCTGATTTAGGTGAAACTTTCCATGAAAACATTGTGAGCAGGATACAGCTGTAAGGAGAAATATTAGAACTTGTTGGTCCAGACAG
>NW_012136226.1:53429-54436 GCF_000956105.1 Propithecus coquereli
CAAAAATTATAATATATTCTAGTTAAATATACAAGTAGCTGATGATGTACTGCTTACATAGTGACAAACAACCTCTGTAGGCATGACTTCTGTCCTCTGGCTTTTAGAGAAGGGAAGGGCCAATTTCAATCATAATACACTGAAATTTAAGTGATGTTTTCAAATCATTTATCAGCTTACTGTTAAATATCATTAAAAGAAGTGGATATTTTTTTTGAAATTCAATTTTTCTTTGCTGTGATAAAAATACACACACACACACACGTAGTAGTCATGCATCCTTTAATGATGGGGTTACATTGAGAAATATGTTATTAGGTGATTGTGTCATCGTGCTTACGTGACAGAATGTGCTTACAGAAACCTAAAGGGTATAGCCTACTACACACCTAGGCCATATGGTATATGCTATTAGGCTACAAACCTGTACAGCGTATTACTGTACTGAATGTTGTAGGCAATCGTAGCATAATGGGAAGTATATGTGTATCTAAAGATAGAAAAGGTACACTAAAAATATGGTACAGAAGATAAAGATTGGCACACCTACGCAGGGCATTTATCATGAATGCAGCTTGCAGAGTTGGAGTTGCTCTGGGTGAGTCAGCGAGTGAGTGGTGAGAGAATGTAAAGGCCAGGACATTACTGTGCACTACCGTAGACTTTATAAACACTATACATTGAGGTACGTAAAATTTATACAAAATATTTTTCTTTCTTCAATAATAAAGTTAACATTAGCTTACTGTAACTTTTCTACTGCATAAACATTTTTTTTTAACTTTTTGACTTTCGTAATAACACATAGTTTAAAACACAAACACATTGTATGGCTGTACAAAAATATTTTCTTTCTTTGTATCCTTATTCTATAAGGTTTTTTTCTATTTTTAAATGTTTTTATCTTTTTTTTTTTTAAAATTTTAAAATTTTTGGGGAAAATTTTTTTTTTTTTTTAAATTTTTTTTTTTTTTTTTTTTTTTTTTTTTTTTTTACTTTTGAAGCTC
>NW_012136226.1:57261-57849 GCF_000956105.1 Propithecus coquereli
GCAACATATTACATTTATCCATTCCTTTTTAAAAGAATTCTTATTAGCAGGACATTTTAAAATTTAATCCTCATGGTTTGTAAACTTCAGAATCCTCTCATAATGTAGACTATCTTAGACACAAAAGTAAATTTATTTGACTCATCTAACACATAATCCTAGGAATCTGTCTTCAGAACCACATGCTGTAAGGATATCATTGTTACCTGGTGTCTTTCTTTTTATTTTTCGAAGCTGTTAAATCATTATCAGAGTCATGTGGTCATTAAAAACAGGTTTCCTTTCTTTCGAGTGCAAGTCTGTTACAAAAGAGAAATTATTGCTTTCTCACCATTTTGACAAGGTGTTTTGCTTGATTCATAATGGTCCAGTGGGTGTTGTACTTAGTAACAGGTATTATATGAATGGGTGGACCTTGTTTAAATATTCACTATAAAAGTTTCGTCTTTCAGATTGTTATGACTTTCCTCATTGAAGTTATTGGATTTCCAGCAGTTATCTAATAATTCTAGGTTGGCTTTATGTTCAGAACTAGATGGAAACTGTATCAACAAAGGCCTGACCAGCAGTGAAATGTACTATATTATT
>NW_012136227.1:0-429 GCF_000956105.1 Propithecus coquereli
TGATAGTTTCCTTAGCTGTGCAGAAGCTTTTTAATTTGATCAGGTACCATTTATTTATTTTTGTTGTTGCAGTAATTGCCTTTGGGGTCTTCTTCATAAATTCTTTCCCTAGGCCAATGTCTGTAAGAGTTTTTCCAAGATTTTTTTCTAGAATTCTTATAATTTCATGCCTTAGGTTTAAGTCTTTTATCCACCATGAATTAATTTTTGTGAGAAATGAGAGGTGCAGTTTCCTGTTTCAGTCTTCTACATGTGGCTATCCGGTTTTCCCAGCACCATTTATTAAATAAGGATTCTTTACCTGAGTGTATAATGACGTAGACTAATGGAACACCTCTGAGAATCCAGATATAAAACCATCCTCATATAGCCATCTAATTTTTGATAAAGTAGGCTGTGTACAATTTAAATGGTCAAGCGTCTTGTATG
>NW_012136227.1:11469-13325 GCF_000956105.1 Propithecus coquereli
TTCTTTTGCTTTTCAGGGCTAGAGATATCTTTTCTGGCTATATATCTACAAAATCTCTAAATTTGATTAATGGTAACATTGGACCCATGGTTTCCCATGGATTTTACTATCCCTTGTTCAAAAAGGCTTCTCTATTCCTAGAAAACTATCATTTTCCTCATAGATCCCTGGGGTTTTGGAAAAGGATCAAATCACTAAACATTACAAATTAGTCTCAGAACATATTAATGGCTGAGAAATATTTTAGGGAATCTTTATTTAGACGCTTTATGTTCAATATTTGCAAATGTGCCTGGAACCTCAACTAGAAATAAAGCCTAGACAGAGAAAGGTGTATTGTTTTATCTCATTCACAAACAGTATTTTCTGGAGATGGAGGCCATAAATATGGTCTAAAAATATGTTTCTTTTTATATTCATAGCCAGTAATACAGAATTGAACAAGATTGGATTGGTCCTGTAGATAGGAAGTGTTAATTTTTCAAACAGACTGATACTAGTCACCAAATGATAGTTTTTATCTAGATTAAATTATCTATTTCCCCACCTCTAAAGAAAAAAGCATATTGAGATTTCAAGAAACCTAGTTCATGAAGTAAAAGGTTGATCCAATTGACATCTCAAATAATACTACAAATCAAAAGTTGTTTATCTCTCCGGTGGGACACTTTTGGAAGAGATGTCTGACCTGTGCACCTTAACAGACAAATAAATCCTACCAGTCTCTGCAAATGGGATAGCAATGCCAAGCTTTATCTCATACTTATTTGAACATAATTGATTTGTTTTCTTAAAGACTGGCTCTCTAGCCTCTATGTCAAAAGAGTTTCCCAGCCCTTCAACCTTTTGATTACAGAAGTCTTTCATCCATATATCCTGGGAGAATACCAATTGCTCATTATGGTTCACACTATCAATAAAGCAGTGTCATGCCAATAACAGCAGGTAAAGAGTTTCTTGACAATCCAAAAAAAAAAAAAAAAAAAGATTATGCAAAAGCTAATAAACTGATACCATCCAAGCAAAAATCCACCATATTATTGAAGCCAAGTTCAGTAGCATGTTAAGACAAAAGCCTAGCATCTTAGCACTTCACTTCTTTGTGACTGGGGAAAGGTTCCTGTAGATGACTACCCTCCAAAATTTATCTAGTATTCCTCTTGAAACACTGTGGGCCAGAGGAGTAAAGACAAAGAAATTTTGTTTTGTGTTTTGGATTTTTACAGCTCTCATGTCTAGTGAGGTATGTGGAGTGAATGCATTGATTCTCTCAAGGGCAATCAAGATAATTCTACTAACTGTTTTGCTGGAATTTTCTCTCCTTCAAAATAATGTATGCCCTAATGCTCAAAATATTTTTAATTTTCCTGACTCATTAGTTTAAAAAGCTGTTTCTAAAATCCAGTCCACCCAAGTCACACAAATCACAAATTTAATGGTAACAAAGATATTGATTTAAAATCTGAGTAGTTCTCAAAAATCTGTACCCACATTAACTCTTACTATTCATTTTTAATTCTTAGAATCATCTTTATAGATTAAAAAGGGGGCAAGAAATAAGGCAATTTGCCTTCAAAACAAACCCAAAAAAGCTAGAAATATGTCCTTTATCTCATAATTTTTCTCAAATGCCTTAAATAAAATAATCTACATTTTTCAATAGTGGGAAAATGTTTAAGTAAATTAAACATTCATAAACTTGAAAATTATACAGCCTTTATACTTACCAATAATCTTACTTGCATAAGTGAATATTTACAAAATAATACACATATAAACTACATTGTGTTAATGCGTGCATTTATTCTACATGTGGAGAAAAAAGATGAGAAAGAGCAAAAAAGACAAGTGAGAAA
>NW_012136228.1:0-766 GCF_000956105.1 Propithecus coquereli
AAACAGTCTTATCACATCCAGTTATCAGCACACATAATTTAAGTTGATTGAATGTTTGAGACTTAGTGTTCCTACCTGATTGGAAACCTTCTTCTCCTTAATTCATTGGCTATACTGGATTTCTTTTTTATTAGAGATGACTCTCAGATTTCTACCAGAAATCGCTTCTTTGGGGAAAACAAGGCCTTTCCAGAAAATCAGGAAACTGAAATAGAGACAGCAAGAGAAAGGGAAATTATCTGTAAACATAGATTAAACTTTTTAAAAGTTTTAAGTAAATGTTCAAGCATATGTCTTCTAAACGGTATAATAAGAGAATGTCATGGTTTATAAGTTTGAAGTCTCACAAAATAAACACAGGACCAGAGTACAGGTTGCATTTTGGCCTTCAAGCCAAGCAAAGACTTCAAACAAGGCCCACTTACCCTTTATTAAGACACAAACTGAGGGCAAAAAAAAGCAAGTTTTCTAAGTCTTTTCTTTAAAATTCACATAAGTTTTTCAGGCATCACCTAGACTTTTCTTCAGTCTTCACTTAGATCTTCAGGAAATCAATTTGACTAAACTTAATTATTCATAAAATAAATATAGAGACTTGAAGGGTATTTTACCAAGGTCTTTAATGTCTTTTCAAGCTTTGTCTTTGAGTGTGTGTAGCTCTTTTTGTGACGGGGTGGTGGGGAGAGAATCAATCTGTTGACTGCTAATCAATCATTTAGAAAGAAGGACATCAGGGTAAAAAGAAGCAAATGAAGCAATGAAGTTC
>NW_012136228.1:816-1232 GCF_000956105.1 Propithecus coquereli
TTCTTTGTTTATATGAGAACATTATGTTCCATAATGAAGTCTCCTACTTTGGGACAATTTTCTATCTTTATTTAAGTGACACTATTCCTTTGACTGTCTAGAAATTTTAAAAACAACTGATAGCTACATCTCCTGTTCCCAAGAGAATGAAGAAAAAGAACAGGGTGTGGGAGGCAATCTCACAGGTTATTGATAAAATACATACAAATACAAAAATGGTACATAGTTAATACCCCATCTAGCAACTCAGAATTATTATCATAAGCATATATGAATATCACTGATAAAAAGAATAAAATAATCAAATATGAGTAAATTTCCTCTTATTTTGAAATGAGTTCCAGGTTGCTATTTTAGATCATTAATTCACCTTTACATTTGGGAATGTGTGTGTGTGTGTGTGTGTGTGTGTGTGT
>NW_012136229.1:0-1120 GCF_000956105.1 Propithecus coquereli
ATCAGGCAATTAAGCATTCTACCTTCATTAGCAAAGACATGATGCAGAAAAAAATGCAGAAAACATGCCCATCTGTGGCTTTTGAGCTTCAAAATTAAATTTTAATTTTTTTTGTCTTTTTCTGAAGGAAAGTTGTTTCTCTCCAGTATTTTCTGATACCTGGACCCTCCCACCTCACACCATCTACCTACTGCCCCTTCACTCTCAACTCTACCCCAAATTGGGCAATTAAGCATTCTACCTTCATTAGCAAAGACATGATGCAGAAAAAAATGCAGAAAACATGCCCATCTGTGGCTTTTGAGCTTCAAAATAAAAATTTCAAACCCATGGCAAAATGTATAGTTTGAAAGTTTCCAAAGTTTAGATCTGGGAGGTTTCTAACATATTTGCCCAAGGTAAACAGGGTGTGCAATGACCAGATTTTTAAAAATCACTCACTTTTCTGGCTCTTAGCACAGGGGAAGAGAAAGGAAGGAAGCAGAGGACTGACAAAAACATTGGAAGTTGGGGTGGGTGCCTGAGACGTAGCCTTGATGTCCTGGTCTTCCTTCTTCTCTAGCCGTCCCCAGTTTGGAGGAAGTGAGAACAGAGGTGTGACTCTGTTCCATCTTCAGGTAAAACTCCAAAAGACATCAAGATGCTAGCATCACCCTTGTACACAAGGGTTCGGGAAGAGTAGACATCTGTGATGGGTCTAGCTGGGGAGCATGATCTAGTTCACTTCAAAAGAATGTGGCCTAGAGAAAGAAGAATGTTCTCCACATGCCCCATGTGAGCACAGCGACCTCTGTAGACTTATGACTGGAAGTAGATGAAGCCTGATTATAGCAGCAACCTAGGAAGACCAATGATACGTAGGGATACTGTATATCTCAATAAGAATTCCACAGTCATCTGTGATATTTAAAAATCAATTTGATATCAAAGAAAAAAGCCAATCTCCAGCTTTTTAAAATCCTGAGCTCTAAAAAAGATGGTATATTTGGTTAAACATGTATGTATCCCTCCCAACCGCCTTCCCACCAACTTGTTGGAATAAGAAGCTAATAAAAAGGTAAACACATTGGAAATTTCCATCCATTTTATCCCTACTCTTATCTACCTCTTTTCATTTTGA
>NW_012136229.1:6659-7095 GCF_000956105.1 Propithecus coquereli
ATCTACATTATGAACTTTTGCTCTGTGCAAAACAGTCTTACACTTTGCAGATGCTAACTCATTCAATCCTCAGAACAAATCCAATGAAGAAAGTACTACTAGCTCCATTCTACAGATGACGTCAAACTGGTTAAGTAAATTGCCTGAGGTTACACAGTGAGTAAGTGACACAGATAGGCTCCAGAGCCTGGGCTAATAATTATGCTAATAATTCAAAGTGGCATTATTTATAAGATTTATTATCATCTAGATCTCTGACATGAGGGGATGGGGACATAAATTATGAATCATCTATGAGATTGAAGACAAGGCAGACATTAAGTAATTAGTAAAAGTGTTCTTGTTGACATAAAAGGTAAAGTCAGTTTCAGAGCCATATAATGGTATGCATCAATTTTTATAGAAAAGGTAAATATAATTACTATGGGTCTAAAAT
>NW_012136230.1:0-1272 GCF_000956105.1 Propithecus coquereli
TCTAATCATCAGGGAAATGCAAATCAAAACCACAATGAGATATCAGTTATCTCCAGTGAAAATGACCTTTATCAAAAAGTCCCAAAACAATAAATATTGGCATGGATGCGGAGAGATAGGAACACTCATAGACTGCTGGTGGGACTGCAGACTAGTACAACCTCTATGGAAAGTAATCTGGAGATATCTCAAAGAGCTACAAGTAGAACTACTATTTGATCCAGCAATCCCATTACTGGCATCTACCCAAAAGAACAAAAGTTGCTCTATGAAAAAGACACCTGCACTCAAATGTTCATAGCAGCACAATTCACAATTGCAAAGATGTGGAAACAACCCAAGTGCCCATCAATACATGAGTGGCTTAATAAAATGTGGTATTGTATACCATGGAGTTCTATTCAGCCACAAAAAACAATGATAATATAACATCTCTTATATTATCCTGGGTAGAGCTGGAACCCATTCTACTAAGTGAAGTATCCCAAGAATGGAAAAATAAGCACCACATGTACTCACCATCGAATTGGTTTTAACTAATCAACACTTAAGTGCACATATAGAAATAACATTTATTTTATTTTGCTGGAGATCTGATTTAGAACTCAGTAAAAGAAGAAATGCATAGTAAGAAATTGGACAAAAGAAAGTCAAGATCAATTTGTTATTTGTAGCAAGTAAATATATAATATTTGATTTAGCAACACATTTGATCACTCAAAATTATCTCAAGCAAAATTGTTTGATGACAAATAACAATAAAAGGGAGAATCATTTCTGGAAATTATACAACATTTTGACATAACTACATATGAACCCTGATTTGAGAAAAGTCACTTTAACAGAGAACTTACATCATACATTAATCAAATTCTTGAATTGAAAAAAATAGGGTGTATACATATTATTATAATGTTATCATTATGGTTTCAATTCACTAGGAATTAAATTGCCCAAATAAGTTGATCTACTGATGGCCTTTGCCATAAAGAGTATTTACTAATCTCCAGTAGGATTGTACAGATAAACAACTGCCATCCTTACAATGAGTATGCATGCACTGAGCATGCGAATACAAATGAAAAGCAATTCCTGGGAATTCGTGGGCAATTCCAACATCAAAAGCAACAATGACTAACAGTAAATGGCAGGTTGGTTACTTCTTCCAATCTGCTAATAATGATTCTTGCCTTAAAATTTTTCTAATTTATTGGAATATATAGATGTTAACAATGACAGTAAAGTTATTGAGCATCTAGATGAATCATATTT
>NW_012136230.1:4237-4625 GCF_000956105.1 Propithecus coquereli
AGGTAATTCTAGTCTATTAAGGACAATAAAAAGTGCAAGAGTAACAGTAACTGCCAAAATGCATGCTCAAGTTTTAGTCATATTTCAATCTGTGGTCTAAACTGCAGTTTATAACCATCTCTAACTAGTTGCAGTTCTAACCTAGAGAAATCAACACCCACTCCCACTGTACTGGGGGCCTTATAAAAATTGTAATAGTGTAGAAGAAAGAAAATGCGTGAAAGAAACATAAGGGCAGGTAGTAAGCTTAGCTATTTAGTTGCCATGCAGTGGGCAGTTATTTTACCTTTAGGGCTTTCCTCAAATGTAAAATAGGAATTCTTTTCTAATAACTTAAGTTGCTACTTGCCCTATTTGAATAAAGAACTGGCTGTTTCTATGGTTGTGC
>NW_012136231.1:0-1054 GCF_000956105.1 Propithecus coquereli
AAAAAAAAAAAAAAAAAGCAAGTCACAAAAGTTTCAACAAGATACTATTTATGTGGAAGTTAGCAACAGAATATATATTGTTAACAGATACATAAATCCCTAGTAAAATAAAATTAAAATACAAAGGTGTGATAAACAGCAAATTTAGGATAACTGTTATGTTTAGAGGAAAGGGGGGCATAGTGGGA
The DNA here is from genome assembly GCF_000956105.1 of Propithecus coquereli. Classification (NCBI taxonomy): domain Eukaryota; kingdom Metazoa; phylum Chordata; class Mammalia; order Primates; family Indriidae; genus Propithecus; species Propithecus coquereli. The sequence continues at coordinate 189 of NW_012136231.1, forward strand.
TGGAGGAGGATGAAAATGAGGTCTTTTTTTAATAACTGTGCTTTATTTCTTAAAAAAATCTGAAACAAATATAGCTATATCTGACAAAGACTGGTGGGTGGATATGTAGAAATCTGTTATATTTTATATGTTTTCACAGTGTTGGAATATTTCATTGTAAAAGTGTAAATATAAAACACAAAGTCCAAGGAGATAACACTCTGTGGGTAATTCTAGGAAGCTCCTAGAAAACTTAGGAGTACTGGCAAGCATATTTTCATTCAATTTCCCATGGTCTAAATGAAGCTGAGGCAGTCCCCAATTAACAAAAGGATTATCTTCCAATTTATTTCGTATCAGGTTTTAGAATGCAACTATCCCTTCCCATAGAAGTTTTTAAAAGTCCTACTCATCTTTTCGGGTGCATTTCAAATGTTAGGCTTCTCTCAAAGATGTTTCAAGCCCTGAGACCAGTTAGAACTTCCTCTACATGTCCATAACACTATGCACATGCCTCCATAACTTATCAGATTGCATTACAGCTACTTGTGTTTAGACATCCTTTCCACTTGAATTTAATTCTCGAAGAGACCTTGCCTCATTTTTTATATCCATAGTATCTAGTATACTGCTGCTGATTAATAATATTATGAATAAAAGCTTCACTGAAAGCACATAAACTTTACTACATGGATTTTGAAAACTGTTTTGGCTACTCCGGGTTTTCAATTATGTCCTGGGTAAGTTTTTAGTATCTGAGCACAAAATTCTTTACTGCTAAAAACAAGCTACAGGCCGGGCGCGGTGGCTCACACCTGTAATCCTAGCACTCTGGGAGGCCGAGGAGGGAGGATTGCTTGAGCTCAGGAGTTCGAGACCAGCCTGAG
>NW_012136231.1:1104-2951 GCF_000956105.1 Propithecus coquereli
CTTTTACATTTATAATTAGATTTTACTTCAGAAAGGATTTTGAAAACTATCTTACCATATTTGGTCACATTCTGTAAGTATAATTAACAATATCCTTTCTACTACTACTTCAAAATTAGAGGATTTCACACATATTTAGGAAAATTATGAATAACTTATTCTGAATCAAGTCAGACTTAGAGAACCGAAAAGAACCTTAGCTATCCACAGCAGATCAGATGAAGAAACTCAGGACGCAAAAGGCATTGAATTACTCAAGGTCACAAGATACATAATAACCAAGCTGAAAATACCACCCAGGTCTCCTGACTCCTAAAAGAACACTTCTTAATGCTACATCAAGCAGAGGAAGGACACAAACCTGTTACCTTAGAATAAATCAGAAATGCAATTTCTAATAATGAGAGTTAACCTAGGAGAGGCCGTTTCCAATATTCCAAATGCAAATGAATACAATAAACCCAAAATGTCTATTAACTGGAGGAGTTGAAGTATAAGGCAATGTTACTGAATATATTAAATATTTTAAATAGAATTATTTTATATTAGAAAAGTAATTTACTGGAGCAGGTTGGAAAAAAAGTAATTTATTATTTAGAAAATTCAATGGCTCCAGGATTATCAGGGTTGAACCAAAAAAAATGAAATAAAAAAATTCAATGGCAACCAATCATAAAACCCAGTCTTACATTATCTTTTAAGCATTTTAAAACTATTTTGTTATCCATGTTTCAACTTTACCTTCATATACTGCTTGAAGATATCTGCGGCTGTATTCATCTCCACCACAGTATATACAATTAGCTTACAAAATGCTGCGAGTAAATTTCTCCTCTTGTGCAGAGCTTCAATTTTACTGGCTTCATCCTCCTGCTGACCGTCTGGGGAAAAAAGTCCCAAACATTAAGCCATCTTGTACTTTACTTCAACAACATATTATTTTTAATTCTCACTATAAGACATCTTTTTATTGGAGAATTTTAAAATGGAAAAAAAATTAAATTAAAAATTATAACCATTTGTAATTTACTCTGATAGACCTAATTTTTGTGACATCGAATAATCAAAAGGTTGCTTGGTAAACGTGGAACAGGAACAAATGGAGTTGAGTAAGAGGAACTGATGTTTAGTGAAGTCAGGTTAAGCTTGCCTAATACATTCATATAATTCCGTAACAGGATAGTTTGTCAATGAAATCTGCATATTCAGTGTATGTTGCTTAAGGCTCCTTTTTTCCTGAATGCAGCCAACCTCAGAAATTCTCCTATCCCTGCCAAGGATGATCCCACCTTACCTCACCCCTATCTCTTGCTGACACATTCTTCCTTTATACATACTAATAAATACATTCAGTTAGGCGGCCCTAAAAACCATTCTGTCTTTTTAGGATAACTTCACATATTTACACACTGATCCATCATGTGAGATCTTGACATTCAGTTCTCAAGAGAACAGACTTATTTCCAAATTCATAGTCAGGGAAGCCTGACTGCAGCCTTCAAGTACTGCCAAAGGATTGTTCCTAATTATTTGATACTGTAAATAAAACTGTGATGAAGCCTTCTTACATAAAAAGCTGTGTAAAAAATTTTCCTCTGGACAGATTTCACAAATGAAATTACTTAAAAAAAAAAAAAAAAAAATTCCTAGAAACATACAACCTACCAATGCAGAATCATGAAGAAATAGAAAAAAAACCCCAGCCGAGTGCAGTGGCTCACGCCTGTAATCCTAGCACTCTGGGAGGCCGAGGCGGGTGGACTGCTCAAGGTCAGGAGTTCAAGACCAGCCTGAGCAAGAGTGAGACCCCATCTCTACTAAAAATAGAAAGAAATTATCTGGACAAC
>NW_012136232.1:0-4701 GCF_000956105.1 Propithecus coquereli
TCAACCACGCTTGCTGAAAAGACTCCTTCAGAGTGCTTATCAATATGACAAATAACTCAAGTAAGCCAACAGTTCTTCCTTTCCCTAGCAATATCATACTCTCCTTTGCAGTTTTTTCTTTTACAAACAAGAACAACAACAACAAAGAAAACACTTTGAGTTTGTCCTGAGCTCTCTTCCCTCCTCCTTGTTCCCTCAAATACAATCAGTAGCCAAATCCAGTTGATTCTTATCCATTCCCTCTGCCGTGACCCTAGTTTGGGTTTTCATTATCTTTTGTTAGAAAACAACAGTAGTAGAAGGAGAAGTTGTCACTAAGTTCTTCTATGTGGCAGGCACTTCACAAGTCTGCTCCCTAATCCCCATGGTAATCACAGAAGGTTGATATTAACATCTTTTTTCCCCAGATATCCACAATATGACTACACTTTAAAAATGGTGAAGTCAGATAGGTGAAAAGTAGTATCTCATTGCTTTAAATTAAATTTCTCTAACGCCTAAGAGGTCGAACATGTTTTTATTTGTTTATTGGTCATTCTTACAATTCCCTGTGGAATTTCATGTCATAAGTTCTGCCCATTTTTTTTAAACTAGGTGGTTTGTCCTCTGCTTAGTGATTAGGCATTTCTTATGTACTTTGATTTTTTCCCTCAACGTCTTTTTGAAAAATTTCAAACCTACAGAAAAGATGCAAGAATAGTATAATGAACACCCACATACCCTCTGTTAGGTAGACAGAGAGGGACCTCTGGCCCCTCCTGGGGACAAAGGCAGGTGCCTTGAGCAATTGCCACACCTGGGGGAGGTGAACTAGACTCTATGGTTCTCAGAATCCTTAGCTGCAAAACGCAGATGACCACTCATTCACAGGGGTGTTAGGATTTGTGAGATAATGGATGTAAAATCACTCGCAGTTGCTTAATAGATGCTCAATAAACGTTAGTTAAAAGCAACCTACGGAGACTCAAAAATATATATTTTTAGGAGTTATGATAATGAAAATTATAATAGTACACAATATCAATATAGTTTGGGGATATGATTTAACCTTTAACAATAAAATTCATTGAAGACATCCTAGATTCTGCTACTTGAAGGACTATTTTTAATAGTACTTTTTACTTTTAATTATAACTTCAGATTTTCCAGACATAAAGATGGAAAATTTAAAATGCAAAAAATGGTTATAAAGGTGGAAAATATAAAAAAGCAAGAGGGGCTTTAAAAGGAACTAATGCTCAGAGCAACTTGAAAGGGACCAACAAACAAACCAAACTTGATCTATTTTCTTTACGGAAAGAGATAGATACTTCAGCTAGAAAGGGCACTATCATCCTGATAGTTAAATGCTGTGTGTTGTGCAACTGAAATGTCTAAGTGTTTATAAAAGGATGACATGTACATAATATGCCATCTTGACTTGTAAACAACATTTTCTGCTTTACTCAAAAAAAGGACATATAGGGCCAGGTGTGGTGGCTCATGCCTATAATCCTAGCACTTTTGGGAGGTAAAGGTAGGAGGATGCTTGAGGCAGGGAGTTTGAGACCAGCCTAAGCAACATAGCAAGACCCTGTCTCTATAAAAAGTAGAAACACTAGCTGGGTGTGGTGGTGTGCGCCTGTGGTCTCAGCTACTCGAGAGGCTAAGGCAGGAGGATTGCTTGAGCTTGGGAGTTTGAGGTTGCTGTGAGCTCTGATGACGCCACTGCACTATAGCCCAAGCAACAGAGCAAGACCCTGTTTCCAACAGCCCCCAAAAAAAGGAGTGCAATGCACACTACCCGAAGGATGGACATATTTGAAACACGGACTTCGGTGGGGGGGGGAACCAAGGGCAACACACGTAACCTAAACATCTGTACACCCATAATTTGCTGAAATAAAAAAAAAAAAAAGAATAGTAAAAAAAAAATAAAAATAAAAAATTTAAAAAAGTAAACTATATAAACTCATGTCCTTAGTACAACAATTAGTAATTACCTCTAATTTGTTAATCTTTATAACAATTTTCATTACACATATAAAGTATACCAAAGCTTTTAAATGTTGGTTCCCTAAATTTGAACACTGCAAATGTGTTAAGAGGAAAGCAATGTTAGGTACCCATTTGTGACATTGCAAATCAATGTCTCTAAAAAGAGCAGTCCAGACTATGGATTATTCTTGGTACCAAGCAGAAAAGTATTTGTTATTATCACCAAAGAAAAAAACAGCATAAAGTAAAAACCCTGCTAAAAGCAAAGAGAATTCTTGAACTCTTTGACCTAATTTGAGTCGAGAAATAAAGTATACCTCAGCCTCTCAGTTCATAGTCCACTCAAATATTGGGGGCAAGTCTGTAGAGCTGTATTTCATTGAGTGGCTGGTCAACTGTTAGGGGCTGATTCGTACAAAAGGCATATGAAGTCTTGTCTTCTGGAGATCAATATGTCTTCTCTAAGGTCCCCAAACATCCCTAACTCTAATCAGTAATTGTCATTAAAAGCTCTCATTATGAGAAGTAAGTGCAATTAGAGCATCTTGCCCTCACAGGGTGTACCATACCGAGAAGGCGGGAAGGGTTCATAAATTAGTGCCAATTCACTCTCCCTCTCCCTACCATGCAATCTGCTGTGAGAGAGAAGAATTATATTCACACACATTAAGGCAAAAGCCCACTGGCCCCTACAAAATTAGCCTAAACACTGAAAGTGGTTATTTAAGGGACTCCCTATTTCATTATGTGTCTCAGAAATAAAAGAGATAAAGTTTGCCGCCAATAACACTGAACATATCTGCTGAATCCCACAGATTCCAAGACATTAATAATTCAAAATCTTGTGGGAATTTTGTCATGGTGGAGATACGACTTGTCTGCAAACGGAGCTCAGGGGATGCTCAGTATGATCTATTCTTGTGTATGTGCACAACTGCTGCATTCGTCATGACGTGCAGAACAACACAGGACTCTGCTGTATCTCTACAATTTCTGGAATTTGTGAATCTATATTATAAAGTCATTACGCATAATATAGTATGTTCCCATTCTCACATTAATATGTTCCCATCATGATATGTCATTATACCTTATAGGTAAAGGGGACTGGCAAATATATTTAATTTCCCTCATCTCTTAAACATAGATGCCATAACTCAAAAAACATTGAGACTGAATGGTCAGAGGCAGAAAAGAGAAAGAAGAACACTTTGGCTCTCTCCCTATTGGAAAAAATGTATGTGCATGTGCATGTGTGTGGGTCTATATATGTGTGTGTGTACGTATGTGTAGGTATATGTATATTCATGTTTTTATGTGTTTATGTATACAGATGTGTATGTATATACATACACACACACACACTCACTCACATACCTATTACCCTCAGATTTACTGAAAAAATTAGAAATTAGCAATGCCAATTATGTCACTCACTGTTGTCCCAGGGACCATCACCTATGAATGTGACACTAACAAAAATATCCACCAATATTTTCCCCCAAAAGTCCCTTGAAAGACCAGCCAGAGTCTCAGTGCTTGATGAAGGATTTTCAGTTATCAGAAATGTTTAAAGGGAATATTGTTCTCCAATCAACATTTCTACTTCTTCCATGCAGCCTTTCTTCATCATTTTCATCTTCCACCCTAAATCTTTGAACTCTTACTCCATGCTACCATGTCACCTGTCCCTCCACTACATGCTTTCCCGTCAAAACATAGTTTCTACATCTTGTGTTCCATATATTTACGTGTGCATGCCTCCTTTTTTAACGTAGAAGCTCATCCAGGCAGGTTTTTCATTTGATTACAATTTGTAGCCACCACCACCACCTCCCCACCGCCAATCTCGTCATCCCCAGCACTTTTCATAATGGATGCACATAACAGAACAATTCACTTCACAATAAATCAACACAGCCGCTTGTGAGTGAAGTGGAGTCAGGAGCTTATACATATTTGCCCCCAACAAATACTAATATCAGACACGCTCTTTAGCATTAAAATATAGTAACTTAAATGAAAACCAAAACAAGTGTGCACATATCGCACAGATGAATTATCTTCCTAGAGGAGTTTTACTACTTTGGTTATTCAATATTTCAATGTGTTTTCTATTCCAAGTCCCCTACCCTGACCCTCAGCACTAGTGGATTTTTTGTTTTGTTTTTGATTTTTGTATTTTTGAGGCAGAGTTTTGCTCTGTTGCCCTTGGATAGAGTGCAGTGGCATCACCATAGCTCACTGTGACCTCAAACTCCTGGGCTCACATGATCCCCCTGCTTCAGCCTCCCGAGGAGCTGGGACTACAGGCATGAGCCACCATGCCCGGCTCATTTTTCTATTTTTAGTAGAGACGGGGTGTCGTTCTTGCTCACACTGAGCTTAACTTCTGAGCTCAAGCAATCCTCATGCCTCGGCCTCCCAGAATACTAGGATTACAGGCGTGAGCTCCTGTGCCCAGCTCCGCACTTGCAGATAAACATATACATCGTTTGTTTTTCTTTGCTCAATTTGGAACTTATAGAACTTAACATTCATAAAAATCAATAACGTGTCCTCGTAAAAGTGAGCAAAGATAGCCTTTGAATTTGAGACAATGATTATTCTTCTTTTTTTAGGTATGCATCATGCATTGTTCTCATTATAAGACAATTTACATGGTTCCCATTACACACACACCCACATCCTTCCAACACCAATTATTCCTTCTTCTCTCTGGCT
>NW_012136232.1:8826-9359 GCF_000956105.1 Propithecus coquereli
CAAACATTTTGATATCATATAAAACCATGGGAATGGATGGATTTTCCTACGGAGATATTGGAAAAAAAAAAGAAAAGGCCAGAACCCAAAACCAAACACCACAATGCTCTAATATTTAGATGTTATGCAGAGCAGAGAATCCGTGTCGGAAACTGAGAAGGAGTAATCAGTGAAGTAGATAGAGACCCCAGGAGAAGGAGGTATCATGTTAATGAAAAGGAAGCCATGTTACAAGGAGTAAGTGATCAGTTGTGTCTAATACCGCTGAAGTTTTGAGTAAGACGAGGACAGAGAAACTACCACTACATTTGGCAGATGGAAGTCACTAATGACCTCGACAAGAACAGACTCAAGTGCTGAGTAGAGTGCTAGGGAGACTCAATTAGAGTAAATTAGCAGGAAGTGGCAGGCTGTGGGGAGGTACCATTAGAAATGGAGATTGGGGCCAGGCACAGTGGCTCATGCCTGTAATCCCAGCACTTTGGGAGGCCCAAGGCAGTAGGATTCCTTGAGGCCAGGAGTTTGAGACCAAC
>NW_012136233.1:0-817 GCF_000956105.1 Propithecus coquereli
AAGGAAGAAAGAAAAGATCTACAAAAACCATAAAACAATTAACAAAATAGCAGTAATGAGTCCTAACCTATCAATAATTATCTTGAATGTAAATGGAATAAATTCCCCAATCAAAAGACATAGAGTGACTGAATGGATTAAAAAAATAAATCAAGACCCAAACATATGCTGCCTAAAAGAGAGTCATTTCACCTGTAAGGATACACAATGAAGGGATGAAAATAGATGATCTTTGCTAATGGAAACCAAAAGAGAGCAGTGGTAGCTGTACTTACATCAGATAATACAGAGTTTAAGTCAAAAATTATAAAAAGAGAAGACAAGGTCATTATATAATGATAAAGGGATCAATTCAGCAAAAGGATATAACAATTGTAAGTATACAGGCACCTAGCATTAGGACAACTAAATATATGAAACAAATATTAATAGATCGGAAGGGAGAGGAGACTTCAATACACTAATAGTAGAGGACTGAACATTCTACTTTTAGCAATGGACAGATCATCCAGACAGAAAATCAAAAAGGAAACATCAGTCTTAAAGCACACTCTAGACTAAATGGACCTAACAGACATAGACAGAACATTCCATCCAACAGCTGCAGAATGCAAATTCCTCTCAACTGCAAAGGGCACATCCTGAAGGACTGATTATATGTTAGGCCATTAAACAAGTCTTAACAAATTTAAGAAGATTGAAATCATATCAAGTGTCTTTTATGACCACAGTGGTATAAAACAAGAAATTAATAACGTGACAAACTTTGGAAAATTTACAAATACATGGAAATTAAACAACATACTCCTAAACAAAG
>NW_012136233.1:7495-8978 GCF_000956105.1 Propithecus coquereli
TGTGTTAACAGACTTCTCTGTGACCAGTTAGAATTTATGTTTAACATTTGAAACTGAAACTGTTCTAAGTAGTCACAGACAATAACAAAAGTTTTTAAAAAAAAAACATAGTTGAAATTATACCCCAAAGTCATTAAGAATGAAATATCCAAACATTATTTTAGAAAAATATGTTTATCAGTAAGGAAGATCTTGGCATCATGATTGGAACTCCAGATAGCTATTGATAAAGCACATTGAGAAGAAATGAATGAGAGAAATAAATGGAGAGAAAATTCACAGGAAAATATATTGTGTTCATATAAATGAATTAAAGAAAATGTTCTGCAGTTTCTAGGAATGCTTATAGAAAAATATGTTTATCGGTAAGGAAGATCTTGGCATCATGACTGGAACTCCAGATAGCTATTGATAAAGCACATTGAGAAGAAATGAATGAGAGAAATAAATGGAGAGAAAATTCACAGGAAAATATGTTGTGTCCATATAAATGAATTAAAGAAAATGTTCTGCAGTTTCTAGGAATGCATATAGAGCTGAGCTTCTGTAATTACAGTCACGGTCACTTAACGATGGGGATATGTTCTGAGAAATGTGCTGTTAGGCAATTTTGTTTTTGTGCAAACATCATACAGTGTGCACAAACCTAGATGGTATAGCCTACTATGTACTTAGGCTCTATAGTGTAGCCTATATTCTTCCCAGGCAATAAACCTGTACAGCATGTTACCGTACTGAACAGTGTAGGCAATTGTAACACAATTGTAAGTATTTGTGTATCTAAACATAGAAAAGTACAATAAAAATGTGGTATAAAAGATAAAAAATGGTACACATGTATGGGCCATGTAGCTCCATTATAATCTCATGGCACCACCATCAGATATGTGGTTCAGTGTTGACTGAAACATGGTTATGGTGCATGGCTGTACAGTGCTGCTAGTGGAAAGAGTTTGTTTTTTTCTCTCACTACAGATTTTCATTTTCCAAACTTTTTTTTACTGATTTTGATTTCTTCATTACCTTATTCACCTGTCAAAGGCAGTTTTAACTTAGAGGCTACAGAAAACTAGTTTGTCCATACATGAATTTTGGGGGGTCTGTAAGCCTCAGAAAGTAAATATAAATTTGTGTGCCAAGGTGCATGTGTTTTTTTCTCAGGAGAAGTTTCATAATTTTCATCAGCTTCTTAAGAGTGTTCCATGAATCAAAAAAGTTTGCCTCTTTAAGAATTCCTCATTTTCCCTATCAAGTCAAAGGGTCAGGCAGTGTTGCACCTTGTAAAACTTGCATATAAATCAGTTCAATGTGCATCTTAGCATCTTAGTAAAATTCAGATTCTGACTCAGTAGCTCCCAGGAGGCGTGATCCTGTTGGTCCAGGGATCACACTCTCAGCAACATGGGTGTAAAACTAATAAAGTTTCACATGAGGGGGCCTTTGCCTCTGAGCTTTTCCAGAAAGCCATGGTCATTACTGGATG
>NW_012136234.1:0-337 GCF_000956105.1 Propithecus coquereli
ACACACACACACACCCTATTCATCAACTAAGTAAGTTTGGGAAATGTATCACTGACAGATTGCATTTGCAAGTTGGAGAATTAGAAAGGAGTCATTGACTTTTGTGTCATTTGTGTGGAAGTATGTACTTTAAAAAAAAAAATATTTATCGATACGGTAGAATGTGCCAAGCACTGTTCTACATACTTTGCATGTATTTATGGATTAAAACTATGCTGTGATGGCCGGGCGCGGTGGCTCACGCTTGTAATCCTAGCTCTCTGGGAGGCCGAGGCGGGCGGATTGTTTGAGCTCAGGAGTTCGAAACCAGCTTGAGCAAGAGCGAGACGCCGTCTCT
>NW_012136234.1:2023-3537 GCF_000956105.1 Propithecus coquereli
ACAGTCTATATTTAGAACAATTGACTCAGTAGAAAGAAAAAAAAAAGAAACAGGGCTCTTTCATCAATGTTTGATCTGAAAGATGCGTCCAAATGTTGGTCAGCTTTACAATGAACGTTACCATAGGCAACGGTTTTAAGAACTTCATATGAATAAAAAAGAACAGGCAAAAGTAATACTGTCTGAACATTTATCCCTGTGGCCATGTCCGTTTTATTCATGTGGCTGCCTGGATTCAGATCTTAACATTTTGATGATTTCTTTCCCTGAGCCCTTATCCATTCTCCGCTGGAATACTGAAATGCATACCTAATTAGCTTCCCTTATCATTCCTCATTATCCTGTCCCAGTCTTTCAATACACTGCTGCCGGAGTGGATCTGCCAAAATGATGCTCTCACTGCATCCTTCCCTGCTCAAAAAGTCACTGTAATGCTACAGCTATTTACACGTGTCAGGCATTATGTGAGAGCACATGAACTTACCAGTATAAGTAAGAAATAGCCTCTTCCCTCAAGAATACTCCAGGAGTTTTACAATCTAGTGGGCAGAAGAACTATTGAACAATGATCTCTAATCCAGGGCTGGATGACATCAATGACTGCTAGAGGTCTAAGGAGCAGGCTTTAACAGCACAGCAAATTATCTAAAACCCAATCTCCAGCTAATTGGAATACTTTGGTGGGCCTTTGTTGCTGGTTCCAACCTGTTTTTCTAGATTTAGCCCATTCTCTGCCTTCACAAACTTTCATCTCTACTTTGGCCATTTCCAAAATCTTCTAAAGATAGTTCTCCGTTAGGACTTTTTTCTTTAAATGGAAAGTTTAAGAAAATTCAAGTCAAACTTGTTTAAATAATGATGAGAATACATTAACATATACCTGAAAAGTTTAAAGATACATCTAAATTTTTAGAAACTAAAAGTGAAGCTTCAGGTGAGGCTTAATCCAACAACTAAAATAATTTTCTCTAATTCCTGGTTTCCCTCTTCTTTGATTTTAAGTTTTACCAGGCTGGGAATCCTTGGAAATTCTAGGCTCAGCCTCAAGTATAGTGGCAGAAAAGGGGCTTAGTTTTAGACCTCAATTCCTCCTATCAACTGCAAAAAAGAGAACTTCTATTCACTAGATATCTAACAAAATTCATGAACCTTGTTCTCATTGTTCTGAATTGAGCCACAGCCTGATCCCTGAATCAATTATGGTCATGGGAATATTATATCCATAGTCTTAACCCAATTTGGACACATCCCTAGAGATGATGGTGGCATGTCAGCTATTAGCCACATACTGAAAATGGGGAGTGAATATTTACCTAAACGGAGAACTTGGTTGCTTTATCACAAGAAGAAAGAATAAACTAGATGACAAAATAAATAAGTACAAAAAGAATGAATTTAATGAGCAACCAAATAATTAATAACTTTTTAAAGCCTCATCATTCTTGAACAATATTTTCCATAATATCTCCTTATGCTATTGAAGGAATACCCAACTCAAACATTGTTTAAATTCA
>NW_012136235.1:0-638 GCF_000956105.1 Propithecus coquereli
GTTTCTTTTGGGGGTGATAAAGATTTCTAAAACTAGATAATGATGGTGGTTAAACAACATTGTGAACATACTTTATGCCACCAAATTGGACACTTCAAATGATAAAAATAGTAAATTTGTGTCATGTGCATTTTAGCCACAATAAGAAATTTTAAAAATTGATTATTGAGATACATAGAATACCCACTTTAGGATAAAACAAAGATGTAGGAAGTGTCATTTTATTCCACCTTGAGTGGTGGAGAGAAGAAGGCACATACACATCACAAACACTTTTTATTCACAAACATGGAAATGGACTTTCTGAAAACTGAGTAGAAGACAACATACAATAAATAATGAGGAGCTTAATTCTTAATTAATTCCTAAGATTTCTTAAAAATTGAAAAACTGAAAAACAAATGTTTCCAAATTTCAACTCCCAAAATTGAGAATTTAGGATTTGATTTTCTTTGCTTCTAATTTAAACCCTAATGTTCTCTACCTTGAGGGCTTCTTTTCCCACTCTGGCTCATTTGAACCTTACACAAACATATACAGCAAATTGAGCATGTAAAACACCATATTTCTTTGCTAAATTATAGTAATCAAACAATGCCTTGTGCAGAAAGAGTAAAACATATGCTGAAGAGAAAATG
>NW_012136235.1:3248-3714 GCF_000956105.1 Propithecus coquereli
CCAATTTACATTGCACAAAAAATGTATAATTAGCCTATTTTTAACATAGAATAAGGAAACAAAATAATAAAAATTGTGAGCCTACATGTTTCCTAAAGGCAAAATACTTTTCCAAGAATGAATTTTACATAAGCAACTATTTAATAAAGAAAATAGCGCTTCTGAGGATTAATCCTTAGACACTATTTACTTGTATCCAAAAAAAAGGTGGAAAGGGGGTATTTTGGCAGGATTGAGATTAAAAATTAAAGATAATTCAAAATTACAATGACAATCTCATGGAAAACTTGGCAAGGACGGTCTATATAACAATTTAGAATTTGTCACCCTCCATAAATTCTTTAAAAGAGAAATGTGTAGAAATGTACAGGTTTGACATTTATATCAATATGCTCACTAATAACTATGTGCAGTTACATCTATTTATAGTCTATGTATATTCATAATATTTTGTATGTTACCAATG
>NW_012136236.1:0-454 GCF_000956105.1 Propithecus coquereli
TCTGTGCCAAGAAGCAGAGAACAATTTCACGATTATCGGCAGCTTTCGTTGCCAGCATAGTGGTGTGCTAAGCCTCTGAATGCTTTTATCCACATGGCATTTGGAAAGCTGAAGACAGAAGAGTAAGCAGCTGGAGGCTGGGAAAACACTGTCTCCACTGGCATCAGAGGCCGCTCCCTTTGCATGAGCTGGGGGCCAGGGCAAGGCTGGGCAGGAAGAGGATGCCAACAAGTTAAAATGTTTAGAACCACATGTTACCTTCCCACCCTTGCTCTGGTCTGCCTTGCCTTACCCAATTTCAACCTGGGTTTTGGACTAACTCCAAAGGCAAGCTCAAGAAACCCCTTTTCCCGATGCTATCTCCTGCCCCGACACTGCCTGCTGTCTGCTGAGCTACCTGGCAACTTCATCCAGAAGCCTCCAACTGCCCACCTCTGCTCGTTCCTGATGTTCT
>NW_012136236.1:10904-13312 GCF_000956105.1 Propithecus coquereli
CCAAAACAACGATACAACTTGTCTCACTGCCTGAAGACCTTTGAGTTCTGAATAAAGAGTGAGTGTGAGTGTGAGAGTGAGTGTGTTTCAAGGGAAAGAAAAGATCTGGCTGTAGGAGTCAATAGCACTTATCACATAAGGTGATAATTTATAACTATTTGTACAAACTATATGCGAATAAAGTCATCCAAATGGGTGAGCCAGTGTGAAATTTTATTCTATGTGTGTGTGTGTGTGTGTGTGTGTGTGTGTGTGTGTGTGTGTGTGTGTATTTGAGATAGGGTCTCACTCTGACACTCACGCTGGAGTGCAGTGGCACTATCACAGCTCACTATAGCCTAGAACTCCTGGCCTCAAGTGATCCTCCAGCCTTGGCCTCCCAAAATGCTGGGATTGCCAGTGTGAGCCACCAAGCCCAGTTTTATTCTGTATTTCTTACTGTCCTTTTGGGGTAACAGAAGATTTCCTTGAGATAGTAGAAATTCTATTATAATATACTTTCATCTCCTCCTTAAATGTAACACATAAATTTTCCCCCACTCTAAAATCAGTCTTATACTGAGTCAGTCGTGAGTACTTGCTGAAGGCCCCATACATGTTCAAAGTTCCATGCCATTCTCACGGGATGGCAAGTCCTCACGGAATGCTGTTTCCAAAGAAATGGATGAGGAGCATCTCTGTGCAGGTGTGTGCGATGGTCTCAGAGCTGATGTGAAAGCATCCAGCATTCCATCTACTTCCAAGGACTTTAGCTTCTCTTAATAGGGTCTGAAACAAGCCCCTTATTGACGTCTGCCAATGCTCGGGGCCGGCCCGGCCTGGGTAGACTCCTTCAGGCCTCGGGCTGGCACCTCTGCCAACAGCAGCCAGAGGTCTCTGAGAAGCTGTGCCGACACCAGCTGAGAGCCTCTCCACTGTGACCACACAGGGGCCATTCCAGACCCTGACACGGTCCAACCTCATTGGCCAGCTGGATTTGTGCACTCCCCAAAACATTTTATTAAACTAAGTCGCACCTTAGCCTGAAGACTGCTTTGGTAGCTCTTTGCTCTCGTAACTGCAATCAACCCAACGATTTGCACTCCTTGTACCTACTGCAGAGTCATCCACACAGAACAATGTGGACTGTGGTATAAACACCAAAACAGATCCTGGAAAGGAAGCAGAGGGCCAGGTAACCACCAAGAAGGTGCCGCTTTGTGCAGACAGCTCTGGGCATCTGGCTTTGGGCTGGCAGGCAAGCCAGTTCCCTCACTAGAATCAGAAGGAGCACGGCACATTTGAACAAAAGAATATGAAAAGAACAAGTGTGGCTTTGTTCTGCCGGGTCTTCTGCAAACCTCGGCGTCCCTGCCCAGGCGGAGGCATATCCGACCAGCCTTAGTGCCTGGGCAACGTATACCCCTGGGCCACTTCCATGTCCTCCCCAAACTGAGCACATGGGCTTGGGGCCAAACCCCCTCTTGCCCCGTCTGTGCGAGGACACAGTCATCCACCATCCCTGGAGAGCTGTGCTTCTCCATCTGCAAAGTTTGGAAACATTGGGGAAACGGACTTGTTACAATGCCTGGGGGCCTTGTGTGGGCAGAGGCCAGCGATGGCAAATGCTCTGTAGTGTGCCAGACGCTCCTGAACAATGAGAGACTGTTCTGCCCATAATGCCAACATGGCTGTCATCGAGAAATGGCCTTTTTAGGGTAAGAGTCACAAACTCAAATGCTATGGGACCAGGCCAGTATCCTAAGGGTGAGGCAGGTGCCCTTATAATGGTCTTTTGAATTCTGTTTTTGACACAGACACACTTTGTTGGCATAAGCACAAAGGGGTGTTTTCTGTGATTTAATTCTACAAAGAAGTATACTCTTTTGCATTTTTTCCCTTGAAACACTCAACTCTCTTAACCTATTTCTCATTTTCCCACTTTTGACAGAGATGTGGATAAAGAAACATTTTAGTTTCCTCTTCACTGTGCTACGAGGAAAGCAACAGCACAAATCTGAGAATGAGAGGCACCTGCCACTTAGCATCAGAGAAGACAGACAAGAGGGCATGGTGGTGACTGTGGCAAACTGGAAACTGTCTAAAGGGGATGGCCACTACTTAGCTCCAGCTGATTGCTGCCACACAGGGAAGAAGAAAATATTAAGCAACACACAGGCCAGATACAGCCCCTGGGTAAGTGGTTTACTACTTCTGCCTGGGGTATGTGACCACGTTTCAAAGTGTTATCTCCCTGTGTTGGTCCTGGGCTCCTCTCATGGGGGCAGTGACTGGACCCTGTCTTCCCAGGAGGTCAGGAGCAGAGCAGAGATGACAGGCATCCACCCTGACAAGAGGAGATGAATGAGAATCATGGTGACTCCTGTCCTGGTGGTCCATGTATGTGGGGATGTCTACACTGTCCACAG
>NW_012136237.1:0-495 GCF_000956105.1 Propithecus coquereli
CTTTATGGACAAGTACTCATTTAAGTTTTCTCTTGCAGTATTTACAGCCCCCTCCAAAATTCAACACAGTAAAAATATTGTTTACTGAATAAATATCAAACTCAAAAATATGTTTAAATATACAGTGTAAGGATAGCACAGGGATGAAAACATCTGTATTATAGAAATGGAACATGGTAACACTTGTATTGATAACTGGATGAATTTAGATGGATGTCTTATTGGGAAAGGGAAATAGAAGAGCAGAAAGGAAAATAAATCAAAATTATTCTTTGATTTCAAGTTTTCAAGGAAAAATTATTTTCAGGTGCTAAGTTTGTCTGCACTGGGAAGGAGTGATTTTCTAATTTCCAGAACTGTCATCCTTTGTTACACTGTTGTCCTTCACCCACTATGCTGTCTGGGGACTTTCAGGAGATTGCACACCAGGAGCATTGGACACAATGGCACTGAAGCCTCGCAGTGCAGGAAGGCTCGGTAATCAATTCCCCCACT
>NW_012136237.1:545-863 GCF_000956105.1 Propithecus coquereli
AAGAACGTGAACTGCAGAAATAAACCACAAATAGACTCCAAAACATAGGGCATTAATGAATAAGAAATAACAGGAAAATAAATCAAAATTATTCTTTGATTTCAAGTTTTCAAGGAAAAATTATTTTCAGGTGCTAAGTTTGTCTGCATTGGGAAGGAGTGATTTTGTAATTTCCAGAACTGTCATCCTTTGTTACGTTGTTGTCCTTCACCCACTATGCTGCCTGGGGACTTTCAGGAGATTGCACACCAGGAGCATTGGACACAATGGCACTGAAGCCTCGCAGTGCAGGAAGGCTCGGTAATCAATTCCCCCACT
>NW_012136237.1:3553-4423 GCF_000956105.1 Propithecus coquereli
GAAAGGGTTTCATTTTTCCCTTGGCACAGCATTTTCTTATTGGCTCTATATTATAAACATCACAGAGTCCTCTGTTGCTCTTCTTAAGGTTAGATTGCTACTTTCTTTTTTGAGATTTCAGCCAGAGCTATCTCTGGCTTTGCTTCCATGAATCCTCCCCCCCTAGTTGTGACTAAGCAAGGACTGTTTGGCAGGCAGCATCTAAGGAGCTTTAATTGGCTGGGTGACGTCTCTCATAAACTATGAGTCAGGCAAAGTCCTGGTCCAAGGATGAGTCAGAGAGTGGTTTACTTAGAGCTGCATTAAACAGAAATTCACAAGTCCCCTGCCAACTCCATCCCTTTACTCTCACCCTACTGCTGAACTAAAATCATATGACCAAGGAACAGGGGTGGAGGAAGTGTTTTCAGGAGGAACATGATAAATGAGCTCTCATTTGTCCAGGCTTGACCCCTTCTGTCGTTTTTTTTTGTTTTGTTTTTTTGTTTTTTTTTTTTTTCAGCTCTCAGCATTTTATAAACTTCTGCATCCACTCATAGATACTGAAGAATTTAGACTTTCTAAGATTCACAGGTTTTATTCAAAATCTCAGGACTCAGGTCCTTCTTTGATGTCCAGTATTGAATAGACAACAGGCAAATGCCCAGAAAAACTAGATTCTTTATAGTAACCAGGGCAAAATGAGTATCTTCTCACTAGGAGTCTTTGTTTAATAAGCTGGAGATTGTAATGTTGCTTAATAACATTGAATTATGAGTACAGTTAAGTTCTTTTAATATATGTTTTGGCAAATTCTGTGTTTCTTCTCTTCTTTAATTGCCTGTTTTTGTCCTTCTCATGTTTTACCATTAGGGACTTTTTTTTTTTCTG
>NW_012136237.1:6503-6940 GCF_000956105.1 Propithecus coquereli
CCTTACTGTACTTTTCTTAAGATAAACACATGAACCTTAACATTTCCAGTGTTCCAGTTGTCATACATCTTTAAAGCGGCAAGCACAAAATTTGTACCTTTTATATGAGAAAAATAAATATCCCTTGAAATACCCTAACAGAGTAAAATTTTAAATCTTTTCATAAAAAGGAAATGGAAATATCTAATGAAGGATATGAGGAAAGTTTTTGCTATTTCTTATCTGTTTTTTTAGTGCTCAAAGGAATATTCTATTGTTTCAGAGTCTCACATTCTATTAAAGAAAACTGCTGGCAGATATGTTCTCATTAAACATCACATCACACCTACACCCACAACGATCCCGCTCACCTCGAATACAAATCTTTCTCAAAATATTATTCGTCAGGAATTTTCCTTCAGTTATACCATTTAAAACTGACATTAAAGGGAAATGCT
>NW_012136237.1:6990-7635 GCF_000956105.1 Propithecus coquereli
TTTTAAATGAATTTTATTGTGTGTATTTGAAGTTTACAACATGATGTTATGGGATACATATAGATGGTAATATGGTTACTAAAGTGAAGCAAATTAACATATTCATCATCTCACATAATTACTTTTTTGGTATGTCTGTGACAACAGCAGCTAACATATATGTATTTTTAAAGGATCCACAATACAGTGCAAATTTATCTATAGTCCTCATGTTGTACGTTAGATCTCTAGACTTTTGCATCCTACATATCTGCTACTTTGTATCCGTTGAACTATATCCCATTTCCCTTTTCCTACCTCTGACCATGGTAACCACAGTTTTATTCTCTATCTCTGTATATTTGCCTTTATTTTTAAAAATTCCACATATAAGTGAGATAATGTGGTATTTTTCTTTCTGTGTTTGATTTATTTCACTTAGCATAATGTCCTCCTCGTCCATGCGTGTTGTGGCAAATGGCAGGATCATCTTATTTATAGCTAAATAATATTCCATTGTATATATACTACATTTTTTTTATCCATTTGTCTTTTTATGGATACTGTGGTAGTTTCTGTATCTTGGCTATTGTGAACAGTGCTTCAGTGAAATTGTAATGCAGATACCTTTAATAGGTGGTAATTGCAGTTCCTTTGTTTATATAC
>NW_012136237.1:7685-8165 GCF_000956105.1 Propithecus coquereli
TGTGTGTGTGTGTGTGTGTGTGTGTGTGTGTGTGTGTATTTGTGTTTTGAGAAAGAGTATGTCCTACAATAAAAAAACATAGTCTTCAGATTCTGGCAAACAAGTGTTTGAATACTGAGTTCATTACTTTTAAGATATATTAGCAAGTTACTTGACTTCTTGCAGTTCTTGTAATAGCATGTGCCTTCGACTGTGATTGTGAGAATTTAACCACAATGGCGTGTAAGTTAATAGTTTGCTTTTGGCTGGGCAGGGGCCAGATCATAAGTTAGAGAGGTCTGTGGCGAAAGATGATGAATTCACTTTGGGATATAGCCAGTGGGAACCATCCACTTGTACCCTGATCAATAGCAAGTTGAATTTAAAGAGATATGGGCTGGAGATGTAGTTTCAGAATCATCATATATATGTGGTAATGGAAGTTATGGGGATGAACTCAGGACCCCAGGATGAGTGTACAGTATGAGAATAGAGGAGACC
>NW_012136237.1:12664-13011 GCF_000956105.1 Propithecus coquereli
CAATCAAATTGGATTTGAATCTCTTTTTTGCCATCCCTTGCTGTGTAAATGTGGGCAATTTATTTAACCTCTTGCTGGCTCTATTTCTTCATTCTTAAAAGGGTGATGATGATATTTATGCTAAGATTTTTGTAAAAATTCAATTATACCACTTAATATATGACATATATAGGGAAGCTAGCATATAGTAAACAAAAGTGAGGCCAAGGATTTATTGGTAGCAGAATTATCTAAAGATTTGAAGCATTAAAACCATCAATAGACCTCAGTGAGAGATCTTAGTCCTAGAACTTTCTCAAATAACAAGTTCTGCAGAACTATCAAGACCTTTTTAAAAATTCTAACCA
>NW_012136237.1:15285-16166 GCF_000956105.1 Propithecus coquereli
CAACCCATCACTCAGACATGCCTTACAACTCATCATGACTTGAAATAACTCTACCATCCACCAGCATAATCTTAAACTCTGACATTAAAATAATTGCAACCTTTTTTCTCACGTTTCCTACTTCAAGTTGAATAAGCTCTAAACTTTTATTATGACCCTATTTTGTTCCTTGACTTTTTCCAATTCATCATCCCTGATGAGTTGACTTTACTGACTTCAGGTCTACCCATCTAGATGTGTGTTCAACTATGTCAATAACAGCACCATCTTTTAGGAAGGAATGCTTATTCTGCATTTATCACTTTTCAAAGTAGAGGAAGGAATTTTTCCTTCTTAGGAGGAAAGTATTGGAAGAATACTTGAGGCCTCTTCTCCAGAGCCTCTTGTAGACACATACCCGAAGGATGATGTGATTAGTAATCATGTCATTGGTAAGCTGGGGAGAAGAACCTATGCATGTATGATTCAGTCTTTTTTACCTATCCTGAGTTAAGGATGGAGTTTTTTCTTCTTTTCCAGGCAATGAGATCAATTTTTCAATTCTGCCAAGGACTATGTGGGCAAGTTTAATTCAGTGAAGAAAATACTTAGATATGAATTTTCAATCCTCATTCTCTGATTCAGCTATATCAGTAACAAATCCTTTGTTCTGGTCTCTGTCTGTGAGTTCCAGTGACTTTCTTACCATTGGTTCTGGTAAGAAGAACCTCAACGACAGATTCAACTAATTAACCTCCCTTCATTCTCATTTTGTTGCGTATCTGATCTGGGAACCCATAAAATAGGATTATATCCCCCAACCACTCTTTTACCTGCACATTGTTAGAGAAATGCACAAAGTCACACTTATTGGATCCACTGTAATTATTTACTTTTATTTT
>NW_012136237.1:16948-17257 GCF_000956105.1 Propithecus coquereli
ACATAAAGAGGGCCCAAGCAGATGGGAACGTAATTGCTACTCCAGAGCAGAAATTAACCAGGGAATAAAAAGAAACCTCCAGTTTTAAATTTGAAAATGGGAATCAACCATTTCAGCACAAGTGAAATTTAGCGTGCCATCTAGATTTTGGACACTATAGGCAAAAACAATGTCTAGACAAATACCGTCCTTTATTCTAGTTTGAACAAAAATAAAACACACATGGAGTGAACAGGAAGGACATCTAAAAGACCTTAAAAAAATACTCCCTGGGAAATGATTTTCTTCACAAATCAGAAACATATATTT
>NW_012136237.1:18611-19230 GCF_000956105.1 Propithecus coquereli
CACTTCATCAAGGTGCTGACAATTTAGTTGGAGAAATAAAGCATACATGGTACAAAAGTATATATAATCAATATCATGTACAGAAATACAGACTAGCATGGAGACATAGCATGGAGAAGTGGGAGAAACATGAACTTCAAAGTCACACAGTCTTGATTTTTAATGCAGACTCCACTGCCCAAAAAGTATATATAATCAATATCATGTACAGAAATACAGACTAACATGGAGACATAGCATGGAGAAGTGGGAGAAACATGAACCTCAAAGTCACATAGTCTTGATTTTTAATGCAGACTCCACTGCCCACCAATTAAATAACCATAAGCAATTTCCTAATTTCTTGGAGCTTCGGTTTCCTTACCTATAAAATGGAGATAGTAATATTTATCTTAGGAAATTGTTGTGAAGATTAAATGAGATAATACAAATGATGTGCCTAATAAAGGCATAAAGTAGATGTTTAGTTAGTTGGTTCTCATTCCTACCTATAGTTTACAGAAGGCGTGAAAAAAATTGCTCTATGTTTATTTTATTTTTTTGACTGCCCAGCACCTAAACTCCTTCTGATAACTGGGGCATTCTTTCCTTATAAGTCTTGTAAGAAACACCAGACACT
>NW_012136237.1:19280-19817 GCF_000956105.1 Propithecus coquereli
CACCTTCCCCCTCTGCTTTTTGAAAGCCTATCCAACCTTAAAAAATTATTTTAAAATGTACCTCCTGTCAAATTAAAATTGTGAATTACTCCAAACATATGTGATTATCTCTCTTTGCTTTGGCTTTCATGAAACATTCTACCACTTTTATAATGTCATGTAAAAATGTATCCGATGCAGCCATTTCCCAACCCATTCCCATACAATGTAAACTTTTGACAGTGACACTGCATGTTACTGGCTTGCGTTTTCTTTCGTTTCATTTCAACACATTGTCTTACACAAAGTACATGTAAATTAGGGTAGTTACTTTCAACACAATTTCAGAAGTCACTACCTGTCTTTTCTTTGAAACATCATAGTTCAAGATGAATATGTGTTCAGTCATGGTAATTTATTGTGTGCCAAGCAAAAAGTAAGGACCTTAAAAACTGTCCTTCATTGCCTATATGTTTGATATCTCCTCCCTACTATGCTGCCCCAAAAGGTAAAAAAAAATATAAGCAAAATGGATCAATCATGTTTCAAACTCCATTC
>NW_012136237.1:19867-20410 GCF_000956105.1 Propithecus coquereli
TGTTTATTTTATTTTTTTGACTGCCCAGCACCTAAACTCCTTCTGATAACTGGGGCATTCTTTCCTTATAAGTCTTGTAAGAAACACCAGACACTCATTTTCCCAGTCTATTTCCAGCTAGACTTGACCAGTGAGCCATTGTAACTATTAGCAATATTCTTATACTTCTGTCTTGATGTTTTAACTCTAGGTGGTAATTGATAGACTCCATGTTACTAAAGGATGACGTTCTTTGTACACTTACATTACTTCCCATCTTCTTATGCACACCTAGCCACAATTTTCATTAGCTATATATTTTAAATTCCTTTAATGATTTCCTTTATGATTTTAAATGATATGTTTAAAAAAAACGTATTCCTTGGTTTATTATCCTTTGAAAGTACAAAAAATGATTATGAAAACATAAATAGTACATCTACGCCTCCTTTCATCACTTCTTTCTATCTGCCAACAAAATTTTGGTAGTTTTGTCAATGTTTATAAAATTTATCATCTTTTCTATAACTATTATTGAATCTTTTTTTTTTTCAGGCTATTATG
>NW_012136238.1:0-1016 GCF_000956105.1 Propithecus coquereli
TTTACATCCTCCCTCCTACATATTCAAGTATTATTTCATGCTTCAGAGACCGAGACCCTGGACATGAACTAGAATGAAAACAAAGACAAAGTTCAGAAGTTTTGGCTTACAAAATAACAGAATGGAAAAGATACTTAATAATAATAATCTCCTATAATCTGGGCACTTTGCTAGACTAGGAACCCAAATATGCTCATTCGATCCTTATGGCAACCCTACAGAATAGGAACTACACTCTGCAAACTGCAGAGGAGCAGACTCAGGCTCAGAGTAGCTCACCAAATGTCCCCCAGGAATCAGAGGGCCAAAATCCAGGTTCTGAGTCCAGAATTGGTCACACAGCCTCAGATATTGTGTTCACATTATCTACCATGACAGATGTAGCCTCAGAGCTTGCACTAGATTCTAAATTCAGACTCTGTGGGTCATCAACATTAACAGTTGGAGGGAAGAACTGAGTCATTATCCAGATGTATCCTTGCCTTTATATAGGCAGAGTAAATTGTGGCTCTATGGAAGCATTTAAAGGTCTCTGGGGAAGATCTCTTCTATTCCCCCAATAAGCTACACAGTCTGATTGCTAGTGTCTGCATTCCTTTATAGAAAACAACACCTTCCATTTCACAAACACAGAGAAGGCTTAAAATAAAATCTCCCAGAGAATTGTACTACATAGTCTGAAATACATAACTAAATTAGATGAGCTCCCTTCCTGGGAGTAGCATTGATCACAGAATAGAAAAATACAGGAACACCTGGGTTTGTTAAAGGCTGAAGGCACTAGAAATTAAAATACATGGATTTATAATTTCCCTAGTCTAGGTGTGTTCTGATTATTTGATCAATTAAATGTGAATATCTAAGAGCTGTGTGATGTAGGCAGGTCAGGCCCTTTCTTTTACCTCAGGGTCCGATCTAGAACATGGAGAGAAACATTTCTGTCTACCAACAATATGCAGTGACTTCACTGGAAATATTCATGTTTATTTCAGTAGTATGTTTCATGGAAAAAAGAT
>NW_012136238.1:1066-1630 GCF_000956105.1 Propithecus coquereli
TCTGAAATACATAACTAAATTAGATGAGCTCCCTTCCTGGGAGTAGCATTGATCACAGAATAGAAAAATACAGGAACACCTGGGTTTGTTAAAGGATGAAGGCACTAGAAATTAAAATACATGGATTTATAATTTCCCTAGTCTAGGTGTGTTCTGATTATTTGATCAATTAAATGTGGGTATCTAAGAGCTGTGTGATGTAGGCAGGTCAGGCCCTTTCTTTTACCTCAGGGTCCTATCTAGAACATGGGGAGAAACATTTCTGTCTACCAACAATATGCAGTGACTTCACTGGAAATATTCATGTTTATTTCAGTAGTATGTTTCATGGAAAAAAGATATATATTCATTTCTCTGAGGGAAAATTTAAAATTAAAAAGAAAATTCAGAAAAATAGTAAAGGTAAGTTGTTGCTTCCCCTCCCTAGTGTATATCAGTGACTAGCTGAGGTATAGTTAGCAGACATTTGCAAATACTAAGGAAATATGCTAGCATATTCTTTAGAATGGTTATGAAAACAGAGGAAAATAACCATATTCTCAGTAAAGCAAGACTGCATGAAAT
>NW_012136239.1:0-333 GCF_000956105.1 Propithecus coquereli
TTAATGTGAAAAAGGATGATTTCATGAGATATCAATGGTGCCAGCTAGAATGGGGATGGGTTTGAATAGTAGCAATTTAGTGTGTTATCTCACCACCGAAAACACATTAAAGTGTCATCTGTGTATTTGAGAATAAAGAGGAAATTCATTTTCTATGGCTTTCAAACTATCTTTCTGCTCTGAGACGCTGAATCATGATGATCACATGGTTGCAGCTTTCAGTCAGGTAATAACAGAGAACTTCAAACTTAGAGTAAGAGAATAATTGAGAGGAGGTGCAAGGGGGTAGTTAGTGTTCAGAATCAGAGACTCATTTGAACAGTAACATACATT
>NW_012136239.1:2153-2563 GCF_000956105.1 Propithecus coquereli
AAAATTCAAAACGTTTTGAACACTTACACGATAAAAGTGGAAAATTTCACAGTTGACTTCATGTGACAGGTTGCAGTCAAAATACAGTCACAACTCTGTTTCATGCACAAAATTATTAAAACTCTTTAAAATTACATTCGGGCTATGTGTATAAGGTGTGTATGGAACATAAATTAATTTTATGTTTACATTTGGGTTTCATATCCAAGATATTTCATCATGTATTTGTGAATAGTCCAAAATCCAAACAAATCTGAAATTTGAAACACCTTTGGTCCCAAGCATTTTGGATAAGGGTTACCCAACCTGTAATACATTACCTAAAGTGCTTTACTGATGATTACATTAAATGATACGTAATAAACAATTAGCACAGTCTGTCTCATTTTTACTGTACTTTTAAATATTAG
>NW_012136240.1:0-1019 GCF_000956105.1 Propithecus coquereli
ACATTGAAATAAATGTGACCAATACAAATATTTAAGAAAGATTAATAAAAACAAGCAAGATAATTATTTACCCAGTTGTTCCTGTTCAGGGTCGAGGGTAGCTGGAACCTGTCCCAGCAGCTCAGGGAGCAAGGCAGGCCCCAGCCCCCGCAGGACACCATCGATCGCAGGGAGTGCTCGCTCCGACAGGGTCCGTGTAGACGCACCAATTCCGGAACGTGCGCACCTTTGGACCACGGGAGGCACTGCAGGGCCTGGAGAAGCCCCAGGCGGACGCGGGGTGAATGTGCCAACTCCACACAGACAGCAGCCCTGGCTGGAATCAGGTTCTTCCCCATCAGAGTTGTAACCTAAGAGCGTTGAATGAAACCACATTATTTGAGCACCTAAGAGAGGCCTGTAGGCTTTCCACTTAGAAGTGGTCCTGAGGCTTGATCCATGGTCTGGTTTCTCACTTTGTTCAAGGGAGATTTTTATTGCCCGATGCCAGCAGAATTCGACCCATGGAATGTGCTTTTATCTGGAGTAAACTTTTCACCCAAGGGCACATTTGGACGTCTAAACAGCCAGCAAACCGGGCCTTCGTCAAGCTTTCAAATGAGTTATCTAAACTATTTTGGCCCTGTAATCTAATGAATGTTTGTTTAATAAATGTCTCTGTGTGGGACACATTTTGGTCCGTGGCTTGCTTTTATTGTAACCTGGTAGAGACATGTGGGGAGTAGCCAGCTCTCCGTCATCTTAAGTTTCTTCCAGGCTTCAGGGGCCTGGCAAAAAGAACCCCCCAAAGGCTGTGCAAGGCCTCACTGTGTTTACTTACCGAAGACTCGTTGTTCCCGGTCACCTGTCAGCTCCAAAAAGGCAGAGACTCCTTATTAAACAGATCATGGGAACAAAATATAATACATTCTGGAACGTATGGCTAAAGAGTTCAGGCCTGCCCACATAGCTGGGCAAAGACAGCCCCGGAGCATGCCAAGGAAAATATAAACAGACGTGAAGAATGAGAACTCGTTTGC
>NW_012136240.1:1069-2356 GCF_000956105.1 Propithecus coquereli
GTACCCTGTGTTTGGTGCCAAGTCCTCTCTCCTGCACATCGAGACTCTTTCTACTCCAAGTGTGGTCTAGTGACCAGCGACATCAATGTCACCTGCGAATTTGCTAGAAATTCTCATTGTCGGGCACATGTCACACCCCCACCCCCAGCCTTGAGGGACCTGCACTTTCGCAAGATCCCCCGATGGTTCACTCGCCTCCCACGGCTCTGCGATCTCCCTCCACCTGGGCTCACGGCCCTCTTTCTCAGCTTCTCCCTCACTGCCCTGCCACCACCAGCATGTGTCTGATCGTCGGCCTGGAGTGATCGTCACGGGCTTGGTGAACGAAAAGCCAAGAATCATCACAGGAGAGAATGGGTCTACTGTTTGATGCTCTGGGGTTGTTTGAGTCTTTCTTTCCTTCCTTCCTTCCTCCCTCCCTCCCTTCTTCCCTTCCTCCTCCCATCCTTCTTCCTTCCTTCCTTCCTTCTTTCCTTCCTCCCTCCCTTCCTCCCTCCCTTCCTCCCTTCCTCCTCCCTTCCTTCTTCCTTCCTTCCTTCCTTCCTTCTCCCTTCTCTCCTTTCCTTCCTTCTTTCTTTCCTTTCCTTCCTTCTTTCTTTCCTTCCACTTTCCTTTCTCGGCGGTTCTCTAAGTGTGCTCTCTGGACCTGCAGCAGCAGCACCACCTGGGCATTGTGAGAAATGCAAATTCTTGGGCCGCAGCTCAGACCTGCTGAACGAGAAGCTCTGGGAGGGCAGCCCCAGCAGGCTGTGCTGAACGTGCGAGTTCCGCTCCCTCGCTGCTGCGGACACCATGCCTCTCATTTGGTAAGGCCGGTCGTTCCAGGTGAAAGCACCAGCTTTTTAAAAGTTCGTAATCTGAACATCAATTACCATCTATCCCCATGTGTTTGTTGATCTGGAAAAGAAAATAAAAGATATATGAGTGGCCATCGAACTAGCAGCTGGAGTAGGCTGTTGGTTCCTTGGGGTTACAATACGGCAGAGGGTGTTGCACCTCCAACACCCAACCTGTGATCTGAGAAGCTGCGATGCGGCCACAGTCCACTATGTGACTCCAGCCCCATGTCTGGAATAGGAGTCATCTGTGTCTTCCAGATAATTACAGAGCCGCCTCCCCACGCAGCCCTCCTCCCACGTGGTGGGAAAACCATCATTGGGCTGCATATTTTGAGGACAAGAAATATCAGATTCAGAAGCAATTTTTTCTGTGCAAAAGATTTCTGTTTCAGAAATGCACTTTCTTCCAATAACCACAGGCCTCACTTGAGAAAGTCAGAGATGAGTG
>NW_012136241.1:0-341 GCF_000956105.1 Propithecus coquereli
TGATGTATTTCCCGGAACATATCCCTCTTGTTAATGATGCACCACTGTGTATAATATTCTTGGAAAATGCTATGACTGTTGATATGTGTTCTCACTACAGAAATAACTCCATTAGAAAATGCATCTATTAATTGGTTACATTAGACCATTTTACAATCTATATATATACTTCAAGACATTATGTGGTACATAACAAACACAGTTTTATATGCCCATTAAAACAATAAATTTAAAAATATTTCCTAATAATTGGTTACATTAGACCATTTTACAATCTATATATATACTTCAAGACATTATGTTGTACATAACAAACACATATAATTTTATATGCCCATTAA
>NW_012136241.1:10851-11841 GCF_000956105.1 Propithecus coquereli
CTGAGGTAGCCAAGCATAGAGTTTATTGTGCTGATGAAAATGGTTCTGTAAAGCATCATCTACTCTGTTTCAACATACATATGTCCTAGATGAAGCACAACTTTATACCAAAAGGTTGCATAAAGTCTTACCTAAATTTAACTTGCTTTCCAATAAATAGTGATAACTAGAATAATAAAATTGGAGTCATTATATATTTCAAAAGATTTTACTATTAATTATTATCTATATTGTGCTTCTAACTTTTTCTATTGACTTTAGAATATTTTAAGTCTTAAAGAGATATAAATATTTGTCAAAATCCAGTAATCTTTTTAGTATTAGATAAGAAAATAATGATTATATTGTAGTCAAATAACCGACTTTAGAATATTTTAAGTCTTAAAGAGAGATAAATATTTGTCAAAATCCAGTAATCTTTTTAGTATTAGATAAGAAAATAATGATTATATTGTAGTCAAATAACCCTAGTTAGTATTTTTAGTGTGCTTAGTATTTTATATCTGACATAGTAACTGGATACCTAAGTTTGGAAATTCAGTTTACTTCCCCTGTGTCTCCAGGGGCTCATGTTCCTGAATGAATGCCATATGTTGACATGATTACACTAGTGAGAAGGAAAAAATAAAAAGGAGTTTTCACTAAATTCCTAGGCCTATTGGCTTAAAAATTCACCTACCTGCAACTGGTTGGATGATTCAATTCATTCAGAAATAAATATCAAGAACTAATGTGTAATCATTAGGCAGGTCACACAGCCTAGTCCACAGTTGTCCGGAGTGTGGCACCTGGGACCACCAAAATCAGCATCACCGGGTGCCTGTTAAAAATGGAGATTCCTAGTCCCTCTTCCCACCTACCTAATCAGAATCATGGAGGTGCACCAGAAATCCACATTTTTACAATATCTCCAAGTGATTATTTGTGTACTACAAAGTTTGAGAAATGATGTAATTAACTCACAAATTTATTATTTAGTGTGGATCCCAT
>NW_012136242.1:0-450 GCF_000956105.1 Propithecus coquereli
GCGTAGTGTGTTGTATATTCCCAGCGGTCATTGGCCAGAGGACATTAACAAAGGTGTGAGAATTTTTATGCTTTTTAATAAGTATTTAGCATTGCTTATCAACAAACTTGATCAATTTTTGTTGCTTTCAAACATTTTAGCACTACCCAGCCAGAATTTTAAGCGTTAGGATCTTTTTCAATTAATCTGATAGTGTAAAATGTAGCTGAGTTAAATGTGTATGTTTTATTAATTTGTAGACTGATCATTTTCCCAGCTATTTTTTTTTCCACTAGTATTTTCCTTTATCTTTATCCAGGTTGATATTCCATTATGGAAAAAATAATTTTCGTCTCCTCATGAAGAATTTCAGGAGTTGCCTGGAAGGTAAGAGAGATATTGGAGGGGTTGTGGGAGTGTACGAGTGTTTTTCACACCTACTTCTGAAATGAAACTCATGGCCTGGAATTT
>NW_012136242.1:14854-16147 GCF_000956105.1 Propithecus coquereli
CCTTCTACTGTAAATTCTAAATTGTGCCAAAGAATTAGCTTCCTCAATGTCTCCAGGGCTGTGGTTCAGGCTTAACTCTCCCTTGGATCCCATCTCACCTGAAATCTTCCTTCGGCCTGCTTTCCAGAAATCACGGAAGTTATGCTAGGTGGTGGTTTGAAGTACTCTGCTTTCTCGTCTTTCTTTCTGCTGCCAAGTGTGAGTGGCTGGAAATAGTAAGGGGTCAGTGGCAGTTGAAATCCTCTGGCCTTTTCTTCTGACGTTCAGGAATCCGCAAAGTGAGTTTGCTGGGAGCGTCCAGTTTTCCCAGCTTCAGGTTAGGTGCACTTGCTGTCTTCGGCACAATAGTTTCCAAATGCCTGTGAGTTGTAATTTGATTTTCCCCTCCTGAAAATCTATTAAAAAGGAAAAGATTCTTCACTTCTCCCCACCCCACCTCCAGGTACTGCAGATGGCGATAACACCCTCCCCAGCCCCTCCCCAAGCATCATCAATTTTTTGCCTGCATTGCATCTACTTCACAGCTTGCGACATGCCAAATCACACACATTCTAAGCACTTGTTGCTAGCAACAAATCTCTCTTCCTCAGTGGCCAAGCAGACTATATTTGGAATGTCAGCACACCTAACCCTTCCCTGGCCCACTTCCTTTAGCTGAGATGTCTCCAAGCCTTAAAAGTAACCTCATCCATGTTTCTCTGGGCTCTGCTTGTCAAAAGAACTGTTTGGATTAACTCGGCAAAACAGAATGGGGAAACCATCAGGTTCTTTCCCATGAACTCCTTTCTCCTCTGCAAAAATGAATATTAGTAATCCCTACCTTAGGGGACAGCTGTGAACAATGTTTTCATGAGATCATCAAAATATTAAAAATTGTCCATTTTTAATGGCGATTGTAGACCTGGCACATGGTTGGCATTGTACAACTGCCAGGTGTTTCTACTGCTTTTCTCATGTCTCTCTCTCTCCCTTTTTTTTTATTGATGCAAAATTCATATAACATAAACTGAATCATTTCAAAGTGAACAATTCAGTGGCATTTAGTACTTTTACAGTGTTGTACAATCACATCTCTATCTAGTTTCAAAATATTTTCATCATACCAAAGGAAATCCCATACTCATTAAGCCACCACTCCTCATTTCCCCTCCCCCTGGGCCCTCACAAACAACAACCTACTTCTCCATGGATTTACCTGTTTTTGATATTTGATATAAATGGAATTATACAATACGTTTGACCTTTCGTGTCTGGCTTCTTTCGCTTAGCATAATGTTTGTGAGGTTCATCTGC
>NW_012136243.1:0-433 GCF_000956105.1 Propithecus coquereli
TTCACCACTGATACAGTATAGGAGAGCTGTTTTTGAAATTTTTCTGAGAGTCTTAAAATTTATATTTAACAGTTTGTGAAGATTTGTTTTATGTTTAATACACAGATTCAACATATTTTTCTTGTTAACTGTGTTACTTCTGAGCTTTTAACTTAGTGAAAGTTCAAAATCTACCTGTGTGCATGCAGCCCTGCCCATGCATGCATATCAGAGTGTGTTTCTTTACTGCAAATTTTTAGGCCTATTTTCTGCCTGCTTATATTGTTTAGTAGTATTTGTGGAGCCTTTTCTCTTTTCTATAAAAATTAATTATGACCTTAGTGTGTGGTATGTTAAATTTTTATAATATGCATGAAAGTTTTTTCGGTATAACCTGTTTTGATTTCTTTCTTAGCTTTTTTTCAAGTAATTAAATTTTTATTTAGGTTCATCA
>NW_012136243.1:483-1375 GCF_000956105.1 Propithecus coquereli
TCTGTGTAGTTTTTCAGTTTTATTTTGAAAAGTATTTTATGATAGTAGTATTTATAGACCTGTAAGTAAATTATTTTAAGTTTTAAAATTTTTGGAGATAGATAATCAGTCAAACACCTAAAAAAAGGAAATTTCAAATCGTTGGAATTTTATAAAAAATATAGGTGGGCCATTTCTTTAATCCATGTCTGACAATATTAGTAAATTAACTATGTATATTTTGTAATAACTTCTCTTAGGCTAATTGTTTTAGTCTTCTGTATTTCATAATGGATAAAAAATGAAAAAGTTTTCTTGGAAGAAATAGTGTACTTTGAAAAACTCACTAGTAACTACCATATTTAAGTGTTTATATGTTTAAAACAGTTTATATGTTTATATGTTTAAAACAGTTTCATATTGCATAAAGATTATTTATCTAGACTAGTTGTTTTGTCCATAAGCAAATATTGCATGTTAAGGAGAAGAAAATGTAGATTTCTATAAATCTCACTTTTTCCTGCTTACATTGACATCATTTATTTTATCATTAGAAAAAGAGATAATAAAAGCCACCAAAATGTTTTTTTATATTACTATAATTAGGAGACAGAGTATTTTTCTCACAGCCTACCAATTCTTCCCTTGTTACTGTCTTCCTTTGTAATTCTTGTATATTCATTTCTTTTCCTCATTTGGCTCAGGAAAGGAATTTAAATATTGAAACCAATCTCTTACAGTTTGTTTTACAAACTTGATACTGTTCAAAGACTTTCAGTAGCTAGTGGGTGTGGTGTTTCTTTGTGTTCTCATGTTTAAATGGTTGGGATGAAGCTATCTTGTTGCTAATAGACTCTAAGTTAATCATTTTCAGACAGTCATCAGGGTGAAAATAATATTGAAGTGCACAGTT
>NW_012136244.1:0-860 GCF_000956105.1 Propithecus coquereli
AGATAATAGGGACACATATCATAATTACATAGACAAAGAGAAGACATCTCTTCAAAAGAGTAAATCCCTTTACAGGAATGGAATCAGGGCATTGTTTTATCGCCAATTGAATAACTATATATCTAATGACTAGGATAATTTGCCCAATGATACAGCCTCAAACTTTTTTTAATTTTATTTTTTGATAGCAATAGAAAAATGTTACTTATATAAAAAAATACCATTTTGTAAATAGTTTTAAGCAAAGCATAAATTATTCATCAGACATATTTTCTATTATTTTGCAAAAGAGGAATGACCTCCACAGTTCAAGATTCCTTGCCAGGGAACTATTGTCATGTGACGTGTCCTGTGAATATTCATAGTTTTTAAATTTCTAGGTAATTGGCTACACCAAAGGAGGAAGGACCTCTTTGTCTTGTCAGGAAAGACATTGTTGTTTCTTAGGCCTCGTGAGGAATATACTAGCTGTTATGTTGAAGATTTAAAAATTAGACCTGGTCCGCGGCTCACGCCTGTAATCCTAGTACTTTGGGAGGCCGAGGTGAGAGGATCTCTTAAGGTCGTGAATTCGAGACCAGCCTGTGCAAGAACAAGACCCTGTCCCTACAAAAAATAGAAAAATTAGCTGGGCATGGTGGCATGCACCTGTAGTCCCAGCTATTCAGAATCACCTGAGCTCAGGAGTTTGAGGTTTCAGTGAGTTATGATCATAACACTGCACTCTAGCCAGGGTGACAGAGAAAGACCCTGTCTCTAAGTAAGTAAGTAAATAAATAAATAAATAAGGTTTCACCTCAATGTATTGATCCATGGGAAAGAAATTTAGAAAGGTGGCCATTTAAAAGAAAAAGGAAATG
>NW_012136244.1:2410-3983 GCF_000956105.1 Propithecus coquereli
CCTAACCCAAGGTCACAAAATTTTTCTCTATTTTATTTTAGACATTTTAGAGTACTGGCTTTTTACATTTTGAATTAATTTTTATGCATGATGTAAGGAGATGAATCAAGTTGGAGGTTTTTGCACTTTCAAGTTACATGTGTCCTTGTATCTAAAATGAGTCTCTGTAGACCACATAAAGTTGGATTCTATTTGTCCTGCAGGTGACGTAGGAAGATGGTCTGTGTGCATCCCTCTCCTGTTGTTAGCAAAGGAGCCTGACCACTCACCCTGCAGTCTAAAATACAGAAAGCTGGGGGTGTGCCTGAGGGCCATACAATGAACACCTTTAAATAGAACAAAGAAGCATGCATCGAACCTTTAACAGGGAAGGATACTCCCAAACAGGGCAATATGCCTAGCACAGGTGTGAGGGCTCCTTATTTCCCTGTGAGGAACTGTTCCAGGCCCAAGGCTACTCTTATGTGGCCATGCAAGGGTCAAAATACTGTATACACAAAGCTGCATTTCCCAACCATTTTCTAGTATTGAACCCATTTGCATTCCTGAAGAATTCCAACTTGGTCATGATATAGACATATCACATGCTATGGACTGGATGCTTGTGTCTTCCCCACCCTACCCCCGACTTCATATGTTGAAATTCTACACCCCTAATAGGATAATATTAGGAAGTGGGGTGTCTGAGAGGTAATTAGGTTAGATGAGATCAGGAGGGTGGACCCTTCATGAATGGAATTAGTGTCCTTAAAAGAGTCCTGAGACAGTTTGCTCCCCGTCCTACTATGTGAGGACACAGCAAGAATGTATCATCTATGAACAAGGAAATGGGACTTTATCAGACACTAAATCTGCTGGTGCCTTGATCTTGGACTTTTCAGCCTCCAGGACTATGAGAAATAAATTTCTATTGCCTATAAGCTGTCCAGTCTGTGGTATTTTGTTATAGTAGCTTGAACAGCATAAGACACACACACACACACGCACACACACCCCTATATATACATATATACACACATACATACATATACATTTGTTTTATTTAGAGCTTTCTATCTATATTCATATAGGATTTATTTGGCATGTATATTGTACATTTAAGTGTCTGAATTATGCTAGTTTTATAATTGGAAAGAATTTTTTTGTTAAATTTTCTTTATGGATTTTGAACTTACGAAGAAATACATGCCCATTTTGTCTGCTAGAATAATGTAAAGATGCATAAAGTTAGTAATCTCTTTCTACTCAAAAACTTCATTTAAAAGGGTATTTTCACAGTGTATAGAATTTAAGCTGGAATTTCTTTGATTTTTTGATGACAGTGTTCCATTGCCATATAACATCCATCATTTTCTTGGGTTATCAGCAGTTATTATCATTAATCTTCCATTCCCTTGTTTGCCTGCTTCCTTAATTTTTATTTTTTTTTTCTATTCTTTTTTGTTT
Organism: Propithecus coquereli; assembly: GCF_000956105.1. Lineage (NCBI taxonomy): Eukaryota > Metazoa > Chordata > Mammalia > Primates > Indriidae > Propithecus > Propithecus coquereli. The sequence continues at coordinate 3,857 of NW_012136244.1, forward strand.
CAGGGATTTTATTTGATGAGCTAGGGGCAGTTTTCTTTTCTATTCTGCTTCAGCTTTGTAGCAATGTTTGAATCTTTGTCTTAATGAGTTTCAGTGATTTTAGAAAATTTTCAGACATTTTCTCTTC
>NW_012136245.1:0-699 GCF_000956105.1 Propithecus coquereli
TTTTTTTTTTTTTTAGGAATATGGCAAAATTAAAGTAAATCTCTTTGGAAATGAAGTCTGTCTACAGGGAAAACACCTTTAACCTTCTCTACCTACACTGGCTCAAAGTGTCTAAATTATAGATATATTATCTTATAGGTAAGAACATGTCATACCAGCTATAATAGTAATAATTATAACTATCAAAACACTCATTTTTTATTATTCTTCAGGTGTCAGGTACCCTCTTCTCCTCCCAAGGATGGACCTTCAGGTAACTCTTCAGTAATAGCCATTTGATAATTATATTTTCCAGCATAGTTTAGATTTTTCTTTTCAAGTTCTTCTTCCTTTTTTAGCCCCTTTCGATGGAGGAATTCTAATACTATATTACATACATTTTTCATTTTTTCAAAAATACATTAGAATTATGCCTGTATTAACATAAACATTTAGATGAGGCAGGGCCATGCCCTTCAACCAAATTGTTGCTCTGTGAAGCAATGCAGTGTGTACTCAGCACCCAGTCAATATTATCATAGTGTTCGGTACACATTAAATGACCCTTTTCATCTCTTATACCCGGAAACCTGCAAGTTTTACCCAACTGGCATTGTTTTTTTATTATTATTGTTTGTACCTGCCTTTTACTTTCCCTGCCTCATCCCTCTTTGTGACAAACTGTCAGTAATTCTTAGGGATTTATAAGTATGGCTGACA
>NW_012136245.1:6357-6793 GCF_000956105.1 Propithecus coquereli
AATGCTCAACATCAATAGTCATCAGATAAATGCAAATCAAAACTATAATGAGATATCATCTCACCCCAGTTAAAATGCCTTTTATTAAAATGACAGGCAATAACAAATGCTGGCTAGGATGTGGAGAAAGGACAACCCTCATACACTGTTAGTGGGAATGTAAATTAGTGCAACCACTACGGATAACAGTATGGAGGTTCCCAAAAAAACTAAAAATAGATCTACCATATTACCCAGCATTCTCACTGCCAGGTATATATCCAAAATATGGGAATTCACTATATTGAAAATATATTCATACTCCCATGTTTATTATAGCACTATTCACAATAGCAAAGACTTGAAATCAACTTAAGTGTCCATCAATGGATAAAGGAATAAGAAATTGTGGTTCATATACACATGAAATATTATATAGCCACAAACAGAATGAAAT
>NW_012136246.1:0-985 GCF_000956105.1 Propithecus coquereli
AGATGTTCAAAAGAATTCTGAAGGTGAGAGTTCAGGGAAGAAGAAGTTAGAGGCTAGCCATGAGAGAGGTGTATGCTGAGGGCAAGAAATGGAACAGGGCGGAATTAGGCATTATTAATGCAGTATTCCCATAAGTATTTCACAGAGGTCCAATTGATTTGGGCATAGTTGAGAAGGATGTACTTAAATACAATTTGATATAGAAAAAGTTGAATGAGTGAGTCAATCTTATGGGTTTGAGTTGAGACAGAGGTTTCAGAGTCCTCAGTGTAAAGCTGTAATTGAAGGCGAGAGAATAGGATGGGACGGCCCAAAGAATTGGGGTAAAAGTGTAAAGAGGAAGGGGGCAGAACCATGATTACATAGGTTCAAATGAAAGGAGGTAGGATCATAGACTGAATGGAAGAAATACTTTCCCAAACATACAGAAGATCAGGGAGCAAACTCCTTAAGTGCCGAGATTCCTGGGTGCTGGGATGACTCTGGAACAGCTCAGAGGCACTTAAGATAAATCTACTTGATAAAGTCCATGGCGTACATTATTTTTCTGAGTGGCTACATATATGGGTCTGTATCCTTTACTTGTCCCTGAATAAACTTTTGTTACTTAATATGTGATACCACTGCTTATCATCCCCTCAATCACAATTGGCCAATCATAGCCTTTCATTCTACGGGGAAAAAAAGAGATATTAATCAAACTTAAGACACAAGCTAGGACTGGACATCTGTACCCCCATAATGTGCTGAAATAAAAAAAATTTTAAAAAAAGACATAAGCTAGGAAGAAAATATTAAGATCAATTCTGTTCAAAAGCCAGAGACATTCAGCATTTTTATTCTTCTGGATGCTAATATAGTAAATGTATTTTCACCTAAAGAATTTCACGTTCCTTTGCATGTTCTGATGGCTTTTACACAGAGATGCATTCTTAAGATTAAGTAAATGGACCGATTGACTGGAATCATTTTCAGCTTCGCCTCC
>NW_012136246.1:2755-4204 GCF_000956105.1 Propithecus coquereli
ATATAGTCAAGAATGGAACTTTTTTCCCCTATTTTATCATCTTTAAACCTTTCTAAACAAATCAATATTTTTTCTGGACCACCTATTAAGGGTCTGTTAACTGAATGATAATTCATGTAAATGAAAAAGACACAAAGAGGGAATTTAGGAAGAAAATAAAAATTGAAAAGAGGGGGCAAAGGAATGAGAGGAAGAAAATTATTCCAGTTTAATAAAATTATATTTCCATTTAGGTCCACAATCTTTTTAAAAGCCTAGTATTTCTCAAACATTTTTCTGGGCAGTAGATTTTTAAAGTAATCCTTTTCAGATAAGAGGAAACAAATGGAGAGATTTTAGATTATGTCCATCCCAATTAAAATGTAGACATTTCATTTTACTTTTTGAAACTCTAAGTATGAATGTAGACATATCTGAAATTATGTTCCAAATGTACATCAAGGATAATCACATATAGGCATTACTCATGGTCTAGTTAAGAGATTAAAATTGGACTCATTTGAGAAACAGAAGTAATGATTCAGCACTATTCTAAAGTTCAAATGGTCATTTGAGAAGTTTCTCACCATTTTGAGTTGTCTTGTGCAACTGGGTCACCAATATTTTTAACAAGACAGAGTAAAGAGTTTCTTACTACACAGTGCAATATTATACACACCACACAGTGTATTATTTTTGATTTCTATATCCATGTAGCATGCATTCAGAACATATGAAGGATATTTGTATTGTTTGTCCTTCCTGAGTTGTAGAACTATAATCGCTAAAAGCAGACATTTGTATTTCTTACTTATCCTGGCATTTCCACTTTCCAAAATTATGGAATGGAGAGACATATTGTATTCAAAATAATAGAGAGACATATTGTATTCATATTCATATTTCCAAATTTTCAGTGAAAGTCAACTCTTCAATGTTCCCTGAACGTGAACCAGGGCTGGCTAAGAAAGATCTCATGTCTTTCATTTATAAAACTGATGATAGCTTTGAGACAACAATGAAAAAATATTTCCCAGGAGGCAAAAGAACTGCTCCTATTGCATCTGCTGCTGTTAAAATTATTACCCAAAGGATAGAAATTATTTGTAACTTGATTAATTCTCTGTAGCACACCTCCTACCATGACCTAAGATCAATATAGGGAAAATATGGAAGGTTTCATAAAAATAATTATGCTTTAGCTCATAAAATATATTTCTGTATTAACATAGATGTCTAGAGATATATATTTATTACCCTAATTGGTCCACCAAAGAAATTTTAAAACACTAAGAGAAACTAAGAAAAGGAGTAAAAGCATTAATGACTTGTGTTCAATGCTATACCAGCACATAGCAGACAGTACCTTATTCTCAAACAACATTTTTAAATTCCATGTCCTAAGGTGGTTGAGTTTTGATCAGTTGGAGATATTCATGGTAGGGTGAGGTTATGGTTTTTTTATCATAG
>NW_012136247.1:0-332 GCF_000956105.1 Propithecus coquereli
TGCCTAGAGAAAATGTCTTCATGTATAATTCCCAGGGATATTCTTACAAAAGAGAATCGTTATTGCCTTTTTGTTTAAATGTAAGAGAAAGGATTTAGGCTTAGATTTATTATATTAGTATATTAATCATTATTGTTCTTTTGGCTTCTTGCCTTTGGGTGCTGTTTTCTCGTTGGGAATTTTTTTCTGTTTCCATCATCTTGAAATAATGTGTATTTCAATTGTCTTTTTATTTTCCTGAAGGCAAAAGGCCAATAAATTCCCATTTGAAAAGAGTCTTCTAAAATATCATACATAACTAACAAGACACCAGGACTACTGATAAGTTTAAC
>NW_012136247.1:1872-2960 GCF_000956105.1 Propithecus coquereli
ACAAAGTTTCAGTGATACAGACACAAAGCAGGATACACAATTGTGCATTCATGATGGCAGCAGTTACGTAGAAATAAACATTTTTGTGTTAACTTGAAATAAATGCAAAAAATCTTAACAGTGTTTATTCTGATGTCCTATCTAGTGGGTGTTTTTTATTTTCTTTTTTATCTTTTCTAGATTTCCTAAGTGAGCATGACTTTTACAATAAGGAAATATTAAAGTGCTTATTTTAAGCACTTTAATATTTTAAGCACTTTAATAAAGTGCTTATTTTAAAAATAACAGTAGTAAGAAAGATTACTTTTTTTAGTCAATTATTTTATCCCTTCATGGACCCAGATTTCTACAATCTGGATAGTCAAGTATTTCCTTTATAGTCTCAAAAACATTATTCTCAGCTGTTGCTTTCCCTAGTTCTAGGTTATCTCTGCTTAATCCCACAGTACAGCTCCCCCCCTCCCCAAACACTCTCTCTCTCTCTAACATTAGCGACCTCATAAGCAAGTGTATGGACCATATAAAACTGAAATGCTGCCATTGGAGAAAACAATAGATTAAAATGTATGTATACATCCCAAAGCACCACCACCAGCATCACTTAACCGAAGTTCTCCAATTTCATATTGTTTTCCCTTTCACTTCTCACTACATTCATTACTCGAGCAAACTCCTTTGTAACACAATTTCAAATCCAATAAAGAAATGCATTCAGAGACTGTAACTCTAAGTAGGAACACAAGTCTCTCACAACCCACATTCCCCTAGTTGCAATTAGTTTAATCTCTTTCTGAACGTTTTCTTAATATAGGCTTTTACCATGGGCCATTTTTCATGTGTCCTGGTTTTTCATCACTGAATTCTTGAGTAAGACCACAGACATTAAAATGATAACATATCATGTTTAAATCATGGTTAAGTTCAAGGGGGTAAATAACATGCTCTGTCTAGGGTTAGAATGAAGGAAAATGATTGCAGATCATGACTGGATCGTTTTCATAATATTTGGACTTGTTTCTGACTGTCACACTTGGGTTAATGGAGTTAAATTTTGAAAGTCAGTCTAGACTCTAGAGCATTCAAAGGTC
>NW_012136248.1:0-447 GCF_000956105.1 Propithecus coquereli
CTTATTTAATTTATTGCCTATCTCTGTCCTCCAGAAAATTATTTTCATGAGGTCATGGATTTTATTTTTGGTTAATTTTTTTCCCTACTGTATAAATGACACCTGAAACAGCACTTGGGACATAGTTGGGCCTTAATAAAGCTTTGTTAATTGATTTATGAATAAATGGATGTGTGAATGAAAATATTCCCAAATATTGATGCCAAATATTACGATTTCAACTTTTAGAAAGAGACAAATAAACTGTACTTTGAGTTTTTCAAAGTAAAACTCATTTTCAAATCTGAAATTTCTGTTGGTATATTTCATGATAAGTATTAATCAAATGTAAATAGTACATAAATAGTAGAAACATCTATAATAAAAGATTGAAAACATCAACTTTGGAATTAGCAAAAAAATGGATTCAGAGCCAGTGATTAATAGTTTTATTTTTGTTTTTTGTGT
>NW_012136248.1:3757-4996 GCF_000956105.1 Propithecus coquereli
TACAGCCTATTAATTGTTTACTTAAGGTGTGTATACTTTTTTATGAAGAATACTCCCTACTAATTTTTTTTTAAGAAATAGAATCTCCATTTTCTGTAGATTGAATAATTTGTAAGAGACCAATGTTCCAGGTGAGAGCTAAACAAGCGAGTAAAAATAACTGTACAACTCTCCAGGTGAGACAACTAGCCAAGGTGTCACGTAGGTGTGGAAGCACTGGGGACACAAGGGAAGGCCTTTGGAAACTGGGCTCTCTAAAACTACCTTTTAGTCCCCAACGGTTTGCCTATTGAGGCATGTGCTGAGGACATAGGTTTGGAAGAGGACTGATGCTGAAAGAAAGAGAAACAGCAGAGCTTCCACCAGTCACGTGGGGGTGGATTAATGAAATCTGCAAGCTGGAGAGGCCTCGACGCGCAGCATTTTTCCTCTGACTTTTTGCTAGAGTCCGAAAAGGGGGTTGCGATGTTGTCCGTGGTGTTCGACTCTCACTATCAAGGGGAAATGAGTTTGCTGCTGCGCAACAGAGGCAGTATTTTGAGACTCCTTGGAGTATATCCTTAGATTATTATCTGTCCCAAGGTAGATAAAATTTAACTGCATAACCTTTGGACTGTGTAATGCCTCTTGAATCTTAACGAGTTACCACAGGAGGGAGGAAAGGTTTCAAGTGGAGCAGGAAGCTGTTCTAATAATGGACAGGATTAAATTTTAAATCATATATTTTAAATGAATAAAGAATATGACTTCAGTCTAGACCTGAATCTGGACCTTAAGCATAGCTACAATGTGGATAATTAACTCCCACTTAAGCTTTTGTTTAAATATCTGCTACTGAAATGTGATAATATTCATATTCTCTCTTACTCTGTTTCCCCTCCACTCCCCATCTCCTCTCCAATATTTTAATGAAATTAAATTAAATTTTTGGTCTTAGGTTACACAAGGCCAAGTGGAGCTGGTGTAGGAAAGCTCGTGGGGTAGAGATGTGGTCTCTAAGACTAAACAGCCAATTTTAAAATGACTTCTTCTAAAATGTCGAGTGAATATGCAAAAGTTGCCTGTGGGTTTGTGTTAAAAGCGGCAAATATTGAAAGGAAAAGGAGTACTGGAAATGAATCCCCATTTTTGGTTGTACAAGAGTCCCTTAGATTTAGGGATGCATGTATGCTTATGATAAATCCCATGTCCTTGAATGGTTTTAGTTGTTTTATAACAAATTTTTCCTAAGGAAAATAT
>NW_012136248.1:6594-8118 GCF_000956105.1 Propithecus coquereli
TATATATATATAGGTATATGTGTGTGTACTATCTCATGTACATGTATGGATCTATAATTGTATTTATATGTAACCATCTATATCAAGTTAAATACGTGTTCACACTGATCCCTCCAACTCTAATGCATCACCACATGGATACTTCTAGCCTCCTCCTCTTGCATATCTGTGACCTCCCACTCCTGCAGTGAGAACCGTGACTCCCACCCCCCACCACACATTTACTTCATTGCTTAATTCCAGCTTATAGCATCATAGTTGTTAGCTCATGTTCTGTGAGAAACAGCTTTATCAACTAGTCTGCAGTTCTTATGGACATTTTATTTGCCTTTAGTCTCACAGATCTCACTCATTTCCAACATAACTCAGGATGTGGACCTTTTCCTCCCATACTTGCACTGAAGTTGTGTCACGCATTTGTAATATGGTTAGATTGTTTTATCATGTTCTGCATTCCAAATTGTCATCCTCTGCCTTCCTAAATGATTTTTTTAAAACAACTGTAAATATTAAGGTTCACTCTTTGTGCTATAAAGTTTTATCAGTTTTGACAAATGCATAATGTCATGCGTCCTCCACTATAATATCACGCAGAAATTCTGTGTGCTTTCCCTACTCAAACATGCCCCCTCTCCTCAATCTCTTGGCAACAATTCATCTTTTTTGATATCATTTTTATACTATTGCCTTTTCCAGAATATCATGCAATTGAAATCATAGAGTACATAGCTTTTTCAGACTGGGTTCTTTTGTTTCCAATACGTATTTAAGGTTGATTTAAGGCCTTTTGTGGCTTAATTACATATTTATTTTTTTCTACAAATAAGATTACATTGGATGGATGTGACATAGTTTATCCTTTCACCTATTAAAGGACATCTAAGTTGTTTCCATTTTGGGGCGATTATGATTAAAGTTGCTATAAACATTTGCACACATGTTTTTGTGTAGATGTAAGTTTTCAGATCATTGGGTAAATACCTAGAACCATGAGTACTAACTGCACGGCAATAGTATGTTAAAATTTGTAAGAAACTGACAAACTGGCTGTACCATTTTGCATTCCCGAAAGCAAGGGATGTGAATTCCTTCTCATTGCTTTTTATTTCTATTTTGTCACTAGTGAGCATCAAGTTCTTAAAAAAATCAGAAATTTTATAATAGAGAAAAGCACATTATATGACATTTAGTGAAAAGTTTGAATTGAATATTTATGATTCAAACTCAATTTATATAGCACCTGGCAAAACATTGATATAGAATAATAAAATATCGTCTTACAGAGACCCTTGTAAAAATCAGTTTTAAAGAAAGGATAAAGCTAAAGCCATTTCACTATTTGCATATTAATCCTTTGCATACAAATAGATATTGGTAAAATGTTTAAAAATGTATTACTCTCTGAAAAGATTTATAGTCACCTCACAATTCTATTTACATTTTGAATTTGACAGTAAACACTTTTATCAATCAAACAAATTGTAGTATATAATGTTTAAAATTCTATGTATTATAAGTAGGCTT
>NW_012136248.1:17963-19011 GCF_000956105.1 Propithecus coquereli
AATATATAATGAGAGGAGTTAAAACATTTATCAAAATAATTTAATAGTGACATATCCATTGAATAAAATGCATTCATGAAATTATAATCCACCTCACTAAAATATTTTATCTAGTTTCCCACTGCAGTTTACTTATGTAAATGTACAATTAGGGTACATTAAAATTCCAATTCAGTAAAATAAACCTGGATGGTATATCTAAGGAAACTACTGAGAAGTCAGAGCTCTGGTAAAGAAGCTGTGATTTAGATTACAAAAGACTCATTCTTTAGATGTTAAACATTAAATCCATGCTTATTCTTAATTCAAAATGCTTTTGTCAGAACTTTATTTAAGAAAATATATAAGTAATTGGCTGGCCATGGAGGCTCATGACTGTAATCCCAGCACTTTGGGAGGCTGGGGCAGGATGACAGCTTGAGGCCAGGAATTCGAGATCAGTCTAGGCAACCTAGTGAGATCTCTTCTCTACAAAAATTATTAAAAACAAATTAGCCAGATGTGGTAGCATGCACCTCTAGTCCTAGCTACTTTGGAGGCTGAGGCAGAAGGTTTGCTTGAACCCAGGAATTTGAAGCTACAGTGAGCTCTGACTGTACCACTTCTCCAGCCTGGGTGACAGAGAGATCCTGTCTCTATTAAAAAAAATCGTAAAAACAAACAAAAAATAAATCATTTATTTCTGCTTTACCATGATAATTGATAAATGATGAAAGTCTAGAATGATTACTGAAATTTTTTTGGATACATGAAAATATAAATTATCTACATAGAGTACTTTCAGCATGCAATATTTATTAATATTTATTTTGTCAGTTGTTAAAAATCAGTCTCTAACTATTATTATGCATCATGTGTGGTGTTTGACTATGGAACAGGAAGATACATATGGTATATGTACTTAAGATAACTTACAATTTTATTATAGAAACAAGAAGAGAAAATGTGGAGCCACCAGATCATGAAGCAAAACAGTATACAAGATGGAATTTAACTATTTATAGTGCAGGATAAATGCCATAGACTCTTAAATAAATGATTTAAAGTA
>NW_012136248.1:19061-19487 GCF_000956105.1 Propithecus coquereli
AAAGTTTTAGGTTTTTTGTTTAGGGTTATGATTCATTTGGAGTCATTTTTCTATATGGTGCAGAGAATAGATCATCATTTCTTTTTTTTTTTTTTTCCATATGGCTGTTGTTGGGAAAGACAGTCTCATGTGTGCGGTCTTTCAACCCCACGTGGGTGTGTAAGAATTGATCTTTGAGTCTGGAACACGTCCTCACCAAGAGATAATGAGCCCATAAGGCCTGTGCTGGGCTTATTGCCACATACGGGAGTATATTCCTCTGTTACAAGCTCAAAGTATGTTTCTTTGTTCTGCTTAAGTGTGTGCATTACATGGTGCCTGGTCAACCCTGCTGCACACGACTGAAGCTGATTTTCCCCTCTCTCTTCTCTATGTGAATAAAGCATTGTTCCCTCCAGTGCTTGACTATATTGTTTCACTCAGCAA
>NW_012136248.1:23348-23689 GCF_000956105.1 Propithecus coquereli
TCAAAGAAAGTTGCAGACACTATGAATTCTCAACGACAACAAAAAAGGAAGAGTACAAAAATAAATTAGAGTGATTCAGAGGAACCATTAAAATACAGCAGATGGAGACTATGGCTTGAGAGTTGGTCTCACACAGGACAGATGAAATAACAACAAAAGAATTGTATAGAATAAAAGCTCTCATGAAAATATTAATCAGTCAGGCATGGTGGTTCGCCCCATAATCCCAGCACTTTGGGAGGGCGAGACAGGCAGATTTTGTGAGCCTAGGAGTTTGAGATCAGCCTGGCAACATGGCAAGACTCTGTCTCTACAAAAAATAAATAAATAAATAAATAAAT
>NW_012136248.1:23739-24351 GCF_000956105.1 Propithecus coquereli
GAACAAATTTATTTTTGCAAATGATAATACTAAGATAGATGAGTATATATTAAAGCTTGCTTTAATTAGATTTGAGGACAGTAGCTAATTTTATAATTTCGATGTGAATAGCATTGCAAAGTAGAAAAAAATTACTACTAGAAGATATTCAATTGATTACCTGTCTAGATAAGCAGGTTTCTTTTACTGTTTTAAGGTATATAAACTATGTCCAAAACCAAATTTAAACCTGGATGAGAATGCTTATAATGCTGTGTACTTTGTTAACTACAGCAATTATTTCAATAATCTTTCCTCGAAATAACAATTTACAAGAAAATGGGAGTTTTAGTGATTTATTGTCTTGGCTATCTTAACGCTCCCAAAAGTCTACCACTTCACTCTATTTAATTACATTTCACACAGTCACTCTTTAACTCATTCTTTCACACAGATTTTAGACAACAGGAAGCAAATCTATGAACATTTATTAAAAAAAGACTTGTTATATGCCTATTCAAAATTTTGCAGTTATTATAAATTTTAAAGCCATGAGTCACATGATCGAATGAAGGCATTTTTGTTCCACTCCCTATTTTCAATTTCACTGAGAAAAAAAATAACAAAATTTTA
>NW_012136248.1:35586-36852 GCF_000956105.1 Propithecus coquereli
AATTCACACTAGAGCCATAATAATATAATCAAAACTTTTAAAAGATTGCCTAAATTTCAGTCAGAACAAATTTATTTTTGCAAATGATAATACTAAGATAGATGAGTATATATTAAAGCTTGCTTTAATTAGATTTGAGGACAGTAGCTGATTTTATAATTTCGATGTGAATAGCATTGCAAAGTAGAAAAAAATTACTACTAGAAGATGTTCAATTGATTATCTGTCTAGATAAGCAAGTTTCTTTTACTGTTTTAAGGTATATAAACTATGTCCAAAACCAAATTTAAACCTGGATGAGAATGCTTATAATGCTGTGTACTTTGCTAACTACAGCAATTATTTCAATAATCTTTCCTCGAAATAACAATTTACATGAAAATGGGAGTTTTACTAATTTATTGTCTTGGCTATCTTAATGCTCCCAAAAGTCTACCACTTCACTCTATTTAATTACATTTCACACAGTCACTCTTTAACTCATTCTTTCAGACAGATTTTAGACAACAGGAAGCAAATCTACGAACATTTATTAAAAAAATACTTGTTATATGCCTATTCAAAATTTTGCAGTTATTATAAATTTTAAAGCCATGAGTCAGATGATCGAATGAAGGCATTTTTGTTCCACTCCCTATTTTCAATTTCACTGAGAAAAAAAATAACAAAATTTTAAAATATTACCGTTTTTCCAAAGAAAAAATATTGACACAACTAAAACTCAGTAATCCTAAAGACCACCTGACCACTAATGTGTAGTTTGAATGATAAAAAGTGTGAGCTTCCCCCGTGCACAATTTGTCCACATAGTATTGGAGATGATAAACTCTCATGATGCCTGAAGAACACACAGCTGCCCCTATCCCCACTAGGACATGATGTGTGCAATACCCACCTACCCCACACCTGTGCACAGTATAGTTTGCCTCAAATATAATAATCATGGAGGAATTTATAGCTGACTGAGGCTCAAAAAATTGCAAAGTTAAAGAAAAAGACAGGAAAAAAGAGAGGTAAGCAAAAGTCAGATGGAGAACACATCATCAAAGTAATTATATCAATGAAAAGCACGACTATTTCAGAAAAATATTTATCTCAGTATCAAAGAAAGTTGCAGACACTATGAATTCTCAACGACAACAAAAAAGGAAGAGTACAAAAATAAATTAGAGTGATTCAGAGGAACCATTAAAATATAGCAGATGGAGACTATGGCTTGAGAGTTGGTCTCACTCAGGACAGATGAAATAACAACAAAAGAATTGT
>NW_012136248.1:36902-37739 GCF_000956105.1 Propithecus coquereli
GGAATAGCCATTTTACTTATTCTTTTATTCTTTTTAATAAAAATTCATTGTCCACGTATGAATTATAGAAATCCTTTGGTCTTTCTTATCAAAGTCCTGTAGGATTTCATATCTATCAGGATGTGACCCACTTGACATGCAGACTTAGAAAAGTGAAAGTGATCTTTGCAGATGTAAAGGCTAACCTTGACAATTTGGGGAGATTCTAGAAATGAGGAAATCTGGTAACACAACACTATAGAAAAACATGAAAGACATTGTATAAACTCAACAAGCTTAAAATATTTTCTAATAATAGAAACTGACATTTAGAGTGTACCTACATTGGAACTGTCATGGTATATGAATTGGATTATTCAATCTTTACAATAGTGCTATAATGGAGGAACTATTCTCATTACATTTTACCAATTGTGCAAGAAGACTGAAAACAGCAGGGAACCCTTTTGCAGTAACACAGTAAGGAACTGGTAGCTGCAGGGATCCCACCGGTTCCTTCCAGCTCTCCAGAGCTCAGGTTCTGTGCTGTAGAACCTCAAGGGCAGCTGATCAAAGAATTGAAACCTTACTCAATGAACTTTCACTTGCCTCCTAGGTGAAATTTTATCATTACCAGGTTCTTTCATAACGTTGACTGAAAGTGTTGGTAGGATATTGATATATCCACAGACTATCACTCCTCGTCAACTAGGTACAACTTGAACTAATGTAAATTTTCATTTTCCTCTCAGGGTGATTAAACAATGATTTGCTGAAAAATGTTTAATAACTGGGTATCTCAGCTTTTCATTTTCATTAAAATCTCTGGTCTATAGCATTTTCTTATTTCCATGTTGC
>NW_012136248.1:37789-38055 GCF_000956105.1 Propithecus coquereli
TCAAAGAAAGTTGCAGACACTATGAATTCTCAACGACAACAAAAAAGGAAGAGTACAAAAATAAATTAGAGTGATTCAGAGGAACCATTAAAATATAGCAGATGGAGACTATGGCTTGAGAGTTGGTCTCACTCAGGACAGATGAAATAACAACAAAAGAATTGTATAGAATAAAAACTCTCATGAAAATATTAATCAGTCAGGCATGGTGGTTCGCCCCATAATCCCAGCACTTTGGGAGGGCGAGGCAGGCGGATTTCGTGAGC
>NW_012136248.1:43586-44535 GCF_000956105.1 Propithecus coquereli
GTGATGGCAGTTTTAAATGCAAATATAAAAACCTTTAACTGGTATGCAGAATGACTGAGACTGTACTTTTGTATTTCCCGGTTTGTGCATGTATGTGCATTTAGTTCTTACCAGACAGTTAAGCAAAAATTAACTCAAATGTTTTATTTCACTGCTTGATATGGGGACAATCTACCAACACTCTCTTTGTCCTACTGATGAGTAAGAGCAGCTAAGAGGAAAAGGTACACTAGGTTGCCTTATAGTTTTCTTTCCTTCTATATTATCATTTTCTGTGTAAGTAGTTGGCAGCATACAAAACATGTTCGCCTTCTACAGGACTTTTAGACTTGTTGAACTGCCGCACATCAAAATTCTTCACTCATGGGACATCACGAGTGCCTCTGTGAAGGAGCCAGCAGGTAATGGCTGCAGACACACAGGATCCCTCTGTTCTAGCACGTGCTCTGTTGCCTCACTGGATTTCCCTTACAAAGTATACTCTTATACTTTCCTGGATTAAACTTAAGCCCATTATCCAAAGTGAGGCACCACAAGAACAGAAGAATGGGCTCCACTTGTACTCGCCATCAAATTGGTACTAACTGATCAACACTAGGGTGATCACATAGCAGAAATACTCTTTAGGGATTAGGGGAATGGGGGGGTAAATCCACAACTAAAGGACACGGGAAGCACTGTGGGGGGGGAAGGGCATGCCTTTAACCCGCACTCAGGTGAGGCAAAGACATAAAGTGTAACCATGTTTGTACCCTCAATACCTTGGAATAAAAAAAAAAAAAAAAAAAAAAGCAGAACCTCTTCTCCAGGGAAGGAGGAAGGCAGAGAAGGCAGAAGAGAAAGTCAGAGGGATACGAAGCACAAGGGGATTGGATGCGCTATTGCTTCCTCGCTGATGGAAGGGTCATGTGAGGAGGGATGTGGGCAGCCTTCAGAGGCCTAGAGAGCC
>NW_012136249.1:0-813 GCF_000956105.1 Propithecus coquereli
GCCTAAAAGTTACATTCTTCCAACAAAATGACTTCTCCTTTCTTAGGTGTGTTTGAGTAGAAACTCTACACACTGCTTTGTTTCTCAAAGTCATGCAAACATATAAATTTCCCATTGTCTGCCAGCTTTCTCTGAGAGAATGTATGTGTTTCTATGTGTAAGTCCATTGGGCCCAAAAGTTACATTCTTCCAACAAAATGACTTCTCCTTTCTTAGTTGTGTTTTACTAGAAATTACGCACACTGCTTTGTTTCTCAAAGTTGTGCAAACCTATAAACTGCCCAATGTCTAGCAGCTTTCTCTGAGAGAATACATGTGTTTCTATATGTGACTCCATTACACCAATAAGTTACCGTGTTCCAACGAAATGATTTCTCCTCTCTTCGGTGTGTTGGACTGGATACTCTACACACTGCTTTGTTTCTGAAAGTTGTGCAAACCTGTGAAGTGCCCAATGTCTAGCAGCTTTCCTAGAGAGAATGTATGCGCTTCTATTTGTAACTCCATTTGAATTAAAAGTTACCCTCTTCCAATGAAATTACTTCTCTTTTCTTAGGTGTGTTTGACTGGAAACTCTACACACTGCTTTGATTCTCAAAGTTGTGTAAACATATAAAGTGCCCAATGTCTACCAGCTTTCTCTGAGATCGTATGCATTTCTATATGTAATTCCATTCCACCTAAAAGTTATCCTCTTCCAACAAAATTACTTCTAGTTTCTTAGGTATCTTTGACTAGAAACTGTACACACTGGTTTGTTTCTCAAAGTCGTGCAAACCTATAAAGTGCCTGATGTGTAGCAGCTTTCTCTGA
>NW_012136249.1:1203-1594 GCF_000956105.1 Propithecus coquereli
TGTGTTTCTATATACAAATATATTCCACCTAAATGTCACCCTCTTCAAATGAAATGCCTTCTCCTTTCTTAGGTGTGTTTGACTAGAAACTCTACCCACTGCTTTCTTTCTCAAAGTTGGGCAAACCTGTAATATGCCCAATGTCTAGCAGCGTTCTCTGAGAGAATGTGTGCGTTTCTATATGTGACTCCATTCAACCTAAAAGTTACCCTCTTCCAATGAAATGACTTCTAGATTCTTATGTGTATTTGACTAGAAACGCTACACACTGCTTTGTTTCTCAAAGTTCTGCAAACCTATAAATTGCCTAATGTCTACCAGCTTTCTCTGAGAGAATGTGTGCATTTCTATATGTAACTCCATTGGACCTAAAAGTTACCCTCTTCCAATG
>NW_012136250.1:0-588 GCF_000956105.1 Propithecus coquereli
TTTTCTAATGTCAGACACAGAGAATGGGCTTACAGTCAATATGAGAACATACACTATGTGCATCCTCTATAATTTGAACTGATAAGAGACAACTGATGGCATCCATGCCTCATTTGAGGCCAAATGAGATGGCCTCAAACAACAATATGACTGGTAAAAATATTCAAAATCATACTGTTAATTTCAATTACAATAATTAATTTCTTGCCAGCTGTAATTTGGAATCGGAAATAGCACCACCCCTTAATCTTCCTCAGACTAGACTTATTTTTGCTTGGCATCAATATAAATTCAAAAGTTTCCCTCTTTTTTATATAACCCAAATGTTTTCACCAAAAAATTCCTGTCTTTGGTCAGTCAAATAAAATAGGCTTGGATCACAACTTGCGACTCACATCTGCATGGACAGAGAGGTCGTCATTCCTTCAGCGACTCCAAGCATTCAAAGAGATGGAACCTCAGGGATTCAGATTAACCCCAGGCTCAGAGCTCTGGTTTCAGCTAATGGATCATGTTAATCTCATTCTGCATCTTGTCAGCCCAGATGAAAAACTCAGAACTGCTCCTTTTTTGCCACCAAACCCTGTT
>NW_012136250.1:2543-4272 GCF_000956105.1 Propithecus coquereli
TGGCTGCATGTAAAAAAAAAAAAAAAAAATCACAGTGAGAACTGGCTAGGGCTGCTAGAGCCCCAGACTCTTAAATCCAGACACAGAAGAAGAGAGACTACATATATGTGATCCACTTAGTAAACACCAGCTCTAGGGCGGAAAAAAAGTACCCCCATAATATTCTAGCATTTGCATAACACTTCTCCTTTTGAGTATTGGGATTTCTTGCCCTAAGTTCTCTGTAAAGAGGTATGAGGTGGGATATCAGGGTAATAAAATTGAATTCCCTCTTTATGTAAGAATCTCAGATGCTGATTATAACCAGAAATACTTTGTTCACAACTTTCAACATTTATTACTTGTAACAAAGTATAAGGTTCTAAGAAAACTTCCTAGGACCTTTAGTAGGTATGGATTCTATGCAATTAAAGTGTGTCATTGTAATACTGATTTCAGTTGGGAAAGCACTTCTTGAGATAACCAAGCCATAATTCTACTCACTGAAATAGTACACACGCTTTGACTCCACTCACCGTTCTTTTGCCAAAAGCCTCCCCAGAGCCCTCTGACACATGATGTCCAGAGCAAAAGCTGTCCTGGGTCACAAGAAATGCCTGTCCATAGAGAGAGAGAGAGAAAAAAGAGGCAGTTTGTGCAAAAGTCCGTGACCACACAGTAAAGCAATTCTCTTTCAGAGGCCCCTGTCTGCTTGCTCAAAAAAAAAAGCATAAAAGGATATTTATGAATTCGAGAAACTAAAGAACCTAGAAAACTGAATTCACCTCCAGAATGAGCGAGTCGGCTTCATTTGATGCCTGCGGCATGTAATTAGAGGTAAGGATGGAGCCTTCATTGAAAATTTGAGTCTGCAGTCTTCATTTCCACAACAGGTTTTTCAGGCTCCCAAGACTCTTGATACTTTTCAAGATATTCTTTACTATTCTGGATACCTACTCTTCCCCTCCCACTCTTGTGCTTAGAAGAAGAGAAAACTGGAGCCAAACATACTCGTAGACCCAGAAGTAACTTTTTTTTTTTAAGCCCTGTGTGTAATGTATTTTAAACCTCCAGCTACTGGGACTCACTGCTCACATTGTAGTTTCAAGTAGAGTTTGTGGCAGATCTTCTTTAATGAACAAATTCATTTGTAATTACTGAGATCCATTTCCAATGTTTCCTTCTGGGTAAGTTAAATGTGTCTCCCCAAAATAGGTTTATGGAACAGCATCCACAAAGAGCAAAAATCCAAGTTCCAAATCAGCCCAAGTCAAATGATCACAAATACAGAATTGATAAAACTGGCTTTAATGGAGTTCTGCATATTCTGACCATCAAAGAGATTAAATGTTGTTTTTGTTCTTGCTTTACCTCCTACTCTTCTGGTTGCCACCAAGTATGACAACTTATTGCATCCTAACACAAAACAATTGTGATGGCAACACTTTTTGTGTCTTAACTTTCTATTCCATAGTCAAAAAATGTTTAAACCAGCCCAATCTATCCTTCAGAAAAGTTAAGAGACTAAAGAGGACATTGATGAAAGTGCTTTGCCTTAATCAGAGGAGGAAGAAGTGTGACATAAATACAAGAGCATGGTTACTGGTTAGCTGAGAAATTTAGTCCTGTGCTATTCCAATATAAATCTTATTTCATACATAATAACAACATGGGCACTCTTTAGGAGTAATAAAATCTTCAATAAAATTTAAACAGAGACAGGTGTCTAAAAGCAACGACTCCTGACTGA
>NW_012136251.1:0-813 GCF_000956105.1 Propithecus coquereli
TCATCCTACCCCAAAATTGTTTCAAAAGGATACATTTATCCATAAAATGTTGGCCTATAAGAATTAATATCCCAGTCCATCAAGGATGCCAAACTACATCCATATTCTTTCCCTCTTTCCCTTTCCACTTATTAGACAAGTCATATTTTTCTGGCTATGGTTTTACAGAAAGAGTAGGAAGCTTGAACAATTATTTGAGACAGGCAGTGCAATGATTGCATTTTGACATCTGAAGATTGCATAGATTAACCATAAATCATCCAAATTAACTGGATTATTTTAATATTTATAAATCATAAATATTTAACAATATTCATATTTTAAAATTGGACCTAGATACAAAAGCATAATATAAACATGTATGTTCCATTCCATGCTGCTATTTCTGATGCATTTTTAGATCTGAGTTTGAAACAGGCAGACTATTCTTTAGCAGAGGTGTGGTTAACATTGAATCAGGCTTCGAATGACTTTGAAGCAGTTGAAATAACCTTAAACTCCTGGAGGAGCTAGGTAGAGGGTATACCTTCATAGAATTAACATCATTCTGTCAATAAAAATCTAATATTGCTCAGGTGTATTATATTTTATAAAGACTGACAGCTTATAATAAAGCAATTCCATCAATTAATTTATACACAATCTCATAAACACCGAAAGCAAGGATTTCCAGAAGTCTATGAATGTAGCAGGTTGAATATCATTATAGATGCTACCGGGAGAAAATATGCATGAGCTGAAAGAGTCTTTTAGGCAAATGACTCTTTGCCTAATAGAAGGATTCATACGATCAATGCTGTATTTTCTGTAGTT
>NW_012136251.1:2358-3361 GCF_000956105.1 Propithecus coquereli
GAATTTTCTCTGCAAAAATATTTGTAATTTGTCCTTTTAAAGAAATTTTATACTTACTATATCATGGGTATTTAGATATAAATTTAAATCATTTGATGTTCCCCAAATGTTTTGAGTTTAGCCCATTAGTAATAATGAGAGACCAATGGCTATATAAGCCTATTCACTACATTCAGACTGTTATCCTTTGGGGGAGCTTAAATTGAATTTTAATAAGAATAGTGAGTTAAATATGATTATTGAGATGCTTTATTCTGTATATTAATGATGTGTCAAGACAATAGTGTGTCTTTTAGGTATTTCAAAGTTAGATAACAACAGAGAGGGGATGCAGTTTCAACTTGGCTGTTACCAGTATTGATGAATTTCTATTTACTGGTTGGAAAGTATGTTTTTGCATTGTTTACACATTTCATAATTATCACCAGATGTGGCTTAATAAGAATGGATTATTTCAAACAAAGTAAATAATTCATTAACTTATAAATGAAATGCATATTTGGCTAGCCACAGAGAAAGCATTAACCAATCTGGAGTTTTGTTGTTTTTGTTTTTTTTTTCCCCTAACTGCTTACAGATTGCCTCAACATTCAAATCTATAAACCACTTAGCACAAGACAACTCCTGCTGAGGCAAAGCTTTACCAATGCCAAGTAATAGATTGTTCCGCAGCACAGGAAAATATATCAGAGTTAAGGAAAGAAGGGTGATGTTAGTGGTACTAAAAAGAACAAAAAGCAAAAAATGAAAACCTCCCTCTTGCCCTGCTTTATTCTGTAGCCTTTCATACAGAGCATTGTATAATAAACTTTCTCTGCAGTCCTGGGAAAGACCTGCTCTTGAGACATTATGTCTGTAGTACTAGCGTTATAAAGTTAGAAAATTAACTATGGACAGAGGTATGTTGGAAAATAAGAGCACCTCTTTCTTTGTGCTGAAATAATTTGTATGCTTCTTTGACAGTGAAATAAATTTGGCTAAATTTTAACTTAAGACACTTTAC
>NW_012136252.1:0-990 GCF_000956105.1 Propithecus coquereli
GAATGGTGCAACACAAGAGTGCTTTCTAAATTATACCTAAATTAATATTAACAGAAATTTTGCTGCATTAATCTTTTTCAAAAATAGCTGGTTGCGGTTATCTAATCTCCACCTTCCCTATATTTTAATTCTATTTGAAGAAAGATTGATTTGAAGGAGAAAATCCACAGTTGTGCCTTTCTGGCAAGATTTTTCAGCAAAGAATCAAAACTTGAATTTTCTGAGTTTTCCTTGTTTAAACTGCATACATCTATGGTTCCCTTATGAGTTTTAGGAATACTGACTTCGCATGCCAGTTTTCCCTCACAGCATCTAGAAATAAATTCTATGTGAAACATGAAGTCTTTTGCCCTCCCCACTGGCAGACACTTCAAAACCAAGGACAGAGAAAAATATTTGATTAGAAAAAAATCTCAAAACTTTAAAATGATGAAATTGATAGAATGCAAAAAGTTTTATCAAATCACTATACTTTTTGGTCATGTTTATCTTCATAAAATTCCTTTTAATTTATATCTGTCTCCAAAGTTATCATCTATACCTCCCTATCATCCAACTCCTCCAGCCCCCAAAATAAAATTAACCAACCAAACAGTTCAACATATTCTCTTGTTTTCTTTTATTCCAGTTTGGTCAAAGTATCTCCATTTTTACCTAATCATCTTCATCTTGGATTTATTCTAAACTATTTCTTTTCCTCCCCCCCATGTCAAACAATATCCATGCCCTCTATATCAGACACTAAGCCCTACAAATCTTTCTCTTTATGAATATATTTAAGATAGTTTTGTATATTTTCCCAATAATGAATTATTAGAGTACTCTGAACACTTATCTTCTGCATTGCTACACCATTTCTCTAACTGGACTTACTTTTTGCAATCTTCTCTCTTATCAAATCATCGTCTACACCATCTGTACTATCACCTTCCTAAAATCCTCTAATCTCCTCGTGGATTATTAAATAGAATGTATATTCCTAGCATTGTA
>NW_012136252.1:2845-3151 GCF_000956105.1 Propithecus coquereli
ATATCATAAAATCAGGCCCTGAAGGCACAAATTAGATGAAAAAGTGGTCCAAATGCCCATGGTCCTCATTCCCACTACACTGCCTTCTCTCTCTGCCTTCACACAAGGTTTTTATGGGGAGTTTTCTATAATCAGCTGACAGAGAAAGAGAAGACTGAGGCTTGGTTTAAAGACAGTTCTGGAAGATATACATACACCACCCAAAAGTGAGCAGTTGCAGCATTATAGCCCCTTTTTGGGACTCCCTGAAGGAAGGTGGTGAGGGGAAATCCTCCCAGTGAGCAAAACATCGGGAATTTTGCACCT
>NW_012136253.1:0-2372 GCF_000956105.1 Propithecus coquereli
CCTGGCTCGAGTGGCCATGTGCTGAAAGAGTCTTTGTCCCCTGGAGCCAGGACACAGCTGTAAAGAGGAAAATCAGCCCTCAGACCCCCTCCCCTTCTCTCCAGCTGGGACCCACACACCTTCACCTAGATGGAGCGGAGGGGTGGAGAGTGCAGGGGCCACACGTCACCCCCGCCTGCCCTGGTCCAACCTCTGAGCCAGGGGACTCCAGGGGCCCCTCTGCAGTGTGGCCTGGGCTTGGTGCTGGGGCGTAGGGTGCTCCTCCTGTCCCCAGAGGAGGGGATGAAGGCTGCTGGCCGCGTGCCAAAGGCTCTATAGGGGTTTTAGCAGAAAGGGCCACAGGCGGGGCAAGTCCCGAGCCAGGAGAGGGGGTGGCTGTGAGTCCTGACCAAAGCGCCTTCTCCATAGACACCTGCACACACCCCATGTACACCTGTGCAGCCCCACACACACCCCGCACACCTGCACACACCCCATATACACCTGTGCAGCCCCCACACACACCCCGCACACCTCACCCCATATACACCTGTACAGCCCTGCACACATCCCATGTACACCTATACAGCCCACGCACACACCTGCACACACCCCATATACACCTGTACAGCCCCACACACATACCCCGCACACCTGCACACACCCCATATACACCTGTGCAGCCCCACACACACCCCGCACACCTCACGTACCCCAGAGGTGCCGCGCACACCCTGTCAGACTTCTTTAGGGCCCAGGGAGGGTCTGGGGCAGAATTGGCCCCGAGGCCTCACTGCCCCAGGGGTCTCCCGGAGAACCGCGCTTTTCTCAGCCCGGAAGGGGGAGGTGCGCCAGCGTGTCCCTCTCTGGTGTCTGTCTGCCGCTTGTTGACTTAAGGCTTGTTACTACGTGAACAGCGGGTGACTTTTTTTTTTAACTCTTTGTTTTCATTTTTCCTTTTTTAATTTTTTGTCCTGTTTTCTATTTTTTCCCCCTTCGCTCTCACACTTTTCCCGGGGCCGAGTGGGCCCCGGCCCTGCCTCTGGACTGTGGGTCAACCGGGAGTGTCTCACGTGGCGGGCTCCGAGGGGGCGTCTCGGGGTCGTCCAGCTGTCCCTGCTCAGGCGGTGGACGTTGGCTCGCGCGACCGCCCGGGGCTCAGCTGCGGACGCCATGGCCCACGGGCCAACCGTACTCTTCCTTCCCGGTGTCAATGGAAAAAAAAAGACCAAACTCTGTGAAATAATTTTAAGGAGATTTACTCTGAGCCAAATTTGAGGACATGACCCAGAGCCGCGCCCAAGAAGCCCTGAGCAGTGGACTCGCTGTGGCTGGGTCACAGTTTGGTTTTATACATTTCAGGGAGACAGGGGTTACAGGTAAAGGCATAACTCAATACGTGGGAGGCAGAAAGTGGTTTGGCCCAAAAAGTTGGGCCACCTCGAAGGGGGGCCTTACAGGTTATAGGTGGGTTCAAAGATTGTTTGGCTTGTAGTTCGTTAAAGACATGAAGCTTTGTGTAGAGGCTTGGAATGTTTCAACACAAGGAGCTGTTGATCAGAGATGAGCCACGGGATGTAGATTTGTTGTGTAAATTGAGGACCTGCAGGTGTGTCTTGCATAGCCTTAGGCCTGTTAATGGGTTACAAAGGATGTCCTCAAGAAGGGAGGGGGGCATGATGAGGCACGGCTGACCTCCGTCCTCCTGGCAGGCAATTTAGTTTGGGGATATCCCTTTGGCCATGAGGGGGTCCATTCAGTTGGGGGGTCGGGGGGAGCCTTAAAATTTTAGTTCACACGGGGAAGGGGGAGACGCGCCAGCCTGGCCCTCTCCGTTTATGTTGCGTGTTCTTGACTTGCGACTTGCTCTTAATATGTGAACACTGGTGTGACTTTTGTTTTTTAAATTGTTTTCTTTTTTTTTTTTTCTGCTTTGTTTTGTTTCTAAAACACTTACGGTGAAAATGAGCACCTGGGCCTTGCCCCAGGCCTGGGCCCTCTCACCCGCTGGTCATCCCCACGTCTGCGGCGTTCTGGGGTCGACGAGATGTCCGTGGCAGACGCGGCCGCTGGGCTGCGGGATGGATTTGGTCCCTGTGGCTCCATGCCCACGAGGGGTCGCCCGCAGGCCGGTATTCTTTCCCGACCATCGGGGAACATGCGCCAGCGTTTTCCTCTCGGAGTTTGTGTCTGCAGCTTGTTGACTTGCTCTTACTTCCTTACTGCGTCACCAATGGTTTGACTTTTTTTTTTCCTTTTCTTTCTCTTTATTTATTTAGTTTCTCTTTTCCCTTTTTTTTCCTTGCTCTTCCTCAAGCTGGTCTTGAACTCCTGGCTTCAAGCGATCCTCCCACCTCAACCTCCCAGAGTGCTAGGATTACAGGTGTGAGCCA
>NW_012136253.1:3187-8489 GCF_000956105.1 Propithecus coquereli
CTTTGTGAAACCACAAAAGTGAACAAAGCAGGTGACCTCTCTGCTCATTTGCACCTTACATCACAATGGAAATGACAGAGCACAGTGAAACAAGCGAGTGTCTGAACCGACATCCCCGGGGATAATAACGTGAAGAGAGAGGATGGGTTGTCGTGGCAGGACTTTATACGGTGTGGTCTGGGGAGGCCTTTGCAGGTTGGATGAGAAATAGAACCAGGACTGGAGTGTGCTCACTGGATTTGTCAAAAAGAGATCAAAACCCAAAGCCCAAGAATAATAATAAGGAAAAGATGCCACAAAGAAAAGTGAGAAGAGGGTCTGCATCATCTACTCTTGGGCCATAGAAGAACACGTGTGGTCAATAAATATGAAACACGTACAGGCATATGGTCAGACCAGGGGTCTGATACGGCCTCCATGGCAAGACAAGAAGATCAGTGAAAATCTGCTCAGCGTGTGGCCCCAGAGTCCGGAGGCAAAGGCAGCTCCACGCTGTCTCTCAACAGTCTGGTCTCCTGGGCTCTGCATTTAGGTTGCCTTTCCCTTCTTAGCAGGGACTGGCCTCCTTCTTAAATCATTCTTACCTTTACTGCAAGGATTCTAAACTTTTTTGACTGTGAGAGTAAAAAAAAGAATACCTTTTACATTGCATGCGTGCACACACGAATACACACATGCACACCCAGAGAGACACAGTATCGTTAAACGAGTTTGCATTTAGACTCACCATGCATGATGCGTTCTGACATTTTCTCCTGTGTTTTATTCATTCTGTTCTATTTAATTCTTACAAACCATGGCCTGACCCTCTGATGGGTTCTGAGCTCAGAATACAGGAAAAATTCCTTTCCCATGTCCTCCACACCTATTTTACCGTTTCCTGATTTCTGTTCTTTATCTCATCATCAGAAATTCCTGGGACGCTACCTTCTCCCATTCTGATCACACAATGTGTATCTAATTCAGCTACTGTGTTGCCAACTGCACTAAGTCTGGGATGATGGGGAAGAGGGTATAACATTACTATACCACTCAAGGTGCCCACAGTCTAGCTGGGAAAAATTACCTAGAATTAAATAAAATTGACACCATGGTAATCCCCACATCCGAAGTAAGTGCAATAAAAGAAGTGTCATTTAACTGTGGGAACTTTTTTTTTAAATGGCTCACAAAAGAGGTTACTCAAAGGAGTCCTAAAAGAATAGGTGGAGTTTTCCAGATGGAGACGGGGCGAAAAATTCCACATAGACCCGTGGGTGAGACTCAAACAGAGGGACCTCAGTGCGGGAAGGCGCTGGCTTCTGGTTGAAGCTGAAAGTCAAGTTCAATTCCAGGGAGATCTATGTGGGTGGCAGTGGGAAGGTCTTCACAGATAGTGGAACCTTGTATTGAAGATGCAGGATTTCAGCTTCATTCTCCAATGAGGAATCACGGGGTGCGGAGGGAGTCGAGTTGGAACATTAAATGATCAGCTTTAAAACGTAGATTTCTCTTGATCAGTGACAATATCAGAATAGAGGGTGCCGGACTGGGGAGGCTAGGAGCGATGACGAGCAATGGAAAGAGGCTGTAGAACTGGGAACCGAGAGGGGGGAAAGGAACAGAAACTTCTGAGAAGGAGAAGGAAAAAGATGAACCTCATCTCCTCACCAGTGATAACCGTTTATTTGCTAACAGGACCTACTGCAAATTATTTTAAAATTTTAATTAAGTCTGTTGACCTCCTGGGGAAGACTGATACTGCTATACCACCATAGAGGAAGAGACAGTAACGTTTAGAAACTCTCTCATTCGTAGCAACAGGGGTGGAGCTGGAGGTCACTGTGTTAGGTGAAATAAGCCAGACACAGAAAGAAAAACGTCACATGTTCTCACTCCTGTGTGGCACCTAACAAAGCTGGCATCATCCGGGTGGTGAAGAGAATGGTGGTTACAAGAGGCTGGAAGGTCTAGTGGGGAGAAGAGGATGGAGACAGGTTGGTGAATAACTACAGACGTACCGTTAGTAGGAATAGGACTGTTCCACGGCACAACAGGGTGACTGTAGTTAACAACAAGTTACTGTATATTTCAACAGAGCGAGGAGCGAAGATGTGGAGTGTTCCCAACACACAGAAATGACACGTTTGAGTGATAAAGAGCCCGATTATGCAGGTGGACCATTGCACACTGCACACTTAGAATATCACATGCGCCCCTTAAACAGTTACAAATATCACGCATGCATAAGAATAAAACAATACAAAACACTTGCAATGGTTTTGTTGACTTTCCAAGTTCAAATGCTGGTACATGGTAGATCTGAGGTTCCAAACCTGTTTTTTTCTGATTCCAAATGTTTTGCATTTACCATCATTTAGAAAGATCTTTTACCGTTGCTTTTTTTAAAACCCCCGCCAGTCAGTAATTTAGTGATATTACCTGATTCACCAGGAGTACAAACAATCAATAATATATTTCTGATATTCTAGCCAGTCTCATCTTTGGAAGGGAGACACCCACCACAGCGGGCCAGACACGGGAGAGTAGCACGAGGCCACACACCCAACAGGGGTTTGTCTGTAAGCCATCAGCAGAGTCTTGGGCGCGTTGAAGAAAAATGTTTTCTTCGTGGGCAGCGGCTGGCGGTAGCACCAACAGAGGGCAACAACTACGGATGAAGAGACAGAGACTCAGTGGGTGCTTGCAAGGGAAGGCCGCCTCCACCTGTTGCAATAACACTAGTTGGCTCGTTCAGAGCAGGTAGCAAAGAGGTCATCCTTGGCTGCCGTCAAAGGCCATATGCCACGTATGTTGCCCGGGGGAGGAAGTGCCAGCCATGGTTGCCAAAGTAATTGGTACTAAGTTCACCGCAGCAGAGAGGCCCGCTGCCACGCCACGGGTATAAACGTCTACCCAACCATTTATGGCAGGAAGTTATGGGTACAGATCCAATAAGATCAGTAAGGACCACTCTAACTGTCCAAGATATTCCCCGCCCTCTGGCCCTGGGGCCCTCTGCTACTCTCGGCGAAGGGAGGCAGAAAGGCCACATTCCACGTGACCGCACTCTAATGGCAAAGTCAGGCCAGCAACGTTAACTACGCGCAGCCAAAATGCCGACACGTGTCAGTGGGAACTGACCACCCGCCTCAGCCTCTACAGGACAAGTGCTTTTCCCCGTGTCACAGCGGAAGGTCCGGTCCGGGTGTGGGCAGTTAGGCACCGGTGGTTTCATTTTATATGGCCTGCTTTTATGATTGTAGGTGTCTTCTCTTGCTTGAAATTCATACTTGGCTTTTTATTTGTGACCAATTCCTGTTAGTTCCAAACTGACAAGCATAAGAGGGTGAGTTCTTTTGCCCCAGAGAAAAGAGGGGATGGCTCCCTCTGCCCCGTTCAGGCGCTCCAGGTGACCAGAGACGCTGCAGAGGTGTCAGGGCCGCGGCCCAGGATAAGTGGCCCCACAGGGCATTCCTCACCAGAAGAACATTTTAGGGACCCCCTTTTTTTGGCTCTTCCCAGGCGGGTGTGAGTGTCTGGAGCCCCACAGCCTGAGCACACCGCTGTCACCCGGCCATTGTAGACAGCCCGAGACAGGTTAAGAGCAAGTCATAACTCGTGGGTGACCCCTAGAGGAGTGACGCTCACAAGCCGCACACTTAGACCCCGAACACATCCCCAGCCTAGATCACTTTTGAAAAATTCCTTAATTATAGGAAATAAAGCTTTATAATCTGAATGCTTTTTTAAGGAACAGCAACCTTTAAGAACACCGGCTGGAATTACCGATAACACTGGCCGGGCCTCCTTCTGTGAATACCTAGGACAGTGACCCACCTAGCCCAGGACCGTCGCGAGCGGCAAGGGCCAAAGCAGGGACCTTTTAAAAGACCCGGTGCGATTTGTCCGTGTGCACACGTGGAACAAGCCGATCTCAGGACCAGGTGAGCTGAACGGAAGGCTGACTTCCGGTGCCACCTCCGAGCTTCCAAAAGAAATTCTGAGAAAACTGCCTCCATGCAAGAAGTGAGCAAAAGGACGCGTGAAACCATCTCTGAATTTAAAAAGGCGTCAGAGACGGATGACAACGGCTGGCCAGAAGCAGGCAGTGTGTGCCTCTCCGCGGAGGGAACCAGGGTGAGTGGATACAGTCTGCACAGACCGAACGGGGGAGGCTGCCAGGGCTCACCAGAGGAGTGATGGGAAGCACCGAAGTAAGTGAGGAGGAGGGTTCGGGGCGGCTTGCCCCACCAGGGCCGGGCTGAGAGCCTGGGCAGCTGCTGGACGCGTGGGTGCCAGCGGGTGGCTCCACCACGGCTCCTGCCACTGCGCACATCCCACCGCTTCCCAGGGGCCTGGGGACGCACCCGGCCCACGGCTCCCACCGTCAGCACCCGAGTAAGCCTCCCAGGAGCCCAGGAATCGACTGCAGGAGCCGCTAGCGTTGGGGATCACATTTCAGCATGGAGTTTGGAGCAGCCGGGCATCCAGCCGCATCACGCTCCTCGCTTCCTGCCGGTCCCTCAGCTCCCTAACGCTGCCAGGCAGAGACTTCACAGCGCACACATTGCCTTCTCTCAAAACGGGGAAATGTGTTTAAATTTGGGACAGAAGGAGCAAAGAGAATAACTGCAGAATGAGAATGAAACCACTGAGACTATAAAAATACAGATCCAACAAATTGTTTTCTAATCTGGGACTAATGAATAACAATGATGACTTACTGGTCCCAATTTTTCACTGATATTGAGAGAATATATTCAGATGTTCTCATTAAGGTGGAAATAAACTAATTAAACCTTTACCCAATATCAGACAATACCCTTTAAATGCCCTGCTGGACTTTGCAGTCCCTTGGAGACGTACATCTCCTTATGTCTCTGAAATGTTAACATCCAGGCAATTAGCTGAGCCGCCTTGCAGCTGAGACCGGATCTGAACCAGAGTCAGAACTCACCAGGCCACCACATGGGTCTCCTCGGTGGGTGCTTTTAGCTCAGGAGAGAAAAGATTTTTTTTAAAGAGCTCTATGGTCATAAGTTAGCTTAATTAAAAGCAAATATTCAGGCTATAATTTTTTTCTTTTTTTAAAAAAGGGCTTTCTGGGCCGAGCACGCTGGCTAACGCCTGTAATCCTAGCACTCTGGGAGGCCGAGGCGGGCAGATCATTTGCGCTCAGGAGTTCGAGACCAGCCTGAGCAAGAGCGAGACCCCTGTCTCTACTAAAAATAGAAAGAAATTGGCCAAACAACTAAAAATAGAAAAAATTAGCCGGGCACGGTGGCGCATGCCTGTAGTCCCAGCTACTCGGGAGGCTGAG
>NW_012136254.1:0-1247 GCF_000956105.1 Propithecus coquereli
TTGCTAAGTGGATGATAGTAAAATTGAACATTTTGGGTTTAAATGAATCTGTATTTTGGAAGGAAAAAACTCTTAAATCTAAACATTTTCAAGGATTAATATTCTTTAAAACTTGACAATGACATATTGTCTGGGCTTTATTTTGACACCTGAGATATGAGTTCAAAATATAATAAAGATAGCTCTTCTTACATGTATATCACCAAACTAACCCATCATCTATAATCCAAGGAAGGAATGCTTTTATAGAGTAGATTTTGCCTTCCCCCATTTAGCCAGAACTTGAATACTTACTTGGTTGTTGACATTTTGTGACTGTTCAAATAGAAAGATAAATATTTATCTACCCATAACACATATATCAAGCTACACTGGGCCAAATCACACAGAATTTACAATTCATATTAATTGAGAAGGAAATTCCTATGTACAAATATTGTGGTAGCAGACTGCTGGTTCTTTATAATTTTGAGCTCCCCTATTTGGTGACCGAATAATGATTCTGTATTACCAAACATTTTTAAAGTGAAAATTTGAAGTGGATATTTTTAAAAACAATTCTATTAGCTCAAAATTTAAGGAAAACACACGTAATGTATTAATTTCTTTGCGGTATTTCTCAAAGCATCTACTGTCCTCCTATTTCTGAATGTCAAAGCATTTTATTCTGGAAGGATGTGCAATAGTACAATAGTGCCTGGGGGATGGGAAGAGGTATGCTATGTGAATTGGAGGTATTAATTATTCTTATCTCATTTTAATTTTTTGCAACTGTACTACTAGATGGAGAAGATATGTAGTAAGTACATATGAATCATGTTTTAAAGAAGGAAAAAGTTAAGATCCAAAGTTAGGTAACTAGTCTCCCAACTAGAAACACAACTGAATCAGATTTAGTGAAGGCCTTTAACACTTGGTCAGCATATTTGCCTAAATCTCCTATTTGTCCTAAAAAAAAGACAACCTCTACCTAAAGCTTTATGAATCTAGTCTTTGTTCTCGTCCACTGTCTACTGTCTAACTGTACGTTTTTTGTCTCCTCCATTTATCTCCAACCAAAAGCCACATTTAGGGTTTTCCTAAACAGGACTCTCGTCTTTTGTTCCATCTTTTCCCCTTAGGTTTCTTTTCTTTTCCAAATTAAATCCTTACTCATTTTCCAGCTTTGCCCCAGAATTCATCAGAAAAAAACATAACCATAGAAGTATATGTAGAGGCTACCCAGTCCAGCCCCATTGTTTACCAGT
>NW_012136254.1:12602-12955 GCF_000956105.1 Propithecus coquereli
TAGCAAGGTAAATTTAGGAGCCAGTTACAAAGTCAGCTCTTTTCTTCACTTGTGAATGTGAACCTATGATTAGATTGTTCCTGCTGTTATGAACAACACTATTATGAACAGTCATATACACAACTCCTGGTGCGGGAATTCTGGACAGTATATCCCTAGGAGGAGTACTGCTGGGAGGAGCAGAAGAGAGAGTGCCAAATTGTTTTCTAAGGTGGCTGCTCGGGTTTGTACTCCCACTAGTGGTATGCAAAAGAGCTCACATTCCACATCCTCACTATCATTTGGCATAGTCACATTTCTTCATTTTGGTCAAACTAGTGGGTATAAAATGGCTTCTTATTTTGGTGTAATTT
>NW_012136255.1:0-379 GCF_000956105.1 Propithecus coquereli
AGAGCCAGACTCTGTCTCAAAAAAAAAAAAAAAAGAACAACTCATACTTAATATGTAAATGTATCTGCACTTTTGCCATTAGGGAAGGATATGCTACATATTAAAATGAATTTAATTTAACCATCAACTCAAGAGTCATACCAAAGGCTCTGTACTGGGCAGAGGGAACAAAAACACAGGTCCTCCGTTTTCAATCTGTCGCCGTGTTACTTGTAGCATACCTGAGTGCTGGTCGTTGTAAACCCATAGAGAAATATCTTGCTTTGTGGCACCAGTTACATATTAATTGATCTTTAAAATTATATCATAAATTTCATTAACTAAAACTCTAATTTCAAAGATTCTTATTTGTTTCCAATTCCTCTATATTTGCAAGAGC
>NW_012136255.1:429-1333 GCF_000956105.1 Propithecus coquereli
GTTCCTATACTCTGCATGAGTTCTGAACCAATTTTTAAAAAGCTATAGACTCCAGGCAGAAGGAGGACAAGACATCACTTTTATTACTTCTAAGGTTGACATTAAACAATGGAATGTATATCTGCAGACAAACAGGCTTTATAAGCCTAATCTACCCACCCACAGTCTACCCACCCACTGGCAGTGCTGAACAGCTACAAGCCTCTCCAAGCAAGGACTACTGCCATAAAACCGATGGCTCTGAGAAGGACAGCAACATGAGCGCTTTCTGCAAGCAGGTAGCTTCCAAAAGCAGAGAAGGGAAGAGCCTTCCCACGTCTCCACTCACTGAATCTATGCTAACCTCATGACTGACTTTGGCCAATAGAAGGCCTTAGAAGTCACTTGTAAGTTTTGAACCTATACCTCAATTTGTATTCGATTTCCACGCCCATCTTTTTGAATATCGCCACCATGTCAAGAAGCCTAGATTAGCCTCTTTGAGGATGAGAGGCATCATGGAGACAGAGAAGGCTGTCAGGCAGCCAGCACCAACACCAGGGTGTGTGAGTGAGAACATTTCGGATCATTCAGTCCCAGCCCATCCACCCTCCAACCGTAGCCACGTGACAGACTCCAGCAAGACCAACAAAAGAACTGCCCAGCTGAGCCCAAGACAATTTGTTGGCCTTACAATATTAAGCAAATAAAATGACTATTGTCCTAAATCATTAAATTCGGGAATGACTTACCCAGTAAAATAACCAATACAGAAATTTGCAGTGGAAATGGGATGATGCCTTAAAAAAATCAAAAAATGCCTAAAACATGTGGCATCAACGCCGGGACTGAGTGGAGGCCAGAAAGACGCCAGAAAAGCAAGTAGTAAAGAAACTACTTATCGGGAGACTGGAAACGTTTGCAG
>NW_012136256.1:0-272 GCF_000956105.1 Propithecus coquereli
GCACCAAAAATCACATACGTTGTACCTATTTAAAGTTTTGATTTAAAAAAATTGAGACATCAACATAAATTACGTGCATTTTCGGGAGAATGTAAGTAAAACATTTTGAAGAACACCAACCTAATTCACATAGGCAATAGGAAGCAGAGAAGGCATTTGAAGCTGGGTGTTTTGACTCCAGGTTACAGCACTTGGTATCCATTGTGATTCTCTGGAGGAAAAATCACATGGCAGCAGGAAGCATTGTTGTTTTAGTTTTTTTTTTTTTTTTC
>NW_012136256.1:322-2051 GCF_000956105.1 Propithecus coquereli
TTAAAATTTATAATGCACCAAAAATCACATACGTTGTACCTATTTAAAGTTTTGATTTAAAAAAATTGAGACATCAACATAAATTACGTGCATTTTCAGGAGAATGTAAGTAAAACATTTTGAAGAACACCAACCTAATTCACATAGGCAATAGGAAGCAGAGAAGGCATTTGAAGCTGGGTGTTTTACTCCAGGTTACAGCACTTGGTATCCATTGTGATTCTCTGGAGGAAAAATCACATGGCAGCAGGAAGCATTGTTGTTTTAGTTATTTTTTTTTTTTTCACTACCCAAGTCAGAACTTGCAGACAGGCAAGAATAGAATCAACGTGCCCAGAGAACTGGAGAAAGACTGTCAGAGTCATAAATTGTGTACGTGCTTCTGCTTAGCACAGGGCCAGCCCCATAAGAAGTATTAATAAAAGTTTGTTGAATAAATAGATAAAGAATGTAGAGCTTCCTTGTTAATTAATACATTTTCCTTAAAAATTTAATTCAGCTTATGACTGTATTATGATCTAGGATCAGTTTGGGGATTACTACAATATTTGTTGTATTAATTTTAATAATGACAAAAAAATTACAGAACAACAATAAAACTCCCTGACATTTTCTTTGCCAGATTGATACCTATTTTTAAATCTAATCTTATATCAGAATTGAAGATTGTAACTTTAGTGAATAATATTAAATTACCAAACATAACCTATTTTCACTTTAAATTTAGAACAGAGTCAACTCAGTCTTAAGTAGTAAAATGTAACTTTTACCTTTACCTAGTTTAATAGACAAGTGGACTTCCCCGCCAATTTTGTTTGTCTGTGATAAGTGGAAATGGGATAGAAGTTGCTGAAATCAATGAATAACCTCAACATAATTTAAACCATATATCTATGCTTTTGCTGTTCCTCTTTCTTCACTTCTTTTTCTGCCTTCTCTTTTTCTTTTGATAAATCAAATATACTGAGTTAAATTTTAGCTAGTTTGATTTCTCAGAACCATTTTTGGAATTAGGAACATTTTAGGTAGAAATGGATTTACCATGAAAGCACTGGAGCTTACGCTTTCAGGCTCCTCATTTAGAAGGGGCCTTTCCAAAGTCCTGGGAGGATCCCTTGCAATATGTTCACATGGTTTATGTTCCTATAAAATTTGAAAATATAAGATATATTTAACTCCAGTTTGGGTTCAATGGGCTATATTTATGTGGTTTGCAGTTTCTCCCACATATTGTTAAATTATTGCTAGCCATCTCATTCTAAGTATGACTTTCAGGAATATTCCTACCAACCATTTTTTCAGACTCAACCAGGGTTATGTCACGTAGGTGCCAGAAATCTTGCTACATCATGAATGTGTCTATGGCATTTGGCTTTGGAAATATGAGATTTTTGCAAATTTTAGTGGAAAAGAAGCATAGTTGCAACTATATGGAGCCAGGAGCTGGTCTATGGAGAATTCTGCTGAATCTTATCGCTTGTATACAAAGAATAGAGGTTTTCCCAAATTTGACAGCATATTAAATGTTCACATAAGATTGTTACTAATGGGTTATGAAACTAAAAGAAACTTTTCTAAACTATAAATAATACAAACAAATTTTGATCAACTGCACTAAAGCAAAGACTGAATTGTTTTTCTCCTTTCTCTGATGACTGTATTACAAAATTGTCGTCAAGTGAAGCAGCAATCAAGAGTATGTGGCCCAGGAGTTTGAGGTTGCTGTGAG
>NW_012136257.1:0-791 GCF_000956105.1 Propithecus coquereli
AGCCTTTATAAACTTCCCCATTCTGTTTCTCTACATGGTGCTTGATTTCATAGATAGAAAGGAAAAAAAAGCATAGAGAGGTCTGCTGTTTTGGCAGGTCACCTGGCAAGTTAGTGACAGACATAAAGTGTAACTACAATGTTTGGTTTGTTCCCTCACAAAACCCTGGAATAATGATAAAAAAAAAAACGTAGTTGGATTAAAGAATTTATATCCTAAATTATGCAGATTGTAGCCACAAACACATTGGTCAGTTTCTATCATTTTCGAAAACTTGTATAGCCTCAAAGCCTTTATAAACTTCCCCATTCTGTTTCTCTACATGGTGCTTGGTTTTATAGATAGAAAGGAAAAAAAAGCATAGAGAGGTCTGCTGTTTTGGCAGGTCACCTGGCAAGTTAGTGACAGTTCTCTGGAGTCTTTTACTGGGTGAACAAAGACACGAGATGATAAAGACACAGCTGTGTAACTAACAGGGCTAGACTTTCACTCGGAGTTTTTCTAGTTAAGCTATGGAATTTTATAAGCACATTATAGGTGATATTGGATACATCCTTTACAAATAAACGTTTTTCTACATGTATCTAAAACTCGAGACCCAAAAAGTGATCTAAATTGCAAAAAGACCATCTAAGATTTTCAAGCAATCCAGGGAGAATGGTCTTGTTCCTCAAGCAAATGTATCTGCATCATGACCTAAAAATAAGATAAATAGCATTTTGAATCCTTCTGTTTTTAGATTCCTCAATAAAGTCACAGAGAAAAGATTACAAATGGACGCTGTGGTGAAA
>NW_012136257.1:3871-4480 GCF_000956105.1 Propithecus coquereli
AGGGGGGAGGAGGGAGGAGCGGACGGATATTTGCATACACAAAGAGTGCAATGCGCACCACCCGAAGGATGGACATATTTGAAACTCGGACTTAGCGGGGGAGAGGGGGCAAGGGCAACATATGTAACCTAAACATCTGTACCCCCATAATATGCTGAAATAAAAAAAATAAATAAAAAAAAGCAAATCTGTGGGATAAAGATGTTCTTCTTTATCCTAAGCTATAGCAGTTAAAGAGCTGTAAGTACACTTTACAAATTGTGTATGTTGTTTTCCTATTGATACACCTAGGGGACAAACTTTATCGTCTTTGAATAAACAACCATAGCTCTGTATGCTAATTGCTAATAAGTCTATATTTATGAAGGACTCTGGATCTTTCTTTTTCCATACTGAACTATAGACATTCAGCATCTCTCTGATTTGAGTTTGGATACACACAATCAAACGTTGATCACTTCTCCAATCTACCTTGAGCATAGTGAATTTAAACCCTGACCCCAACACTCAGCTATCTGGCAGGATCTGAGAAAAAGAATCTGGAGCCAGAAACTATTTGAGAGAGAGGTGGTTTTAATTTGCATTTCCCTGATGATTAGAGATGTTGAG
>NW_012136258.1:0-5894 GCF_000956105.1 Propithecus coquereli
ATAAAAAAATAAACAAAGTTCAGAAGAACATAGAAGAGAGTTAGCTTTAAATATCTACTAAGTTCTGAAAGCAGTGAATCTAGATGCCAAATTCTCAACCATTCAAGTAAGGACTTTTTCCTCCCATTTTCTCTCTTCTTCAAACCTAGAGGGGTCTAAATCCAGTTATGAAGTGGGAAAGGAGGAATATCAGGACTGGGTGAGTAAAAAGTTTGGGGACAGAGAAACCTAAACTTTAAGTCAAATTCAAATTCTGATTATTAAATAGGCCTTAGTATTTTAATTTCTGCATTGAGACAATACTTCGTGATTTATGGTGACCACGGGACTTTTCATTAACTACAGAATTTAAAACAAAATTGTTTCATGATTATGTCCTATAAAAATGCTTGTTTGAATAATCAGTTAATAATCATATATATATATGCACACACATATTTGTGTTTACATGTATAATCACCACTTTTAGATTATTCTAAAACAATCTATACAAACAGGTAGTTTTATAGGACCTAAAAAGAAACTAACCATGTGAGAATACATATAAGTTCAAATACATTTAAGATCTCATTCTTGGAGTTACTCACAGTAATACCTATTTCCCAGAAATCATAAATTTTAGTGACTTATAAAAGGAAGAAAAATAATTCAACATCAAATACTTCTGCATCAGAACAACAATGTAACTTTTCTGCACATGATAATAAGAACACAACTTTCTGAGACTGGGTAAAGTACTTTGGAAGGGCTTCTCAATTCCTAGATTTTATTTCCTTGTCTTTTTAAATGTTATTGAATGAGTTTTCACCTTAATGCTACCTATCTGATGACAAAATATCTTTTATGAACTGAGAAATTAAATAAGTCAGAAAGATATTTTTAAACACCTTCATATTTGTCACTAAATAAGCAAAATCTCAGTATGATTGCCAAATTTTATACCTTTAACCAGATACTTTGGCATCATTTAAAGGTAGCCTCAATGTTCCTCTTTTGAATGAAGCTGTCAGTATTATTTTAAAATTTTCTGGTTCACTACCCCAGACTCAAAACCTGAAGGCAACCAGGCATCTTCTTACAATAACTACTCTTTCACTTGCGCCAGTAATTAGTTAAACAAGGACAGCTGGAAAAGCCAAAGCACAGAATAAATTTTCACTGCTGGACACCTACCTTTCCCTGCTTCACATGACCCTAGATGAAAATGATACGTTTTCTATTTGGTTAACTTTTTAACTCTGTAAATAAATAGTAGAATGGGAGAAAGAATAATGGTATCTGAATCTGGATTCAGATACCATTGATTCAAAACCATGGATTCAAAACCACAAGCATTCATTGGATGACTACTAAGTACTTAATGGCAGATGCTAAGCTAGGTGCTACATGGGGTGTACCAGTGATGGAGGAGAACTTCTAGAGCATTAAACTAGTCCTGGCACTAAAAGTGCTCACCATCTAGATCAGGGTCAGCACGCTTTTTCTGTAAAGGGCCAGACGCTATACATTTTCCTCTTTATGGGCCATTACAGTCTCCCCCACAACCACTCAATTCTACTGTTGTAGTGCTTAAGCAGCAATCGACAATATGCTGCTGACAAATGAATGTACCTGTTTTCCAATAAATATTCATGGATATTGAAATTTTAATTTCATATAATTTTCACATGTCACAAAATATTATTCTTATTCTGACTTTTTCAAACTTTTAAAATGTAAAAAGCATTCTTAGCTTATAGGCCACCCCAAAGCAGGTAGTAGGATAGATTTGACCCACATGCCATAGTTTACCAATCCCTGTTCTAGAGCATTAAATTTTAACACTGACTATACCTTAGCATCACCTAGAAAGGCTTTAAAAAATATTAGTACACAAGCCCCACTCCCAAAGATGCTGTCTGGAATGGAAACTGTAATTTACAAAGCTCTCTAGCTGGTTCTAGTGTGCAGCCAAGATTGATACCTGCTGACCTAGAGGAAAACAGATGCACATATAAGATTCAGACACAAACAACTTCAGAAATCAATGATCCAGATTCTCATTGCCACTTCTAAGTGTCAGGGACCCAAGCTCCTTCAATCTTGTTGCCCTACCATGCATGACCTGCACTGCCAGGGCCAACTCAATGTCCAAGGTGGCTGTGCCAGTTATGGCCATAATGTCCACATTCCAGCCAGCCAGAAGGTGGAATAGTAAGAAGAGAGTATCCTCTCTCAGTAAGAAAACATTTCAGGAGTTACATACACACCACTTTTCCTTTCATTACTTTTGTCAGCACTTAGGGGGACTGGGTCTCTCCTAGATGTAACAGAGGCTGGAAAATGTAGTTTTTATGTGGGGATAGCATCTGCTCAGTTAAAAAATAATAGATTGTATCACTGTAGGGAAAGGGAATAACAGATATCAAGACATAACACATAGTTCTGCCATAGGAAGTTAACATTAGATTTCAGTAGATTAAGTTTTGAGGAATTGGTGAGGAAATTGAGAGATGAGATTGCCAGTAAGGTTTCTGGATATGCCTGGGGAAAGTTACTCTTTCTTGCTGATTTTCTCACTACTTCTATTTCAGGACAATATCTCTAAATACTCCTATGCTAATAATAAATGGAAACTCTTAGCAGCTTTACTTTTAAGAAATAGGAAATGAAAGGGAAAGCATCAAAATCCAGGCAAAAACAATATCTTTTCAAATTCAAATTTATTTGCTTTGTCTTCTTTCTTTTTAGCCAAGGGCCAAAATGATAAATATGTGAGTTACTTTTGCTAGACTGTCTCTTCATTTCCAAGTTTAATGTTAACTAATAGATTCTATAAGAAGCATCTCTCTGACTCTTCAGAGGCACATTTGGGAGATTTTGGCCTGGAGAACCACTCTCAGCAAGTCTTAAATATAAATAACAGAAGCTAAGAACCAAGCTGAGGGTATTCAAGGTGATCCCTCTTCTAAGATAAATGCAGCCAAGAATGGAAGTGATTGGCTGCCACCAGAACCCAGTTTTGAGTAAATAAGTCACCATATGTGAGAAAGATAAGATCTAGGTGTGGAATCATACAGGGACAGAGGCATTGATACTGTTATCAGTTAATTATAAGTTTATGCATATATATACATGGATCCAACCAAAAAATGAAATAATTCATGCTAATTAAAAATAAAAATTATATTTCTCATAAGACAATTTGGATCGTTT
Source organism: Propithecus coquereli (assembly GCF_000956105.1). Lineage (NCBI taxonomy): Eukaryota > Metazoa > Chordata > Mammalia > Primates > Indriidae > Propithecus > Propithecus coquereli. The sequence goes on from NW_012136258.1 coordinate 3,196, forward strand.
AAAAAGTCAACATAAATCCATTTCTTTGCATAACCTTTTTAGATTTTAAAGTAAATTTTTAGAAATACAAAGAGGAGAATTAGTGAGGTTCTATTTCTTTCCAGAGCTTAATCCTAACCCATAATGTGACCTGGATTACTTGAAAAATATTACACTTTTAGGAATAAAAAATAATCAAAATAATATTTAAAAGAGATCCTACATCATAAATTTTTTTTTCTGCTCAAGGTCTAGGTTATATTTGAAGGAAAGGAGCTAATCCTGTGTTATGACATGCTGCTTACTCTTCTGAATGTCAACGGTAGCACTCAACTTACCACCCTACCTTCTAATTCAGTACTCAGTGCTCCAACAGGATAACAGATCTATAGAATGGCTTTACTCTGTGGCGTCTGGAATTCATTGAGTAGTCCAACATTTAACATAGCCTAGTACTGCCTCTGGGCCCCTGGATTCACAACCCTGATATTTCTAATAGAAAAATAAGAAGTTATGCAGTATTTGTGCTAAGAAATATATAACAACAAAAAATATTATATTCCTTTGGAATCGTTTTAAATAAAACTTGTGACAAGAGAATAATATGTAAAGAAATATAAAAACAGACATTAAAGAAAGATGAGAAAAATTAAAGTCGGGGAGAAAGGAATAGAACATCAGTAGTTGAGTAATTATAGACAAAGAAGACTTTCCTTTAAAAATTATTTTTCTAATCGATATGACGATATTGATTTAGATATATGGAAAATACAGAAAAACATAAAAAAGAATATAGAAACTATCAATAATTCTTCCATCTAGTCAGAATCACATAATATTTTGGCACATTTCTTCCTATCTTTTTTTCCTCTTTTTCATGTACATGTTTCATTATGTTAATATTACTGGAAAACATAATTTTAGTAATAATATAATATCTAATTACATAAGTAGACCATAATTTATTTTATTAGCTTTCTACTTTACTTCCTAGGTTGTTTCTAATTTTTTATGTTATTTAGAACAGTTCATGTTTAGATTTAGATTTGTGCAGAACTCATTTTCTTGACAATATATTATAAAGAGAGAAATCACTGGATGAAAAGATAAGAATATATTTCAGGCTTTTGGCAACACGACCAAATTGTCCTCCAAAAATGTATTACGATTAGCATTCTCACTGGCAGACTATAAGAGTACTTGCACATTATTTTTTTAAATCATCTTTGCCACCTTAATTCAAGAAAAATATTATCTTACTTTACTTTGCATTTCTTTGATTATTTTTGAATAGACATAGAATACTTTTCCAAATAATTTACTGCAGCCACTGACAAGAAAAATTTTCTCAAAACATTACAAAATGCACTTCCCTTTCTCTATCCCTCTTTTTTTCTTCTCTGTCTTTCTCACTTATCCCCTTCACTCTTCTCTCTCATCTCTTTGTCCCTTTCTCTTCTTCTCTTTCATTGTGTCCTCCTCATCTACAGAGTGGAGAAATAAAATGGGACCTGAAAATTTTACAAGAATTTTATTTTCTACTACCTTAGATGTGGTCAAATGGTACAGTCCAATCTAGCCTTCATCCTATTTGCTTCACTTTTCTAAAATTATAGAAATTATAGCTCAGCTTCTCATGGCTGAGCTCAGTGGCTCACACCTATAATCACAGCACTTTGGGAGGTCAAAGACAGAGGATTGCTTGAGGCCAGGAGTTTGAGACCAGCCTGGGCAACATAGCAAGACCCCATCTCTACAAAAAAATTTAAAAATTAGCCATGCACGATGGCATGCACATGTAGTCCTAGCTACTTAGGAGTCTAAGGCAGGAAGACTGCTTAAGCTCAAGAGTTCAAGGTCACAGTGAGCTATGAAAGCACCACTGTACTCCAGCCTGGTTGGGCAACAGAGTAAGACACTGTCTCTAAAACTAAAAATAAATAAATAAAATTATATATTTTATTTCTTTGTTCTGTTTACTTAATATGCAGTACTTACAAGTCATGCTTTATTTTACTTTATTCATTTTAATTTCCTAGGTAATTTCCTGTGACTTCACTGATTTTTCTAAATGTAATCTGTGATGATCACAGAAAACAAGATAATTACCTATACTTTAATGTAATTTCTTCTCATAGTACCATATCTGTCTCCAGATTGCCCAAAGATGAGAGCTGGCACATTAACTTTTACATTAAAAATTCTGAATACATTCTTGTGTAAGGTTATACTTTAATTAACATTCCTCTGTCAAAGCTATTTCAACAATCACTGGACATCAAAACTAGATGTCAAGCAACCTGAAATTTTATCAGAGTGTTCCATTTCTCTTGATTTTCTTCAAATGAAAGTGGTTATGCAATGAGCAAAGTGAGAACTATATTTTTTTTCTCTCTTTCTCAGGGAAGACACCTTACTACTATCACGTCAGCTTTAAAGTCAACAACATTGACTATGACAGCAGGTTTGAAAAATCATATTCACAAGAATATATGGACCTAAATAAAAAGATAGTATCTTTGGTAAGTTGAAATTTTTTTCTGTGCATTGTCCTTTAAATGCTGTGCTCCTAGAAGGGATAGGATCCTAGCAATCACATTCCGGGTTGGAAAGTTTCTTACCACTACCTTAGTTCTGGATTGGGATAGTCAGCACTTCCAGAAAGTCAGTTATAAACATGTACAAAAAACATATAACAGGGACACATTTTAAAAACAATT
>NW_012136258.1:6066-6683 GCF_000956105.1 Propithecus coquereli
TCTTGACAATATATTATAAAGAGAGAAATCACTGGATGAAAAGATAAGAATATATTTCAGGCTTTTGGCAACACGACCAAATTGTCCTCCAAAAATGTATTACGATTAGCATTCTCACTGGCAGACTATAAGAGTACTTGCACATTATTTTTTTAAATCATCTTTGCCACCTTAATTCAAGAAAAATATTATCTTACTTTACTTTGCATTTCTTTGATTATTTTTGAATAGACATAGAATACTTTTCCAAATAATTTACTGCAGCCACTGACAAGAAAAATTTTCTCAAAACATTACAAAATGCACTTCCCTTTCTCTATCCCTCTTTTTTTCTTCTCTGTCTTTCTCACTTATCCCCTTCACTCTTCTCTCTCATCTCTTTGTCCCTTTCTCTTCTTCTCTTTCATTGTGTCCTCCTCATCTACAGAGTGGAGAAATAAAATGGGACCTGAAAATTTTACAAGAATTTTATTTTCTACTACCTTAGATGTGGTCAAATGGTACAGTCCAATCTAGCCTTCATCCTATTTGCTTCACTTTTCTAAAATTATAGAAATTATAGCTCAGCTTCTCATGGCTGAGCTCAGTGGCTCACACCTATAATCACAGCACTTTGG
>NW_012136259.1:0-261 GCF_000956105.1 Propithecus coquereli
CCTTGCATAAAAAGCAAATAAAGATTTCTCAAGTTTAGCTTTATTATTATCACACAAATATATATGCAAAGACTCACAATTTGTGCTTTGGGCACCTGAGTACATGGCATGAGATTTCCGTACAGTAAGGGTATGCAAGACTTGGAAGAGAAGATGACGAGTTGGGCTTGGAACATGTGGAGAATGAAGGATGTGGCATCGTCCAGGAGCAAGCACCTTGCTGATGATTGAATAAAGAGTCCAAAACTCAAGAGAGAAGTA
>NW_012136259.1:12044-12440 GCF_000956105.1 Propithecus coquereli
TTTGTTAGGATATGTGACATAAAGTTCTTCTGGTTGTGAAGGGAATGTGCCACCCACCAACCAGTTACTGAGTCTTTGTTGCATATCAGACATAAGGATCATTATTGACTCATGTAATACCCTCAATTACCCTATGAGGTAGTGCTATTGTCATCTTGCTTTAAAAGTAGAAAACCTGAATCACGGAGGGATTAAGCAACATGTTTAAGATGGCACAATTTATAACATGGGAGAAGGGATTTAGACAGGACTCCAAAGCAACTACAATACACCACCGTGAGGCAACTGTAGTACAAAGTTCAAAAAAGTTCCTGTCTTTCATTATATTATTAAAACTTGCACACAGTTTCAACAGCAAATGAATTGAATTCCACCTATTAGTAGAACTGTCCCCAA
>NW_012136259.1:12490-12878 GCF_000956105.1 Propithecus coquereli
GGAGTTTAAGATTTTTCCTCCCTTTGCTACTTAGTGGTGACTGAGACCCAAAGAACACTTAGGCCCAAAGCTCCAGAATTTACATTTTTGTGTGAGGTGGTTGCCTTCCAAACTGCTGACTCCACCAGGGAGATTTTCTAAGTACTACTCTGTGTTGTAGGCATTTCTTTGAGGAAACAAACAAAAAAAAAAAAAAGAAGAAGAAGAAGAAGAAGAAAGAAAGAATCTCTTCTTCCTGTTGTCTGCCATTATGAACAGATACCCAACATTGGAAAAAATTGGCTTCTAAGAGAAATTTTCTTCATTGAAGTTGGTGCTGTGAATTATTCCTATTTTCTTTCCTTATTGTCTAAGGAAGAAATAAAAGTTATGCTCTCAGTATCATGTA
>NW_012136259.1:12928-13252 GCF_000956105.1 Propithecus coquereli
CACCCAGACTGGAGTGCAATAGTGTGATCACAGCTCACTGCAACCTCCAACTCTCAGGCTCAAGCGAGCCTCCTGAATAGCTGGGACCAAAAGTGTGCATCATCACACCCAGCAAGTTTTTATAAAACATTTTTTGTAGAGATGTTGTCTCACAATGCTGCTCAGGCCGGCCTTGAACTCCTGGCCTCAAGTGATCCTCCCACTTTAGCCTCCCAGAGTGCTGGGATTACAGGTGTGAGCCACTGTGCCTGGCCTTATTTATAACTATTTAATTATGAATAGCCTTATGAGAAGTCTAAATTGTATCAAATGTATTGTTTTACT
>NW_012136259.1:15307-17245 GCF_000956105.1 Propithecus coquereli
AAGAAATATTTCAATGAAAAAGATGAGTCAAATAGAGAGTTGGTGGTACAGAGAATAGGACTAACAACCAGAATATTCTATCATGGATGGAGGAATGAGAGTAAAGCCTTAAAAACTACAAAAGCAAATGTCTTATAGTTTTGGAAGTATATTTTTAAAATTATTTAAACACTAGGATTTAATTATTTTTCTTAATACTAACATAAGAAGCTAAAAAGAAAATTTCATTGCCAAAGAACTCATATTCCTAGAACTAATCTTATTCACTTAAAACCATAGAAGGAAACATTTTAATTTGGAATTGTAATAATACCTGCATCCAAGAAGAATGTGGGTCTTGTGATTTGAGTTCAGTTGGGAGAGGTGAATTGGCTTTCATAACTAATCCTAAGACCACCACAGCTGGGACACAACACAACTTCAGTTTCCTCAACTAAAGGCCAAGTAGCAGTGTTGAAGTCCCCATATGTGCACAGCACTGAAGTAGACATGAGAATATAAAAGAAATGAGTAAAACAGTTTCTGCCTCAAGGAACTTGCAGACATGGCAGAATTTTCTAGGGAAAATTGCTTATGTCTTATTTCCTTTAACACACTTTGAAAAAGACAGAAAGAAACGCAGGCATCGTGAATGACAAAAGAAAATTCTTGCTTGTAATTTTGAGCAGAAAACATCTATACTCCACTTTGGTCCACCACAATTCAGCACCCAAAGAGGGTTTCCCACGCAATTTAGGGGCTATCGGAGTATCACTCACCTACGCTTTGGATCACTCACAAGTTACCGCAGCACATTGCTGTACGAGTTGAGTTGAGGCTACTAAACAAGTCTGGTTTATGGGCAATCTGCCCACTCACTGGCTTAAGAACCACCCAGCTTATGTGATGGCCTCATCATAGGCTGCATGTGATCTGGGCCCCTCAATTCAGTCTCTGGGATCTCCTTTATTTTCTTCTCTGGCTTCCTTTTGTTTCATTTCATTTTGCTATTTTTTTCAGTTTTTCCTTCACCTTTACCCATATTCTTGAATTTTTAGTCTTAACATACTCTAGCACTCATTCTTTAATTGCTCCTGAATCCAGGGCAGAATTCTAGCTATGTTTGCACCAGGAAATACCTGTATTTCCTCACAATAGTTCCTTTACTAATAAAAATCCACAAAAATTGCATACCTAAAATCTTCTATTTCTCTCTGATCTCAATAATTCTGCTTTCCTTTTTCTTCCTCTGCTCTCACATTGATACAGAGTTTATTTACAGAACTCTGTAATCACCCTGTTGTGAGAGAAGGTGCACTTTTTTTCATAGCAGATGACATTACGTAGTCTGTGTGGGCAATGCTTAAGTAAAGCAGGGCCTTTTGTAATTATCTAAATGCACGGTCTGTTGAAATAATTCCACCCAAAATCTTTCATTCCCTGAATTAGTGGTTCTCCATATTGACTCCAAAGCCTACCCACTAAAAACGAAGAAACCAAACGCCAGGAAAGAGAATTACAATGCTCAGGATTCTATCCTATTTTGCTTCCTCCAGAGATAGTCACAAAGGTAAGTGCAATGCCTCTAGGCCTCAAACTAATGCCTGCAGTGAGAATGATGCAGTCCCTGAGAACAAAGTGCAAAGACTCTAATTAGAGTCTTGTGTTACTCCGCTCTCTCCTTGAAGGACAGATTCCCAGCTCCACAGCACCCGCCTCTCCCCAGGTGGGGGCCACCCAGCCCTTGCCTTCTGGATTGACACTGTTCTTTCCATTGAGACCAATTAATCTTCTCAGTTAGAGTCATCAAGTCAAATCTGAACTTAGGTTCAATTACTAGGGAATTGGCTCTTGCTTGGCTACTCTCTGATCAAATGTCCAGCTGCCCTGTTCTTCTATGCCTGGGGCATTAAGTGCATTACCAAGACACAGAGTAATTTTTTTGTGTGTGACTAAGGA
>NW_012136259.1:19266-21054 GCF_000956105.1 Propithecus coquereli
TAATACATCATTTCGTATTTAATTCTTAAGTCATTTCGCTTGGGTATTTTTCTCGCCCAAATTAGATAATAAACAATCCAAGGTTACAAATTGTCTTTTATGTTCTATCCTGTTCCCCCGAAGCTCCTGGATCCTAGAAGGACTCACAGTGTCATATTAAAGAATGAGTCAACTTTCACTATTGTGTTTTATCCCGGATGGTAACTACGGAGAAGTCATTGTTTCACATTACTTGTGACTCTTATCCCTGTTCTCTTGGGTTAGCTCTTTCATGCCATTGTAATCTGGCTTGGAATTGTGTGAGATGTCAGCCACGTATAGTCCAAGGGAGATATGGAAATCTGGAGATATGGAAAAAGTAAACATTTTTTTCTCTCTCAAGATTAGTCATATGTCTTTACTTGAGAGTTTTTTAAATGGGTGTATTTCAATGTTTCAAGTAGCTATTTGGAAAAACACTCTGTCTAATATATCAAATATTACACAAGGAAATGAGTCGCCTAAGGTTTTAAAATTTTTCTTTAAATTGGGTCTGCCGCTGGGCTTGGTGGCACACACCTGCAGTCCCAGCTACTTGGGAGGCTGAAGTAGGAAGATTGCTTGAGTCCAGAAGTTTGAGGTTACAGTGAGCTATGATAGTGCCACTGCACTTCAGCCTGGGTGACAGAGCAAGATCCTGTCTCTAAAAACAAATGAATAATTAAATAAATAGACAGATAGACAAATAAATAAATAAATAGGTGTTTGCCTATTCACAATAAGTAATGAAAGCTGGATTTTCCCCACAGTAGCAGCAACCAAGTTGCTGTGACAATTACTAAAGTCTTCTGTGTTGACCAAAACCTGGGATAAGGAATGACATTGCTCTATGTTTTTTTTAAGTTTGAAATCATTTTACGCTTACACAAAAGTTTCAAAAATAGTACAGAGAGTTCCTGTATACATTTCACCCAGTTTTACCGAAGGGTAACACCTTATATGATCATAGAACAATGATTAAAACCAGGAAATTAATACTGTTAATTAAGTACAACACTTAACCAATCTAAAAACTTTATTAGAAATTCCCGTTTTCACACTAATGTCCTATTTCTATTTCACAATCCAATCCAGAATCCCCACATTGCATTAAGTTGTCATATCTCCTTAGCTGCTTCTAATATGTGACAGTTCCTGTCTTTCATGACCTTGACATTTATTTAAGGATACTGGCCAATTATTTTGTAGAATCACCCTCAATTTGAGTTTGTGTGATGCCTTTCATGGCTAGATTGAGGTTATGCCTTTTTGGCAGTATCACAGAAGTGATGTTGTGCCCTTCTTGGTGTATCATATCACAGGTGCATAATATTGATAGGTCTTCTTACTAGTGATGTGAATTTTAATCATTTGGTTATGGTGCTGTCTGCCAGGTTTCTTTAATGTAAAGTTACTATGTTTCCCTTTGTAATGAGTAAGTATCTTATTAAGAGATACTTTGAGACTGTGCAAGTGTCCTGTTTCCCATCATAGCTTCACTCACTAATTTTATTATTCACTCATAATTTTGGTCTGCAACCACTACACCTGTGGTGTTTGCCCAGTGGGGGTTTCCTACTTTCATTATTCTCTTGAATTCATTAATTAGAATACTATCAGGCCGGGCATGGTGGCTCACGCCTGTAATCCTAGCATTCTGGAAGGCTGAGGTGGGAGGATTGCTCGAGGTCAGGAGTTCAAGACCAGCCTGAGCAAGAGCGAGACCCCGTCTCTACTAAAAATAGAAAGAAATTAACTGGACAACTAAAA
>NW_012136259.1:22706-23064 GCF_000956105.1 Propithecus coquereli
GAATTTTGCATATGTTACTGTATTTAATCTTCATCATAATCTCCAATGAGAGAGTTACCAGTATTATTTGCATTTTACATATGAAGAAAGATTATTAGGACAAAAAAGCAAAAATCAAAAAAACATAAAAACAACAGCCTCCATCTGCCGGAATTGCTGTGTTTCCATGAACTATAATAACTCTCTTTCTCACAGCAGACTACTGCTTCCATCATACGTGCTAGGGATTAACTTGACTTTGACCTTGGTCTCTAGATACTATCATCTCACTGTAAGCTGCCCGAGGGTCTGTGTGGCATGTGGCATGTATGAAATACATAGACATCTGATCAATGTGTGATTGCACATTCCATCGTTG
>NW_012136259.1:23114-24041 GCF_000956105.1 Propithecus coquereli
GAATTTTGCATATGTTACTGTATTTAATCTTCATCATAATCTCCAATGAGAGAGTTACCAGTATTATTTGCATTTTACATATGAAGAAAGATTATAAGGACAAAAAAACAAAAATCAAAAAAACATAAAAACAACACCCTCCATCTGCCAGAATTGCTGTGTTTCCATGAACTATAATAACTCTCTTTCTCACAGCAGACTCCTGCTTCCATCGTATGTGCTAGGGATTAACTTGACTTTGACCTTGGTCTCTAGATATTATAATCTCACTGTAAGCTGCCCGAGGGTCTGTGTGGCATGTGGCATGTATGAAATACATAGACATCTGATCAATGTGTGATTGCACATTCCATCGTTGTTTTGCTGCTCTTACAGCTGGGAGGATGGATGGAGTGTGGGAGTTGGTGATGCATTTGGTCTGCAAATGTTAGGGCAGGCTTGCCTCCAGCATAGGGGAATTTACTCATCTATGCTTCCTTACATGATTGCTTTGCATAGTTCCAACTCCAGGCTCTGCTTATGACAGAAAAATACATGAAGGTAATTTGTCATCTTATGTCATTTGTCAATTTGCCTCCATTGTCATTACGGAAGAAGATAATGGCTGCTGCAATTTCAGATCATTTGAACTGAGATGCAGAGAAAATGTTTTTTCGTCAAAATGGTGCTTCTTTACCATATACTACTGGTGGGGATATAAATCAGAATGTCCCCTACGAAGGGAAATTTTGCAATAGATATTAAAACCACAAATGCACAGGCCCTTGGATTTAGCAATTCGACTTCAAGTAGTTTATTTTACAGAAGTGCTTACATGTGTGACATGACAATATTTTTAAGAGCAAAAGATTAAAAACAACTTGATTACCAACCTGTAAGAGTTTGGTTAAATAAATTATGGTATATCCATCCTTACAGGGGAACACT
>NW_012136259.1:24091-24724 GCF_000956105.1 Propithecus coquereli
AGGGAGGAGGGGACGGGTATTTGCATACACAAAGTGCAATTCGCACCACCCAAAGGATGGACATATTTGAAACTCGGACTTAGTGGGGGAGGAGGGGGTAAGGGCAACATACGTAACCTAAACATCTGTACCCCCATAATATGCTGAAATAAAAAAAAATAGATTGTATATGTGGGATGGTTTCAGAGTACGTAGACAAATTCTTTGACAGTCCTTCCTTGAAAAGGTGGAAGCTAATTCCCTTCCCTTTGAGTATGGGAATGTGTATAGTTATTGTTTGTATAAACATAAAATATGTTTAGGTTGGTATCTGAGACACTGAAACCTTTGAGTACCTGTAGGGAAGAGAATTTGGTTGCTGGGCACAGGGAGGGAGAGTGTATTTCTATTGTATATACTCTCTGTGCCTTTTGGATCTTGAACCACGTGAGTGATTGCCTATTTAGAAAATAAAATAAGCAAAATATTATCAAATACTCATCTAGCAATTCTATATTTAGTAAATAAAATAAGATGGTATCTCCTATTTTTTTATGTTCAGGTACACTTATAAATGCCTACAGGGATTTCACCATTTTAGGATGGAGTGACTAAATGCTTCTAATGAAATTAGAATGCTGGCAATGTTGGTAC
>NW_012136259.1:24774-25320 GCF_000956105.1 Propithecus coquereli
TGCATTTGGTCTGCAAATGTTAGGGCAGGCTTGCCTCCAGCATAGGGGAATTTACTCATCTATGCTTCCTTACATGATTGCTTTGCATAGTTCCACCTCTAGGCTCTGCTTATGACAGAAAAATACATGAAGGTAATTTGTCATCTTATGTCATTTGACAATTTGCCTCCATTGTCATTACGGAAGAAGATAATGGCTGCTGCTGAGATGCAGAGAAAATGTTTTTTAGTCTAAATGATGCTTCTCTATCATATACTACTGGCGGGGATATAAATCAGCATGTCCCCTATGAAGGGAAATTTTGCAATGGATACTCAAACCACAAATGCACAGGCCCTTGGATTCAGCAAGTAGTTTATTTTACAGAAGTGCTTACATGTGTGACATGACAATATTTTTTTTTATTTCAGCATATTATGGGGGTACAGATGTTTAGGTTACGTATGTTGTCCTTGCCCCCCCGCCCCCGCAAGTCCGAGTTTCAAATATGTCCATCCTTCGGGTGGTGCGCATTGCACTCTTTGTGTATGCATATACCCGTCCCCT
>NW_012136259.1:27109-27724 GCF_000956105.1 Propithecus coquereli
AGCTGGCATGCCATGATGCCTGGCTAAGTTTTGTATTTTTAGTAGAGACAGGGTCTCACTCTTGCTCAGGCTGGTCTTGAACTCTGAGCTCAAGCAATCCTCCTGCCTTGACCTCCCAGAGTGCTCGGATTACAGGCATGAGCCACTGCACCCAGCAAACATCTGGACAACTTTAAAATTATTTTGCATGTAAAAATCTAAACCATGATCCCAAATAGAGGTAAATTAATAATAGGTACCAGTTACATTTAGTTATATACATGCATATACATACATATATCATGATATATATACAGTAGGTAAGTAGGTAGGTAGGTAGATAGATATCAGCCAATCGAACATTTATTTTCCTTATTTGGGGGGTCTCAAGCACAAAATTTTTCAGGTCACATGCTTCCGATGGATTCAATCATGGTACTTCACACTCACGTTAGTGAGTATGCGAGCACACATGCATGTCCCTCATAATCATTCCAAGTGGTGGGTCTGTGATGCAAGGTGGGTCAATCAGAATCTTCCTTAGGGTTTTTCAAACTATAAAGGTGGGAGAAAGATGTGTCTTTTCCTCCTTGCTTATGGAACTTGTCAGTATATGAGCTCAGAAGTATGTCATTT
>NW_012136260.1:0-998 GCF_000956105.1 Propithecus coquereli
AAACATGTATTTCATATTTCTTAATATTTGGGATTAGACTTTTTAATGTTAGGCATTTTATTGAGTATACAGTTGCCTCTCACTGTAACTAACTTGCATTTCCCCTAAGAATAATGTGCTTGATATGTTTTTATGTACCTAGTGTTCAAACATATACATTATCTTTGAAGTATGTTTTCAAATCTTTTGCTCATTTATTTAAAATTGGGTTGTTATTCTTCCTCTTATTGAACTCTGAGTTCTTTATATATTATTAAAGTAAATTAATTAGCAGAACTGTCTTTTGCAAAAATTTCTCCTAGTGTGTTGCTTGCCTTTTTATTTTCTTAACAGTATGCATTGATAGGAGAATATTAAAACTTTGATAAGGTAAATTTTATAGTTTAGGGTGTGGAATTTTTCCATATCTTTCAAAGAGTGATTTTGTTCTAGTATAAAATTATGTTACTTGGGATATGTTTAATATTTTTATGGCTTGCTTCTAAGCTTTGGTAGGGTGAGTCCACTGAACTTTTATTCTTGGCTGAATTTAGTCCTTTTATCAAAATTTACTATTTTGGATACTCCACCAAAATTTCTATATATTGCAGGGTTTCTTATCTTTGGCTAGTTGAACTATCTATAAAGAGAAATTTAGTCAGGCTGCTTACTAGTAATTTTTTCACAACAATTGTCATGGAATTATTCTCCACATATGTTCAAAAGAATCCACAAAGATTCAAGGAGACCCAACATTTGATCTCTACAGCTCTCTCTCTTCTGCTACACAAATGCTAGTCATTTTAGCTTCCCCCAGATCTAATCTCTGTCTTCTCAACTCCGCAAGATCACGGGACATTGTTAGATTTCTTCTTTTCTTGCTTAGGTTTGATTAGAGAAAGTAAGTTAAACACAGAGCTTACTTGTTTCATTTCTTTCAGAAATCATAGTCCTGCTCTGCCTGTTGTTCAAAGCTTACAAATATTTTTTCACATATTTTCTAGTTTTTCAGTTTTTTT
>NW_012136260.1:13548-13902 GCF_000956105.1 Propithecus coquereli
GTTCAATATTAATGAATCAACAATATATATAAAATAAGGTGTCTCTAAACAGAAACACACATAAAATAAGTTTATGTATTGATCGGTTAACAGCAGTGTGACCAGAGATTCTCTGGAACATAAGCTTGTATTTTCCCTAAGAACAATGCTTCAGTATTTGCAAATTCAGGGTTTGCAGCAAAGTTATATAACACCACACCAAAGTTATATATTCACTACTGTGAATAATGGGATTTGGTTGTGTATGTGTATGTATACATAGGAGTTCAATATTAATGAATCAACAATATATATAAAATAAGGTGTCTCTAAACAGAAACACACATAAAATAAGTTTATGTATTGATCGGTTAA
>NW_012136261.1:0-676 GCF_000956105.1 Propithecus coquereli
TAAAAATGCCAGTTGGTGTTTGTTCCTTCAGTGTAGCTCAGTGAGTGATAAATCGCTCCCCTCTTACTGCTGTAGAAATTGGAGGATCTGGGTTGCACAAGTAGCAATGTTTTTAGGTCCAGTGAAACTGCATCGAGCTTAGGTAGCCCACAGACCAGTTTTGTTTAGCCTATACAGTGTAATTAGAAATTTGAGGTTAGTGTATTTTGTTGATTCCATGGTGCCCATTTTTCCCCTGTTTTAACTTCTCTTAATTCAGGATGTATCTTAATCTATGATGCCTATCTATGAAATCTGGTTGTTGCCAATGTCTAATCACAGGTGTTGTATTAAGAACTACAGATCTTTTATTTAACTTCAAAAATTGAACATCTGGCAACATTTGTCTTCATTCCTGCTTAGATCTTTTATCATGCAACATAGGCACATCAGTTACCCATGTTGATCATTAAATCAAGTAAACTAGTTTTGGGTGACCTGCGTGGGCCCTGTAGATGTTCAAGAAACTCAGTTTATTTCTTAGTCCTTTTTTGGTACACATATAAACACCTCAGTTGCAAAGCTAATTTATCTGGGTTTTTTTTATCACTAATTCTCTCCTTCTCTACTATCAAAAGTCTCCTACTTTCTGATTAAAAGTCTCTATTATCCATTTCATTAAAAGATATGTTTCTAT
>NW_012136261.1:3406-4232 GCF_000956105.1 Propithecus coquereli
TTATCCCCCTCTCCTTTCTACCTTCCCAGCCCTGGTAACCATCATTCTAGACTGTCTCCATGAGATTGATTGGTTTTAATATTTAGCTCCTGCATATGAGTAAGAACATAGAAGCTTTGTCTTTCTATGGAGACTATTCTAACAAGTTGCTGTGTTTTCAGCATCTATAACAGTGCCTGTTAATAAATACTTTTTACATAGATGAATGACTATGCAATAATATAAGTTGTTATATGACATTCCCAGAAATTAAGACATGGTATGAATGTACTAGGATTTATTTAACTCTTCTCCTCTTGTTAGATAGTTAATTAAGAAGACAAGGAATATATTTTCATTAATTAAACCCAACATTGAAAAAAAAAAAACAAACCCCGGGGAAGGGGGAGACCCTGACCTCTGGAGTTACAACTGTATTTGTAGTTACAAATAAAATATAAGTACAATTAGAATGTTCAAGTGTTCAGTTTTCAATGAAAAAATCACAACGCATACAGAAACAGGAAAGTACAGCCTATTGAAAGGAAAAAAATAAATCAACCAAAACTGTCCCTGAGAAAGACCAGATGGTAGACTTATTAGACAAAGAATTTAAGAAATTATCTTAAACATGCTCAAGGAGTTAAAAGAAAACATGGAAAAAGTCAAGGAAATACTGTATGAACAAAATGGAAATGTCAATAAAAAAGGTAGAAAGCATAAAAGTGAACAAAAAACAAATAGAAATGAAATATACAGTAAATAACTGGAATGAAAAATTCACTAGAGGGATTCAAATGCAGATTTGAGCAGGCAGAAGAAAGAACGAATTGTTGGATAATCTAGA
>NW_012136262.1:0-640 GCF_000956105.1 Propithecus coquereli
AAAAAAAAAAAAAAAAGAATAGGCTGAGGGATTCAGATCTGATCTCAAGGCCACAGGTTGCCTTGAGGATTCCAAGCTGAGGAGTGACAAGATCAGATGTATCGACTATGGGACTGGAGGAGAGAGCGAGGGCAGTTAGGAGGCCGTGGTAGCAGTCAAAGTAAAAATCAACGTGAACCTGAACTAGGACAGCAGCGGTGGTGTAGGAAGTGAAGGGATTTGTGAGCTTAAATGGGGAAAAAACACATATTTATTTTCAGTAATCTTTAAACTGAAATTGAGTGTTTCTTTTAATTATGTTTGCAGGCAATTCACCACAATAATATGAACAGAAACTTTAACTTTGCCATCAATAAAAGTCACAAATATTTTCCTATCACATTAGAGCTGTTGCAGAAATCTCAAAATATCACTTACGGTTTTTGTTTTTATTTTGAGATAGAGTCTCACTCTGTCACCTGGGGCTAGAGTGCAGTGGCATCATCATAGCTCACAGCAACCTCAAACTCCTGGGCTCAAGCGATCCTCCTGCCTCAGCCTCCGGAGGAGCTGGGATTGCAGGCACATGCCACCATGTCTGGCCAATTTTTCTATTTTTAGTAGAGATGGGGTCTCACTCTTGCTCAGGCTGGTCTAGAAC
>NW_012136263.1:0-1087 GCF_000956105.1 Propithecus coquereli
TTAATTTCAAACTTTTCATCCAATTTATCTTTTCAGCTAATATATTTTTTAAGAAAGAATCCAGAAAATGTAATATTATTAAAAAATTAGACTTACCATCATCCTCCCAGCAGTTCTTAGCATTTCCTTCTCTTTCGCTGCTCCCTGGTAACACTGTTTGGTCTGTTGGCAGGTCATCTTCTGGCACACCACCTTCACAATCAGCTGCATCTGTAACACTTTCTTCTTCCACAATATGGAGTTTGTCTTCATCATCTGAATCTGAATTTGTTTCTACCACAGTATTATAATTTGTAACTGTAATACAAACAAGAAATGAATAATCAAAACCAACTAGTGTAAAAATCAGTTTTTATACCTCAAAAATAAAAGTAAAAAAGACACTTAAAACAGATTGCAAGTCAATGTTTTCTTTTACAGCATAAAATGTAAGCAACTAATTTATTTGACAACACACACAGAGCACTAAATACTAGATGACCAAATGACAAATAATAGTAGCCACACTTACTGAACACTTACTATATGTGTAAGTGCTTTATAAATACTAACTCATTAAATTCTTAGAACAATCTTATAACAATTCTATGAATTAGAGTTCTACCACCTACTACTTATATCCTTGTTTTATAGACGTGGAAACCAAGGCAGAGACAGGGTAAATTGTCCAACATTCCAAAGCTCGGAAGTGGCAGGGCCAGGATCTGAACCCCAACGTTCTCATTCCGTATTTTATGCTCTTAAATACTATATTAAACATCCTCTCCAACCACAATGAGCTTATTGTATACAATACTGCTTATATACAATTAGGGTTTTAAATCTGTAAACCATTACAATTTAAGAAAAGAGGCCATCTTTCCTAATAAAATAGCATTACATCATCAAATTTACCAGAAGGAAAGTATTTTTCAAGCTGTCAAATAGGCCCATGTATTTCAAATTAATCCTATATTCACTTTAGAAAGAACCAACCAGTGTAGTCAAATTTCTATGTAATTAAGGCATCATTTAAGTAATGTTATTAAGTTTGTCATTCTGAAAAATATAATTGACATTCATAAGTTTTCAAATGGGCTCCCTTCCC
>NW_012136263.1:3885-4563 GCF_000956105.1 Propithecus coquereli
TCATAATATTATTTTTTACAAGTGGATAATCAGTTGTCCCTAAACTATTTATTGCATAATTTGTCCTGTCATTGCTTACTTAAAATGCTATTAAGTTTCTGAATATACTTGGATTTGTTTCTAGATACTATTTTTCTATTCATTTTTTTTGATTCATACAGTAGCACGGTTCTTAAAATTATCACAAGTTTTTTTATAGCATAGTGAAGTTATATTTTCAATTTACAATGGCATTACTGGGACATAACCCTATTGTTAAGTCAAGGAGCATCTGTAGATAGGAAGCTTTCTTGTTTTCCTCTGGATGGCTACACAACATTCCATTGCACAGACATAATTTAAACTACCATCTATTGATAAAATTTAGTTTGTTTCCAGTGGTAAGCATAAGCAACAATGTCACAATAAATTTTCTTAAAAATATGTATAATTTTGGCCATTCCTTAAATACATTTATCAGATAGATTAGTAGGGGTGGAACTGTTGAGTCGCAGGGAAAATTTATTAAGTAGATATGGGTATTAGGTCATTAAGTATGAAATGTCCGATTTCCTTAAGTATTGTTTGACAGTTGATATCTCTGATATTTTCACTTTGACATTTCTTGTTTTATTTTTATTGTGAAAGTACATCCTCATTCTTTCAAACTCATGGTTTTGGCTTGTGATTATCTTTCAA
>NW_012136264.1:0-912 GCF_000956105.1 Propithecus coquereli
CAAAATCAATGCACACCAGTCAGTAGCTTTCATATACACCAATAACAGTTAAGCCAAGAATCAAATTGAAGACAGTACTTTTCACAATAGCATCAAAGAAAATAAAATATTTAGGAATATATTTAAGGAGGTAAGAGACCTCTATAGGGAGAACTACAAAACACTGAGAAAAGAAACTGCAGAGAATGTAAACAGATGGAAAACCATACCATGCTCATGGGTTGTCAGAATCAACATTGTTAAAATGTCTATACTACCCAAAGCGATATACAGAGTCAATTCAATCCCTATTAAAGTACCAACATCATTTTTCACATATCTAGAGAAAATAATTCTATGCTTTATATGAAACCAGAGAAGACCCCATATAGCCAAAGCAACCGTAAGCAAAAAGAACAAATTGGGAGGTATCAACCTACCAGACTTCAAGCTATACTAAAAGGCTATAGTAACCAAAAACAGCATGGTACTGGCACAAGAACAGAGATATACACCAATGGAGTAAGACTGAGAACCCAGATATAAAGCCATCATCATATTGTCATCTGATCTTTGACAAAGCAGATAAAAGCATACACTGAGAAAAAGAACCCCTATTCAATAAATGGTGCTGGGAAAATTGGATAGTTGCATGTATTAATAGAAGACGGAAATAGGATCCACAGCTTTCACCACTCACAAAAGACACCTCAAAATGAATAATAGACTTAAAGCTAAGGCATGAAACCATAAGAGTTCTAGAAGAAACGTTGGAAAAAAGATCTCTTAAAGATATTGGCCTAGGCAAAGAATTTATGAAGAAGACCCCAAAAATGTTCACAGCAAAAACAAAAATAAAAAAATGGGACCTGATCAAATTAAAAAGCTTCTGCACAGCCAAGGAAACTATCAGTAGAGTGAATAGACAACCTA
>NW_012136264.1:12662-13213 GCF_000956105.1 Propithecus coquereli
TAATATTTTTCAAATACAACTGTTTTTGCTTGGAATGAAAACATCCTGGAGGCTATAATACACCGGTGTTGCTATAACATTCTATTTGAAATGGTCATTGGTGAGAGATAATGATAAGTCACTTCAGCAGAGATCTAGGTTTCAAGCTTTCTAATTGAGAATGTGGTACCATTAATACTCTTTTCCATGTCAACAAACTTTGTCACAGACATCTCTTTTAGAAGCATGCAAAGAAATAGTGTGCTCCTTAACAATATTTCTATTTTTGTTACAGCCTTCTTGGAACTTTTATAGGAAGTCAATAAATTTAATCCTCACCAAATAATGTGAACTTAAATTCTATTTTAATTATTTTTTTTTCTACTAAGTAATGCTTAAAGAGTTTAATATCTTTTAGGGATTAAAAACCAAGCTACAGTCTATAATGAGCATGATGGGATATATCTGTAAATTTCAGATTTGGGGAGTTAAATTTGCTAAATGCTTTGGAGATATTCATTATACATAAGAAAATACAAAATAATGTCTTCTAATGTTGATCTATTTATCCT
>NW_012136265.1:0-3155 GCF_000956105.1 Propithecus coquereli
GACCCGGAGTTGCCCCACCCAAGCTCCGGGAGAAGGAGAGCCAGCCTTGGCTTGGGCATTCCGCGGAACACGGTGATCCCTTTCCCACGCGGCTGTCCTTGGCGTTGTTAAAAAGCCGTTCTTTAGAATGAAATAAAATCTGCCCCCTGCGACTCCCACCTACAGATCAAAGTTCTACCCTGTGGTGATTGCACAGAATCAGTTTGTTTTCTCTACCTTGTTGTAGTCCTTCAAACATCTGTAGACGGCAAGCTTTTCCTCAAGTCTTTTATTTTTATTTTTATTTTTTTCCAGATTAGACAGCCCTTTCGGATTAGACAGTTCTTTCACTTGACTTCAAACAGCATGGTTTCTAGATGCCTCAAGATGTTAATCAGCTGTCTCACATATTCATTTTCAAGGTTCTTTCTATTATGCAGCAGAGAGTGAGAATTCAAAGTTCCAGACAAAGCAACCAGTACAGAGGACAGCAGGACTATCGCCTCCTCTGACCCACACCCCATCTCTCCATTAATGCACCCAGGATGGCCTTGTTAGCAATGGGAGACACCCAGACTCCAAAACCTTCACTCCCTGATGCGCAATTAACTTTTGAGGGTGAAATAAATATGTTAATCACTGCCAATCTTTGGCTATTAGTTTTGTCTCTGCAGTTAACACGCAGTTTAGTAACTATTCCTGCTCTCCTGGCGGAGTGCCACGGTGCATCCGAGCACACTGCCTGAGACAGGAGGACGCACAAGAAGGCAAAGCATCAGTGGGGCGCAGCCTGTTGAGTAAGGCCTCACTTGTTCCCAGTGAAAATGGAGCAGAGAAGACCCCAAAGCCTTGAAAATGGGCATGAGGGAGTGTGGAGGCTGTGTCTGCTCCAGAGAGAAAGTGAGGGGACATGAGGGACTCCCGGAGTGTGGGCGTTTGGAAGCCAGTCGGGGATCAGCAGGTCCATGCGTCTGGAGGAGGGGCCCTGGCAGCTCAGCCATCCTTCCCCACCTCCATAGGGGTTAAAACAACAGCATCACTTTGGCTTAGGCACTTCTAGAAGAACGACAGGCAAGGAGATTGGATGCACACCTCACAAAGGATCTGATTTACTGCTCCTGAAATAGATGCTGAAACTTTTTCATCTTGATAATATCCAGATTCCCAGAGGGACATCAATTCACTTCGGCGGTAGACATGTCATCTCCTCTGCTCTGGAACTGCAAGGCACGGTCTGCAAAAAGAAACCCCACTTAGGAGAGTGGCACCCAGAAAATGCTTCCTGCAAAGACACAGAATGCATTGAATTTATTCTTTACAAACATACCTTCACTGAGAATATTTCTCAGCGAACTGCGTGAAAGGAAGGTAATGTGTTGGCTTTTCTTTCATCACATAAAGAAACTCAATGAAGTGGAGCCCTAGGATTTTACCAGCAAATGCATCGGCAACGATGGACACAAGGTAACCTTGACCTCAGGCGGGATTTCATAGATTTCAAAGTACCTGGACAGATGAGTTGGGTCATGGGTGGCCATGTGGTTCCAGAGTTAAACCATTCATGGATTAGACCATGTCTAGTCTAAGGTTCATCAAATGCAACTTCTGGGTGGTAATAACAACAGTTGGGAAGTTTGGGTATGACATGTGTTCTGAAGAAGTGTCTGTCGCCTCTTGGCATGCATGATACTCATTCATCTCATGTTGGGCCAGAGACATGGTGTTTGGCAGATGTTTTATGTCATTTCTGCTTTGAAGTTGTGGAAATCCGTTGTTTGAAATTTGTCATTTAAGATGTTCATTTTCTCCCTCTCCTTTCTCTATTAGGTTTGGTGGTGGTTTTCAGCAGTATTCGAAGCATCCTTAATCATAAATCTCAGTGATTTGAAATTATTTTAAATTAACAAGAAAACGCATAAAATATTTAATGTAAAACAAATTCATATTAATTAAAACTCTAAGGACAGCCTTAATTAATAGAAGATAGAACTTTTAAACCAAACCACTCAAAAAAAATCAACAAAAATTTAAGAAATTTTGCAAAATTTGGGAAGAAAGTAAATAATAATAGCTGATGAAGGATTTAGTTTGTGCCAAGCACTATTCTAAAAACCATAAATATCAAAGCATTTAATTTTTTCATAAGTCTGTGGGTTATGCATTTTAAAGATGAGAAACCTTAGATGCGAAAAGATTAAATGGGTTTCTCATGGTGGCCTTCTAGTAGCTTTAAGAACTAGAAATTGAACCCAGAGCCTACAGTGACTATACTCTACTGTTTCTCCCTTGATACCAAATCTATTAAGTAGAAGTCATAGAAATTATATTGTATAAATAAGACCAAATATATCAATGATTACAATGACTATTACTGGGTTAAATTTCTCTTTTGAAAAGCAAAGACTCTCAAATTATGTCAAATCAAATGTATTGTTTACTTAATACAAAAGTCTCCTACATACAAAACACAAGATTAAAGTTAAGATAAACAATATTATCAATTGTTGTGGAAGCCTGCCAACTTCTGCTTCCCACATTCTAGAGAGATGAGGAAGTAGCTCCAGGCTTTGGTTAGTCCCTACTCTCTCACGTGTAGATCTCTACCCAAGAGGGAATTATCTGACCAGTGGAACGCAGGGAAGGTGACTTCTAATGGACTCCTGTTACATTAATGAGTTCCCCACGTTAAAATGTAAGCAGAGCGGGCATGTTCTACTTTCTCTAATACCTTCCAGTACTGGGCTTGGCATATTTCTACTTCTGGGAGGCCAAGTGGGTGTCCTACTCTTGTGTTCCTAGCTTCCCAGTCTTTGGCTGGTTAGGTAGCTTGGTCATCCCAGTCTGCAGGACCAAGAGTCTCCAATTCAGAGAAAAAGGAGAAGGAAATTCCATTTTTCTTTTAGGCACAAGACCAGTTCTCCATAGCAAAGCCGCTCTTGTTCCTGGGCCTCATCCAGCTCTGCTCTCTACTGACTAGGAACCTAGAGGACAAGACGTGCAAGTGTTCACCTCCCTCTAAATGCCAAAAACAGGGTGGCGCTTTTAAAACTTATTTCAGAAATTCAGAGATCAAGAACACAAAAAACCAAGGATTTAAACAATAAAATTAACAAACTGTATTGTTTAGCTAGAGATACAAAATAGACAAAGATAAGGAAATGTTGTTTTTACCAAAA
>NW_012136265.1:16705-17144 GCF_000956105.1 Propithecus coquereli
GGCTTCTTTCCTTAAATCTCATGAACCAACCTCTGCTGGCTTCCAACTTTTCTTCTGCAGTTTCCTCTCCTCTCTCAGCCTTCATGGAATTGAAGAGGGTTAGGTCCTTGCTCTGGATTAGGCTTTGGCTTAAGGGAATATTGCGGCTGCTTTGATCTTCCATTTAGACCATTAAAACTTTATCCACATAAGCAATACAGCTGTTTTGCTTTCTTATCATTCGTGTGATCACTGAATGCACAAATGATGATTTTCTTTAAGAAATTAATTCCCTCGAGAGCTTTTCCATTGCACGCACATCTCGGCCAACTGTTCAGCACAAGAGGCCCAGCTTTCAGCCTGTCTTGGCTTTCGACGTGCCTTCCTCACTAAGCCTAATCATTTCTAGTTTTTGATTTAAAGTGAGAGACCTGTGACTCTTCCTTTTGCCTGACCACTT
>NW_012136266.1:0-305 GCF_000956105.1 Propithecus coquereli
AAGAGGTTGGCTTTATTGTCAGAAAATGACAGAAAAAAATTAGAAATGAAGAACAAGATGCAGATTGATCATTTCAAAGTTACTTTCCTTATGGATTAAACAGAGACTTCCTGACTACACTGACTCAGGTTGTGACAAGTGGCTCGTTTCAGAATCCAGTTTTATTACATGGCACAGCATAGTGACTCCATTCTGGTGTGGTCTGGTGTCCTGGGGCTTAGTGCAGGAGGCTAGTCCAAAACAATGGCCTCCCATAAACTCTGGTTAACAGTACCATATTCCTTAAATGTAGAAATAAAACCAAT
>NW_012136266.1:11430-12403 GCF_000956105.1 Propithecus coquereli
TGTTCATGTCCTTTGCCCACTTTTAATGAGGTTGTTTGATTTTTTCTTGCCAATTTTCCTGAGTTCTATGTAGATTCTAGTAATCAGCCCTTTATCAGACGTGTAGCATGCAAAAATTTTCTCCCATTCTGTAGGTTGTCTGTTTGTTCTCATGATAGTTTCCTTGGCTATGCAGAAGCTTTTTAACTTGATTATGTCTCATTTATTTATTTTTGTTGTTGCTGTGATTGTCTTTGGGTTCATCTTCACAAATTCTTTCCCTAGGCCAGTGTCTATAAGAATTTATCCAACTCTTTCTTCTAGAATTCTTATAGTTTTATGCATCAGGTTTAAGTTTGTTATCCACCGTGAGTTGATTTTTGTGAGAGGTGAGTCAGAGGTGCTGATCTTGCTTCAGTCTTCTACATGTGGCTATCCAATTTTACCAAGGCCATTTACTTAGTAAGGATTCTTTTCCCCAGTGTATGTTTTTGTCTGCTTTGTCAAAGATTAGGTGGCTATATGAGGACAAACCCACAGCCAACATCATACTGAACGGGGAAAAATTGAAAACATTCCCGCTTAGAAGTAAAACCAAGTAAGGTTGCCCTCTATCACCACTTCTATTCAACATAGTTTTGGAAGTCCTAGCCAGAGCAATCTGACAAAAGAAGGAAATCAAGGGCATCCAAATGGGGGCAGAGAAGGTCAAACTATCGCTCTTTGCTGATTATATTATCTTGTATCTAGAAAACCACAAATATTCTACCACGAGACTACTGGAATAGATAAACAAATTCAGCAAAATCTCAGTTTACAAAATCAATGTACAGAAATCAATGGCATTCCTATATGCCAACAATAGTCAAACTGAGAATCAAATCAAAGCCTCAATATCCTTCACAATAGCAACAAAGAAAATAAAATACCTAGGAATATATTTAACTAAGGAGGTGAAAGATCTCTATGTAGAGAAGTATAAAACACTGAGGAA
>NW_012136267.1:0-373 GCF_000956105.1 Propithecus coquereli
ATGTCTTAAGCACTTGTAGGAAAACCCCATATTTCTGGCCCCTCTTAACATGCAAACGGACAACAGCTAAATTAATAAGCAGCTTAGCTCTGCGACAGTATTACTAAATTCTCAAGAGACAATTTTTCTGACATAATAAGTAAATAGCTTGAAAATCTTGGCAATAGAAAAAAGAGCAGAAACCAACTAAAGGAATATGATTATTAAATTGCTTAAATAATATTTTATATCTAAACATGTCAAGTTTTCAGAGAGGAATACAATATTTTAAGAAAATCAAGTTTTATAAAATACTTTCTTACAAAACCAAAAGCTGAGCAAGTAACAAACTGATGTCAGATAATCCTTCAGTTTATGAAAATACTTACTGCAA
>NW_012136267.1:1988-2884 GCF_000956105.1 Propithecus coquereli
TTTAAGTTCCAAATTGCTACGTAGAAAGCACCTACCACTTCTACTTTTTTGCGGGGAAGTGGGATTAAGTGAGTGAAGAGAAGAGGAAGACCTTGTATTTACTGTATGTATATTTGTATTTGTTTTTGTTCTTCTTCAGATATAGGGTCTTGCTGTGTTGCCCAGGCTGGTCTCAAACTCCTGGCAGCAAGCAATCCTCCCATCTCAGCCTCCCAAAGTGTTGGGATTACAGGCAGGAGCCACCATTCCTGGCATGCATGTATATCCGTACTAGACATTGTGCTATAACTTTTACATGTACTAATGTTTAATCCTCAATCCTATCCTATTAAGTAATATGATCATCATTTTACTGATGATATACTGAAGCTCACCAAGGCGAAGTAACTTGCCTAAAGTAAATGGTAGCTCTGTGATTCAACCCCACAGTTGGCTGACTTCCCGACATGGGTTTTTCCAAGTATATAATGCTATTATGCAGCAGACACCTGCCTGGCAATCATGACTTTAATGGCTTTCCACCTACAGGGAAAGTATCATACACGGGGGTACCTTGGATTCTTCTTGAGGTTTGCCCATACATATAGTGTAACACTTTCATCTCGAATGATTTTTTCCATATTTCCACTGTCCAGATCTGCTAAAGTACTAGCTTGCTGTAAGAGAAAAAGAAACCATTATAAAGGGCCAGAGACTTCAGAAATTATACAACTTTGATAAGTTATTTCATCACTTATGTGTTGGATTTCCTTTATTAATTACCTGAAAGAGTAACTTGGATAAAAATAAGGTTGAATAGAAACGAGAAAGAATTGTTTTTAAAAATCCTCTAAAGGATGCAAATGTATTTACCTAATTAAATATGTCTCTCCTTTTCTGCTCAGTTTCTCTTTTCA
>NW_012136268.1:0-1481 GCF_000956105.1 Propithecus coquereli
AATTAATACACTTCTCTTTCCTTCTCCTCAAACCACTTGTCCTTGTTCTTCTGATGTGGCCTCAGGGACAAGTGCCGATTTAGTAACACTTTCTCAGATTTCCAATCTCCCTGGTTTTGGCTGAGATTCACTCTTTATTTAAGTGATTTGATTCTACACTTGATGAGTCTGGAATTGAAGCTCAGCTTCAAGGGTTTAAGGTAGGAATTTCATTTGTTATTTCTCTAGGGATTCCACTGTTTGAAGGTTTATGGTTTCACTTTTCTTTGAGGTCAAGGTTTTGTTTGCCTTACTTGCTAAAGTGTGTAACCTTTCCTCTCATTCAAATTTGATCAAGGAGAAAAGAATTTCTCTTTGAAAAGAGGAAGTGAATATTTGTGGTTTTAGCAAAATTTGTAAGTTTTAAAACTTGCCAGGTTCTGAAGCTTGGTTCAAATGACATATCTAAATGTTCTTCTTGAGTGACCAAAATTTCCCCTACAATCACTTAAGAAGAGAACATCCAAAACGACATCTTTCTCCTTAAGTAGAGATCCGCCTTTAGAAATTCCAGCTGGGTTCATGTACAATACTTATGGCGCCACCTCTTGTCCTTATTTAGGAAAATGGTCTCACATAACTTGTGAAAACCAAAATCTTAGTGGCCAAAGTGGGGTACATTTGACATGCCTAAAGTAATTTGCTTGCATACTCCATTACAAAAATCCAGCTTTGGGATAAACCAAAATAATTGGGAGAGTTATTTTCAATGGTATTTAGAAGCATCCAAAAGAGATTCTAATAAAATTATTTCTTTACAAGAGAACAAAAAAATAGTCTAAAACAATTTCTGAATTTGAAAAGACTACTAAGATGTCTCCTTCTCCTCCCACAGTTCCTTCTTCTCTTTATCTTTTATTATCTGAACTACCTTACCCAGATCTACCTCCTCTTTCTCCTCCTCTTCTTCATCCTACTGTTCTGGCTCCATTTCTCAAACAACCAATGTCTGGCAGGGGAGAACCCGCCCTAGTTTACCAATCATGGTCAAAGGTAGAACTTGAAATAACTAAGAAATTTTCTGATCCTCACCAGGACCCTATTAGTTTTGCCAGGAAATTTAAATTAAATATTCAAGCTTATGTTCCTAGCTCTACTTCAGCAAAAATAAAAATTATTTTAAATGGAGAACTAATAGAAGCTCTTGCTAACTCAAACCCTTTTTAACAGTAGGGTAACATTATCTGTAATAAATCTCATCTTATTATAAAGTCCCATTCCTGAAAATAAACAATTCAAATGGTGGGTGTCACAAATACTCCTATACCATCATACAAGTCTCAACTTGTAATCTTTCAATTAGGTCTGTTACAAGGGACTGTTGTTTGCCTTCTGGTTCCATCAGCACTCATCCATTTTATGAAAAGAGACTTTTAAAAAGTATATAATACCCATATTTCTTTCCCCCCAAAAGGGGAAAATGTATTAATATTTAGAATTAG
>NW_012136268.1:4371-5335 GCF_000956105.1 Propithecus coquereli
GATTTTTAACCTCTTCTGATCAATCCATGAGTAATGGACACCTCATTTCACAGTTGTTAGAAACTATATTACCACCAAAGTCACTGGCCATAATTAAAATTCCAGACTATTCCAAATCAGATATCCCAGAAAGCAAAGGAAATCAGCCAGCTGATAAGGTAGCAAAAAGAGCTTCTCTAAATGCATATAAACAAGCAAAAAATAAAAACAGTCTATTAATATTAAAGATGTACAGTTTCCTGGAGATAATTTCATAGGTTTGCCTATTATAATTTCAAATGGAGATAACTGGTGTTTACCAAAAGGGATCAACCGCAGATGAAGCAGAACCAGTGGAAGAACTTTTGGCCAAGGAATTTTAAAAGGCTCAGTTGATTTTGCCAGCTGAGTTTTGATCATTCCATTTGTGTGTTTCACTAACCCAAATGACTGGGGATGATAAACACAGTGAAAATTTTGGAGAATAGACTAAGTTTTACATACTGATTGAATTCTTTGTCCAATGAAGTGAGTACCTCTATCACTATGAAGCTCTAGAGGAACTTCACAGTTTGCAATAATTTTTCTAAGAGAATTTTACTCACTGCTAAGGCTGTTGCTCTGCTGCATGGAAATGCCTCTACCCAGTGAGAAAACACAAATCATTGCCAGAACATATCTGTATGTTTGTGAGGGAAGCAAATGGATAAAATCTGATTGCTATACCTCAAGAGGGACCTCAGGGAAAGTAAAATGGAATTTTATTGAATTTATAAATTTGGGAAGAATGAGTACCCTAACAAAACTGAGTCTTACAATCCAGGCACATTGGATGGTTGGTTGGATGGTCTTTTTAATTTCTCCTTTAATTAAATTTTTCTCTAATAACAACAGAATTATGTAGTTTCAAGTACAATGGTCTTGCACATCTTTCCTTCCTAAATATTTGATGGGTTTTGATACTACTGTAAATAGTATTTCTTTA
>NW_012136269.1:0-481 GCF_000956105.1 Propithecus coquereli
ATTTGTGTAATGTTTGCCACTTAGGGTGTTCAAAAGAGTTAGCTAAACTAAATCTTTAATTGTAGTTTAAATTTTGTTTAGGACTTAATTTGAGTAATTATGCTGAAATTAATGTCAAATGTTTGAAAAGGTTTCAAGTTATTTTTATCAGCAAACTAGTTAGCTATTTCTGGGTAACAAATTACCACCTCCATTGGGGTGTGAGTTACAGTCATTTGAAGGCTCAACCAGGGCAGAATTCACTTCCAACCTCATTTACACACTGCAGGTTGGTCTCAGGTCCTCATTTGCTGTTGATATGAGACATCAATTCCTTGCCATGTGGACCACTCCACAGCTACTCACATCATGGAAGTTTGTTTCCTGTGGGGTTGGGGGGCAGAGAGAGAGAGAGAGAGAGAGAGAGAGTCAAATTACAAGCTCATCAAGCTCATACTTCTGGGAAGAAGATTCCACAATGGCATGAATACTAAGAGGTGGG
>NW_012136269.1:2081-2725 GCF_000956105.1 Propithecus coquereli
ATGACAGCACAAAGAATTATCCCAGACTCATTTTTGAAGAAAGTTATTAATAATGGAGGAAATCGATTATTTTCTCACTTTCAGTAAATAAAACCAACAAAGTAAATAGTATACGTTACAAAAATATGGAATCTAAAGTCTCTATGACTATAAGGAACTGTAAATAAATAAATAAACCCCAAAAAGAGAAAAAAACAAGTTCTGGGTCCAAACACTATTTTCATCATAGGATACTTTAATACAATATCATATTCTCATGTGAATGTTTGTTATGGTAAACATACTGAGAGAATCCATACCCAAGAAGCCAAATTTAAAGTAAATTAAGCATGCATTTAAAAGTATACCTTGAACTAATGTTATTTTAAGACTTTTTTTTTTTTTTTTTTGCCTTGTTCTTAGGCCTTGGATGAAAGGGAGAAAAGAGAGGAGGTCCTTGTCAGGGTCACCCTGCCTCACACAGAGAAATGTTCTTTGCTGTGGGCCTTGCAGTATACAGTAAATGAGCTCCTGTGTTTGAGACTTCCTGTGTGGTTTTAGCTAAAATATCCCAGGTGGCTCCAGCTACTTCTCTAGAAGGGGCTAGATATATTGTTAACCCTCTCAGGAAGTATCGGGGTCTACTTTTATGTTTTATTTTCATA
>NW_012136270.1:0-345 GCF_000956105.1 Propithecus coquereli
TACAAATAATTTTAATGTTTGGATATTTAAATAAACTACATAAATGTATTTGAACCTTGCCTAAGTGATTAGCTCTTTGAAAATTTAAAAAGTGGCATATATGTATAGGTGTTGATCATAGTACTCGTTATTATAATAATTTCAATCCTTTCCTAAATCAGAAATTCTTTTTAAATGAGAAAAAAAATCACTTTCTATTTCTTAAGGCAATGAATTGCTCACCATGAAGTATATTTTAGGCCTAATGCTATAGGCCTAATGTTTCAGTGAGCTATAAGCTTTGTGAGGAAATTTTTCTAAAGCAAAATACAGTAGTCTCCCTTATCTGAGGTTTTACTTTCTTCA
>NW_012136270.1:2570-2949 GCF_000956105.1 Propithecus coquereli
TTAAGGCGGGCAGACAACGTACACACCTCATGAAAATTTCACTGAAGTTAAACTCATTTTAAAAAAATATCTAAGGACATCCCCAAAAGTAGTGTTTTTTGGCCACAATGAGAGATGCTGAGCTGGTTTTAAAAGTGGGGAGGTGTGGAATATAATTAATAAACATATTTTTAAGGCGGGCAGACAACGTACACACCTCATGAAAATTTCACTAAAGTTAAACTCATTTTGAAATATAATTTTCCCTCCTTATCATTTGGCATTGCTGATAAGCTCTAAATGGTTGAATCACTAAGCCACCGAATAAAGTAAAATAGTGTTCTCGTGAATTAAATGCCACAGTCCTGTCACTTAGAGCACTAGGCCCACTCAGAACTCT
>NW_012136270.1:6571-6880 GCF_000956105.1 Propithecus coquereli
TCATAGGTGCCCAATGTTGAGAAACAAGACTCTGACTAAAACGTTGAACTGATCAAGAACTCTTAATCTTAAATAGCATAGATAACTAATAATTACATCTTGGCTTTTAATGTAAATTCTCTAGTTTAAAAAAAAAAAGTTCCTCTCAGAACCAAAATATCTCCTCAAAAATCTTTCTTTTGGAAAATGGTAGTACAATCAGTAACCGGAGGATAATAATGTACCCAGTTGAAGCAGAAGAGACTATTTCCTGAGTCAACTCTGGACTTTATATAAGATGTTAAGTTCTTTTCAGATATTTTCTTATTT
>NW_012136270.1:6930-7353 GCF_000956105.1 Propithecus coquereli
AAAAATGGGTTTCCTATGACAATTGGGTACAATATCAAATATATTCTATTCAGTGGTAATTCTACAGCTACACTACTGACAATGAATGGATATAGGGTGAATCATAAAATCTCAGAGCTGGAAAGGCCATTAAAAGTCTTCTAACATCTCTAATGCTTGAATTCTTTCTACAATATCCCCCCCAAGTGGTGGTTTAGCCAATGCCTAAACATTCTAGAAAAGGATTCTAAATCAGACCATTCTAGCTATCGACAGACAGAAAAAGTTCTTTCTCAAAATGAGCTGAAATCTAACTACTTGTTATCTCCCATCTACCAGTCCTAGATATATTCCTTGGATCCACAGAGGAAAATCAAACACTATTCCAATGCCAGCTATTCCCTATTATGTTTTTAATAGTTGCTTATATGTCTTAGTTTCTAA
>NW_012136270.1:7403-7969 GCF_000956105.1 Propithecus coquereli
CCAGTTGAAGCAGAAGAGACTATTTCCTGAGTCAACTCTGGACTTTATATAAGATGTTAAGTTCTTTTCAGATATTTTCTTATTTCATTAAGCTACTTGCCAAGGGTCACACAGGTAGTAAGTACTGAGCCAGTAATTAAAGACCAAGCCTTTCCCAACTTTATCCTGCTACTTTAATCCTTCTCCACTAGTAATGACCACTAATCAGAAAAAATTTCCTTCTAGGCTTAATGAAAATCACAAATTTCTTTTTCTTTTTTTTTTTTTTAATAGAGACAGGGTCTCGCTCTTGCTCAGGCTGGTCTCGAACGCCTGACCTCGAGTGATCCTCCCGCCTCGGCCTCCCAGAGTGCTAGGATTACAGGAGTGAGCCACCACACCCAGCCGAAAATCACAAATTTCTACTACGCAGTCTAATGAGACCCTAACATGTGACTTAATCACATGATCATAGTAACAATAGAGTAGAAAGTAAGGAAACGTCTTCCTGAAGTATAGTAATAGCAAAATAATAATAATATATGCCTATGGGGCAGAATTTTAAAAACTAGAGGTGGCAAGCAAAA
>NW_012136270.1:12314-13654 GCF_000956105.1 Propithecus coquereli
ATTCTAGTGCAGATGTCTTTTTTATAGAATGTCTTTTGTTCCTTTGGGTAGATGCCCAGTAATGGGATTGCTGGATCAAATGGTAGTTCTACTTGTAGCTCTTTGAGGCATCTCCATATTACTTTGCCAGAGGTTATACTAGTTTGCAGTCCCTCCAGCAGTGTATGGGCGTTCCTATTTCTTTGCATCCATGCCAGCTAATGAGATTTCTAAAAAATGGGTTTCCTATCTAATTCTCTCAACATTCTTGTAATAATGTAGTGAGGAGCAATGAGCAACTAGCTCCTAGTAAGTTTCTGTGACTTTTATTTCACAGTAAGAAGACGGAGAAAACCAAACTATTTGTCCAGAGGGTACAGGGACTGTACTTCCCTTTCTTCCCTTTTAGTTTAGTGATGAAACCCCTATTCATGTAAGGATACAAAGTGTACCCCTTTATCAAATTTCCAAACCTCTTATTTTTTATCTGTAGTAATGTGGCTTCTGATAGCTACATTTATCCCATATTCAGAGCCATTAAACACTTCTATTTAAATGTTTAAAAATGGTTGAAAGTCTGGCGCCACATAGTAACGCCACCATTACCTGTTTGAGAGGAGACAGAGATGCTGCTTTAATTGACAAAAGTAAAAATTCCTTTTCTATCATGTATTATATCTATTTTCTGGATTCTTAGCCTATTCCTTCCATTATCCTAGGTTTTCATGAATGACTAACAATAGAAACCGAAAAGATAATCTCAACAGAGTTGGTGAGTCGCGAAAAACATCCCTTGAAGTGTTGTTTTTTATGCCACGCAACCCTGAGTTATAAAACAAAGGAGTGTGATTTGCAAGAACTGAGATTTCTCTGGGGCATTGGCAGCATTGGATTCATCTCCACTTCAAACCAGCCTTGTGTTTGATATTGACATTTGTTCACTAGAACATGAACTGAACAGCAAACTGCATATTTCTTTAAAAGTTGCTAGAACAGTATTTCTCAAAATTTTGGGAGGACGTGTTCACATTTGAGATTTAGATGAAAGAAATATATCCCTGGCAGAGGGAAAAAATTGTACATAATTTTGGAGAGTTCAACAGTGCCGTAAAACCCACCTGTAAATTTGGAATCCATGTGGAGTCCGTGGGGTCCACATTAAAAGGCCCCACGTTTAAGACATACAGATGGCAACAATTTGGTTCTGCTGAATAAGAATGAACTTTTACCAGTAGCTTTGTTCATTCATGATCAGTCTGTTCTCTAATACCACCCCAATTAGATAATGCTAAAAAGGCAGTTCCATTCTGCCTTAATGCTAATATTTTTAAAAGCTAGGCTACATTGGCTAATAATTAAGT
>NW_012136270.1:13704-15134 GCF_000956105.1 Propithecus coquereli
AGTACTTACTGCCAATCAAAGGGACCTGTGCGTTCTCGCTTCGAGATACCATAGAAGGTAACCCGGCTACCACACAAGCAATCCCGTCGAAGAATGTCGAATGAGGGGCAACAACAAAAACTGGTGCTTCCAAAGGACTTGCAATCTTTCCTTTCACAGTGACTATAAATCCCATTGAAAAGAACATGGCACGACCCAGAAACTTCAAAGCCGTTTCAGTAATTTTCCTTTGCAAATAAATACAGAAAAGACATAATTAGCTTTGCTAATTGAAGCAAGCAGCAGGGCTTTACTCTAAAATGCAATAAGAAAACCAAAACATGTCAGCACATTTCATGTTAAAATACGAGCTAAGGAGAATAATAGCTAACACTTGCATGGAGCGCTTTCTGCCAAGTGCCAAGCACTATTCTAAGCGCTTTACATACTTAGCCTAAACTTGTGACGTAGGTATTATTATTTCCATTTTACAGATGAGGAAACAGGCACAGAGAAGTAAAGTAAATTTGCCCAAGGACATGTGGCTAATAAATGGCTCCAACATTCTGAGACTATAAACTGATAAAAATGAATGTTCAACACACATCCCCAACTGAGACATCAATACTGCCCTTCAAAGAAGTCATCTTGGGAATCTATGTTTGTGTAATGAAGACACTATTACCTCCCAAAACACTTTTAGAACTCGCATGTTACAACTGTTTTCAGAATTATCTTAGGGATAATTTTTTTTTTAAGTAAGTCTTGTTATCTATATTGTTATAACTCTTAGACATCATCAAGAATTTTCAGAAGTAAATTCACCATCTCACTTCCCTGGAACAGAGATGCACATAAGCGATTCCAGAAAGCTACTTCTTCTACTTTTTAAAAAGATTCTCCTACTAAAGAGTAATTAATCCACCAAACTGTGCCAGAAACTGTGCTGGACACAAAAGCCAAGTAAGATAGAGTCTCTGACCTTGACAAGCTCATTCAAAAAGGAAAAGAAAAAAGTACTCCCGGGAATGCAAACACAGGATGGATATCTCAGTATGTGAATAAGCACGTAGCTTTTAATGAAAAATATAATACATACGTCACCCACGAGGTATCTAATGAGAGTTTCTTTTCAGCATATTATGGGGATACAAATGTTTAGGTTACATATATTGCCTTTGCCTCATCCAAGTCAGAGATTCAAGCTTGACCATGCATCCCCCAGATGGTGCACACCACACACATTAGGTGTGAATATACCCATCCCCTCCTCCACCTCCCATCTGCCCAACACCTGATGAATGTTACTACTATATGTGCACTGAAGTGTTGATCAGTTAATACCAATTTGATGGTGAGTACATGTGGTGCTTGTTTTTCCATTCTTGTGATACCTCACTTAGTAAAATGGGCTCCAGCTCTATCCAGGACACTACAAGAGGTGCTAGATC
>NW_012136270.1:15184-15491 GCF_000956105.1 Propithecus coquereli
GGGGATACAAATGTTTAGGTTACATATATTGCCTTTGCCTCATCCAAGTCAGAGATTCAAGCTTGACCATGCATCCCCCAGATGGTGCACACCACGCACATTAGGTGTGAATATACCCATCCCCTCCTCCACCTCCCATCTGCCCAACACCTGATGAATGTTACTACTATATGTGCACTTAAGTGTTGATCAGTTAATACCAATTTGATGGGGAGTACATGTGGTGCTTGTTTTTCCATTCTTGTGATACCTCACTTAGTAAAATGGGCTCCAGCTCTATCCAGGACACTACAAGAGGTGCTAGATC
>NW_012136270.1:16241-16932 GCF_000956105.1 Propithecus coquereli
ACCAGGCACTCTACGCACTTGGAATGTAGTAACTTACTTAGTTCTTATAACTGTAAGTTGTAAGTTTTACATACAAGAAAAGAGTGGCGCAGAGGAAATTAAATTAAATTGCTAAAGATCACATAGTAAGTGGTAGAACCAGGATTGGAATGAACCCAGTTTGATTAGAAAGTCTTTGCTCTTAATCCTTGTACTGTACCACCTTTTAAGTGAAACAGACTGTCCTCATGTATAACACACTATCTTTTCTATAAGCCAATTATGCTACTCAAACAGTGCCATACTTTTTCTTTCTCTATTGGCCCTTACATGAATCTGACCATCATCAAAAAATTTAGGAAAAAAAATGCCAAAAATATTCTAATTATCTGATGTCTGTCCAGTTTGATAGAAAAATTACACACGAGGAAATTTTCAGACATTAAGCATACAATGAGTTTTGATAAATGTATACTCATGTAACCACCACCCCAATCCAAGATACAGAACATATTTACCACTCCCAGAAAGTCACCCCATGCCTCTTCCAGGCGATCCCTACACTCAGACAACCAACGCTAAATTTCTATCACCAGTTTAGTTTTCTCTGTTCTAGCATGTCACATAAATGGAGTTATATATTATGCATTCTTCCACTTAACATAATGTTTTTTAATTCCACTATGCTGCTTCATATATCAGTAATTCATTC
>NW_012136270.1:17013-18071 GCF_000956105.1 Propithecus coquereli
ACCAGGCACTCTACGCACTTGGAATGTAGTAACTTACTTAGTTCTTATAACTGTAAGTTGTAAGTTTTACATACAAGAAAAGAGTGGCGCAGAGGGAATTAAATTAAATTGCTAAAGATCACATAGTAAGTGGTAGAACCAGGATTGGAATGAACCCAGTTTGATTATAAAGTCTTTGCTCTTAATCCTTGTGCTGTACCACCTTTTAAGTGAAACACACTGTCCTCATGTATAACATACTATCTTTTCTATAAGCCAATTATGCTACTCAAACAGCGCCATACTTTTTCTTTCTCTATTGGCGCTTTCATGAATTTGACCATCATCAAAAAATTTAGGAAAAAAAATGCCAAAAATATTCTAATTATCTGATGTCTGTCCAGTTTGATAGAAAAATTACACACAAGGAATTTTTCAGACATTAAGTATACAATGAGTTTTGATAAATGTATACTCATGTAACCACCACCCCAATCCAAGATACAGAACGTATTTACCACTCCCAGAAAGTCACCCCGTGCCTCTTCCAGGCGATCCCTACACTCAGACAACCAACGCTAAATTTCTATCACCACAGTTTAGTTTTCTCTGTTCTAGAATGTCACATAAATGGAGTTATATATTATGCATTCTTCCACTTAACATAATGTTTTTTAATTCCACTATGCTGCTTCATATATCAGTAATTCATTCTTTTTGATTGCAGAGTATTACTCTACCATACGACTATACAACAATTTGTTTATGATTCTACTATTGATAAACATTTGGGTTGTTTCCAGTTGTGGGCTATTATGAACAAAGCCACTATTAACATTCTTGTACAAGCCTTTCTATGGATATGTGCATTCATTTCTCTTAGGTAAATACCTAGGAGTGGAATTGCTGGGTCATGGATGTTGTTTAACTTTGTAAGAAACTAACAGCTTTCCAAAGTGGTTACATCATTTTAAAGTGTCCCTGGAAACGTATGAGAATTTCAGTACATCCTTGCCAATATTTGGTGTTGGTAGTCTTTTTTTAAAAATCAACTTTATAAAGGTATAATTTATATACAA
>NW_012136270.1:19908-20219 GCF_000956105.1 Propithecus coquereli
TGTTATCTGTTTTTCACAGATGTCCCCAGTCAAGTTGAGGAAGTTCCCTTTTATTTCTAATTTATTGAGTGGTTTTTATTATGAAAGTGTGTCAAATCCTTTTTCTGCATTGACTGAAATGATCCTGTGCACTTTATTTAATAAATATGGTGCTCACATTGATTATTTCTCCTGTGTTGAGAACCAATGTTACATTCCTGGGATAAATCCCACTTTGCCATAGTATAATCCTTTCTATAAGTTGCTGGATTCACTTTGCTAGCATCAACATATTTTGTATTATTTTAATCATTTTATACTTATTGAGACTT
>NW_012136270.1:20269-21765 GCF_000956105.1 Propithecus coquereli
TGTTATCTGTTTTTCACAGATGTCCCCAGTCAAGTTGAGGAAGTTCCCTTTTATTTCTAATTTATTGAGTGGTTTTTATTATGAAAGTGTGTCAAGTCCTTTTTCTGCATTGACTGAAATGATCCTGTGCACTTTATTTAATAAATATGGTGCTCACGTTGATTATTTCTCCTGTGTTGAACCAATGTTACATTCCTGGGATAAATCCCACTTTGCCATAGTATAATCCTTTCTATAAGTTGCTGGATTCACTTTGCTAGCATCAACATACTTTGTATTATTTTAATCATTTTATACTTATTGAGACTTGTTTTGTGGCCCAACATATGATCTTGGCAAATGTTCCATGGGCACTTGAGAAGAATGTGTTTTCTGCTATTGTTGGGTAGAATGTTAGATCTAGTTGATTTATAGGATTGTTCAAGTCTTCTGTTTCCTTGTTTTCAGCCTGAGGGACTCCCTTTAGTATTTATTTTAGGGCATATGTGCTAGTAACAAATTCCCTCATCTTTTGCTCATTCCTACTTCATTTTCGAAGGATAGTTTTCTGCTATACAATTCTTTGACAGTCATCTTCTTTCAGCACTTTGAATATCTCATCCTACTGCCTTCTTGATGAGCAATCAGCTATTAATCTTATTGAGGATTCTTTGTACATGATGAGTTGCTTCTCTCTGCTTTCAAAATTATTTTTCTTTGCCTTTCAACAGTTTATGATGTCTCTAGATGCAGATATTTATAAGTTTATTCTACTTGGACTTCCTTGAGCTTCTCGGGCGTGTACATTAATCTTTTCCATGAAATTCACCAAATTCTTGGCCATTATTTCTTCTATTTTTCTACTCCTTTCTCTCTCCTTTCCTGGGACTCCCATTATGAATATGTTGGTACAACTGATAGTGTCCACAGGTCTCTGAGGCTCTGTTCATTTTTCTTCATCTTTTTTTCTTTATGGCCCTCAAACCAGATAATCTCAATCTATCCACATTCAAGTTTGCTGGTTCCTTTTTCTGTTTAATCTAGTCTACTATTGAGCCACTCAAGTGAAGTTTTAATTTCAGCTATTATACTTTTCAACTCCAGAAATTTGATTTGGTTTTTTTAAAAAAAATCTTTATTGATATTCTCCATTTGGTGAAACACTGTTTCATACTTTTCTTTAGTTCTTTAGACATAGTTTTCTTTAGTTCTTTAGATGTGCTTTTCTTTAGTTCTTTGGACATGGTTTTCTTTAGTTCTTTGTCAATATTCAAAATGTCTGATTTCAAGTCTTTGCATAGTAAATCCAAAGTCTGGGCTTCCTCAGGAAACATTTGTACTGATGTTTTTTGTTGTTGATATTGTTCTTTTTTACTATTTATGAGCCATGTTTTATTGTTCTTTGCACACCTTACTTTTTTTTAATGAAAACTGGACACTTTAAATAATATAACAGAGTAACTCTGAAAATATGATTCTCCTCCCTTACTGGGTTTGTTGTGGTTCCTGTTTGTTGC
>NW_012136271.1:0-957 GCF_000956105.1 Propithecus coquereli
TTCCCAAATCAACTCAAGAGTTATGTTCTGGAAATGTTATGCCCAGATGCCTGTAAGTCATCCAAGCTGGGATAATACAGAAGCACTCAGATTACCGAATCTGGAATTCAGGGCAATGGGTCAGGGCTTATGATATAAATTTGGGAATGTAGGATATAAGACCGGATAGAATCATCTAAGGAGTGTGTTGGAGAAAAGGTCCTAGCCCAAAACATGGGCACTCCAACATTTAGAGAGGAGCAAGATGAGGAAGATCCAGCAAAGATTGAGAAGGAACAGCCAACAAGCTGAGAGGAGAACCTGAAGTTGTTTCAGCTTTATTTCCATTTTTCTTATAAATCTTATTAAGATAACTTCTGAATCAGAAAGGAAGCCATTTAATGAGATATCATTAGCACATGCTATGTGGTAATGTGCATTCATGTATTGCAAAACAAGTTATGTAGATGAGGTTCTTCCAAGAGGAAAATAGTCAAGAATAGAGATATTGATGTTCTTTCCTTCTCACTCTGTTCCCTGCAAACTACCCTCCAAATGTTTCTTAAATGCATTTTATCATTAAAAAAATATGAGGAATTGAGATCAGCTAGACATAAAACATGTTCTTGTGACTTGCAGGAGATAAGATATATATACAGACAAATGTAATGCAAGATTTCCCTTAAGGAACTGGTGTGCTTTCTACTTTATGAGAATCGTACAAGTTATTATGTAGGCTTTTTATTTAGCCTTGACTACCAAGAAACAGGAAGAAATTTGATGCTCAATTTATAACAATTATGTTAAAAATTGAAGTTGACATATGTATATTCTGCTTTTTCTATTCTTAGTTTCTACTTTTATTAGTATTTTATTATTAAATCATGTTCTTGTGACTTGCAGGAGATAAGATATATATACAGACAAATGTAATGCAAGATTTCCCTTAAGGAACTGGTGTGCTTTGTACTTTATGAG
>NW_012136271.1:6358-6724 GCF_000956105.1 Propithecus coquereli
AAAATTAGACATGGGTAAAAGATTCACTCAAAGTATAAGATAGACCAGTGGAGCTTAATGTAACAGAGTCTATAAAGTTCATTAAGATGGTTTCAGATTCCCTATTTCAACTAACCTGTTGTAAACTGCCATTTGTCAATTTTGGTGACATATTAAGAATAATTTCTATAATTATCTGAAAATTCTATTAAAATACTCTTTCATTTCCCCAATTACTCATCTGTGTAAAGCCTGATTTTCTGCAAAACAGCATCTTCAACCAAACAACCAAAACAACATCAACCAAAACAACATCTGAGAGTAGATAAGAGAATCCAGCTGTCTTCTGCTAAGGCAGACATAAGAGATTTGCAAAAATGTAAAACA
>NW_012136272.1:0-1325 GCF_000956105.1 Propithecus coquereli
TAACTTGCTGCAGCCTCTACATCAACGCTTGCTGGTTCACCTTGCCCTTTTATATTCTGGAGATAGCTGCTTTCCTTAATCCTATGAATCAACCTCTGCTGACTTACAACTTTGCTTCTGCAGCTTTCTCGCCTCTCTCAGCCTTCATAGAATTAAAGAGAGGGATTGCTTTAGAGTAGACCTTGACTTAAGAAAATGTTGTATCTGCATAAGTGCACATATAAGAATAACATTTATTGGATGTTGGGCAGGGGGAGGGGGGAGGAGGGGATGGGTATGTGCATACACAAAGAGTGCGATGAGCACCATCCGGGGAATGGACACGCTTGAAGCTCGGAGGTGTGGGGGGCAAGGGCAACATACGTAACCTAAACATCTGTACCCCCATAATATGCTGAAAAAAAAAGTATCAAAAAAATAAAAAAGAAAATGTTGTATCTGGTGTGATCTTCTATCCAGGCCATTGAGACCTTCTCCACATCAACAATAGGGCTGTTTCACTTTTTTATCATTCACTGGATTAGTACTTCCAATTTTCTTCAAGAACCTTTTCTTTCCACACACAACCTGGCTAACTATTTGGCTCACGAGGCCTACATTTTGCTTTATGTCAGCTTTTGACATACCTTCCTCACGAAACTTAATCATTTCTAGCTTTTCATTTAAAGTAAGAGACACGCAACTCTTCCTTTCAGAAGAATACTTCATTGCAAAGTTATTACTTAGCCTAATGTCAATATTGCTGTGTCTCAGGGAATAGGGAGGCCCAAGTAAAGGAAGAGAGATGGGGGAATTGCCCATCAGTGAAGCAGTCAGAACACACACATTTATTGGTCAAGTTTACCATCTTATATGGGTGCGGTTCATGGCTCCTCAAAACAATTATAATAATACTATCAAAGATTATTGATCACAGATCATCATAATGATATAGTGATCATGAAAAAATCTGAAATATTATGAGAGTTACTAAAATGTAATACAGAGACCTGAAGTGAGCACATGTTGGAAAAATGGCCCTGATAGACTTGCGTGATGCAAGGTTGCCACAAACCTTCAATTTGTAAAAACCACAATACCTGTGAATTGCAATAAAGTGAAGCACAATGAGACGAGGCATATTTTCCTAGCAATTACCCAAATATTGGCAGGATATTCTCTCTTTCCTAGTCTTCAGTGATCATCTTCTCTCTTGTCACTTCTATTTTTATACCTTTATTTTCTCAGGTTTTCCTCCACAATCCCAAATTATTTCCCACATTTTTATCTTTTTTTTTTATATCCATCTGCTTTCAATATGGTCTGTAATTCTGCTATTATAATTT
>NW_012136272.1:3480-3790 GCF_000956105.1 Propithecus coquereli
GGCTGTGCTGACATATTGTGTACATTGGCCTGTCACATTGTCTGCCACCAGATATTGTACAGGCTGTTCCCTGAAATTTAAAAGGAGAAGAGCCATTTCTATGACTTTCTTTCATGATTGGTATTCTCATACGAATTTTACAACCGGTGGGTTTTAAAGAATCTGCCGCTATCATGTATCTTGAGGTACATGAACAATAAGTAGGCATAGAACACAGAATAGTTCTGGCAATAGTAATATAAACAACTAAAATTCTACTTACTCACCTTCCTCCTTCTAACCCCTTATCTTGCTGTGCTTCAGGTTTTTT
>NW_012136273.1:0-1078 GCF_000956105.1 Propithecus coquereli
TCCCCCTCTTGAGGGGAAGAGCTCCAATGTTATATTGCAAAGGGTATGATATAAGGATGCCATTAATTGGGGCCACCAGTGCAATCAGTGTATTGCAGTTGCCAACGACAGAATTCATTCTGCCTAGTTCAAGCAGAAAAGGATTTATTAAAAGATATTAGGTATTTTGCAGAATCAGGAGAGATTAAGGTATTTGCCTCCACATTTGTAAATATCATGTTTATCTATTTCCATTTATTTTTTCAGTTTTAGATATTATCTAAGATATTATCTTAGATATTAGATATTATTACTCATTTCCTGCTGTGGAATATGCTGATTTAAGTTGTCAAATTCTCTCTCACTCCACACACACTCTTATATACACATGCACATATATTTTCCTCTTATCCTCCTTGAATACCTATAACATAATTTTTTGGTTAGCTCAATAGTATTTATGTTATTGACATCCAAATGTTATGAGTTGAATTGTGTCTCCCCAAAATTCATATGTCGAAGTCCTAACCCCCAGTACTCAGAGCGTAACCTTCTTTGGAGATAGGGTCTTAACAGAGGTAATGAAGTTAAAAGGAGGTCATTAGAGTGGACTCTAATCCAGTATGACCCAGTGTCCTTATGAAAAGGGGAGATTCAGAGACAGACACCCACAGGGAGAATGTTATGTGAAGATCAAGACAAAGATTGAGGTGATGCATCTACAAGCCAAGGAACACTGACTATTGTCAGTAAACCACCAAAAACCAGGAGAGAGGAATGGAACAGATTCTCCCTCATAGCTCTCAGAAGGGATCAACCCCACTGACACCTTGATTTTAGACTTTTAGTTTCCAGGACTGTGAGACAATACATTTCTGTTTGTTAAGCCACTCAGTCTGTGGAACTTTTTTATGGCAGTCCTAGCAAACTAATACATCAAGCCATATAGTGTATGCTATTACTATGTTTCCTTTCTTAAACTACCTTTTTTATTTGTTTTATTTTTTTCTGGGCATTAATTATTCTTTCCCTATCTGTCTCTTCCCCTACTTTTCTATATATCTATTACTAATGAACCCCAAACTCTCACCAGAAGTGT
>NW_012136273.1:2844-3700 GCF_000956105.1 Propithecus coquereli
AAAAATCTTTTTGTTTTCTGATTGATTTCCTCATCTTTATTTTTCAAAGACTTTCTTGACTTTTAAAATTTCTTCTTAGTTTTCATTTCCAAGATGTCTTTTATTTTGTTCCCAAGTGTTTCCTTTTATAGACTCCTGTCTATCATGGATGCTGTAATATCATTTCTTATTTATGAGGATTTTCAATATAGTTTATAAAAAAACCCATTTTTTTCCCTGATCTCCACCTCCTTTGTCTATGTTTCCTCCAATGCCCTTTTATTCTGTTAGTTTATTTTAATCTCATTTTCTTTTTTCTTTTTCCTTTTTTTTTTGAGACTGAGTCTTGCTCTGTTGCCCGGGCTAGAGTGCTGTGACGTCATCCTAGCTCACAGAAACCTCAAACTCCTGGGCTCAAGTAATCCTTCTGCCTCAGCCTCCCAAGTAGCTGGGACTACAGGCATGTGCCACCATACCTGGCTAATTTTTTCTATATATTTTTAGTTGTCTGATTAATTCTTTCTATTTTTAGTAGAGACTGGGTCTCACTCTTGCTCAGGCTGGTCTCGAACTCCTGACCTTGAGCGATCCTCCCACCTTGGCCTCCCAGAGTGCTAGGATTACAGGTGTGAGCCACCACGCCCAGCCTATTTTAATCTAATTTTCACATTGGAAGTTTCCCTCAAATGCCTGGTGACTCTTGGTTGTATTGAGGGTGAGGCTGGGCGTGCTAAGGACTGTTGACTGGAGACCTTCACTGTGGGGTGACCTGATTAGGCTATTTCACCAGAGAATCCCCATGTCTCTATCTCTAGGTTTCTTTTTCCTCTTTAGCTGGTTTATTTTCTAAAAATTGTGTTGATTTTTTTTAGTAGTC
>NW_012136274.1:0-669 GCF_000956105.1 Propithecus coquereli
TAAGATTAAACCAGGAAGAAATCTAAAACCTGAATAAACCGATAACAAGTAAAAAGTTAGAAGCAGTAATAAAAAGTCTCCTATTGAAGAAAAGCTCAGGACCCAGTGGCTTCACCATTGAATTCTACCAAACATTCAAAGAAGAATTAATACCAATCCTATTTAAACTATTCCAAAAAATCAAGGAAAAGGGAACACTCCTAAACTCATTCCATAAGACCTGTATCACCCTGACAACAAAACCAAAGACACAACAAAAAAGAAAACTGTACGCCAATATTTCTGATGAACATAGATGCCAAAATCCTCAACAAAATACTAGCAAATTGAATTCAACAACAAATTAAGAGATCATTCATCACGATCAAATTGGATTTATCCCAGGGATGCAAGGATGGTTCAACATACGCAAATCAATCAATGTGATACATTATATCAACAGACTGAAGGACAAAAGCCATATGATTATTCCAATTGATGCTGAAAAAAGCATTCTATAAAATTCAACATACCTTCATGATTAAAAACTCAAAAAATTGGGTATAGAAGGAACATACCTCAAAAAGATAAAAATGATATATGACAAACACACAACTAGTATCATACTGAATGGGGAAAAACTGAAAGCCTTTCTTCTAAAATTTGTACCAAGACAAGGATGCCCTTTCA
>NW_012136274.1:2669-3086 GCF_000956105.1 Propithecus coquereli
TTGACAAATGTGTATTACTATGAATTATTCACCACAATCAAACAGCATATGTTTCAATCACGTCCAAAAGTTCTTCGGGCCTCTTTGTAATTTTTGCTCCCTTCCATACTCAGGAAACTACTTATCTACTTGTGTCACTTTAAATTACTGCACAAATTTTAGACATTTTTACACATCGAACCACTCAGCATATATTCTTCATTTTCCTGGTTTCTTTCAGGAAGCATAACAATTTTGAGATTCATCCATGTTGTTATATGTACTGATAGTTCTTTATTGTATATTGCTTAGTAATATTCTATTCCATGGGTGCAACAATATGTTAATTCATTCACATATTGATGGATATTAGAGCTGTTTCCAGTTTGAGGCTATCGCAAGTAAAGCTGCTATGAACATTCACGTACAAGTATTTGC
>NW_012136275.1:0-2477 GCF_000956105.1 Propithecus coquereli
TACTTTTTAAAAATATTTTTTCATTTTTGTAAAAACATAATCTTCTTTCTTCTCTCTTTTAAAATTTCCTCTTACTGAAGCTAGAATACATATTATCCTTGCCTATACCTTGTCTTTCAACAGCTGGAAAGACAATGAGGGCAAAATGCCTTGAAAATTATCTGCTTCT
This sequence comes from Propithecus coquereli, assembly GCF_000956105.1. Taxonomy (NCBI): domain Eukaryota; kingdom Metazoa; phylum Chordata; class Mammalia; order Primates; family Indriidae; genus Propithecus; species Propithecus coquereli. Next base: position 170 of record NW_012136275.1, read on the forward strand.
CCATACTACCCAAAGTGATTTACAGATTCAATGCAATCCCCATCAAAATACCAATGTCGTATTTCACAGATCTAGAAAATATAATCCTATGCTTCATTTGGAACCAAAAAGGAGCCAGAATAGCCAAAGCAATCTTAAGCAAAAAGAGCAAATCTGGAGGCATCACATTACTAGACTTCAAACAATATTACAAGGCTATTGTAACCAAAACAGCATGTTATTGGCACAAAAATAGAGACATAGACTAATGGAACAGAAAAGAAAACCATCCACATACAGACAACTGATCTTTGACAAAGCAGACAACAATACATGCTGGAGAAAAGAAATCCTATTCAATAAATGGTGCTGGGAAAACTGGATAGCCACACACAGCAGAATGAAACAGGATCCATATCTCTCACCACTCACAAAAATTAATTCAAGATGGATAAAATACTTAAATGTAAGCTATGAAACCCTAAGAACTCTAGAAGAAAATACTAGAAAAATTCTTCTACATATTGGCCTAGGCAAAGAATTTATGACTAAGACGCCAATAGCAACCACAGCAAAAATAAAAATAAATAAATGGAATTTGATTAAACTAAAAAGCTTCTGCACAGCTAAGGAAATAATCACCAGAGCAAATAGAGAACCTACAGAATGGGAAAAAATATTGACAAGAACTCAAGCAAATCAGCAAGCAAAAAAAAAAAAAAAAAACATTAAAAAGTGGGCAAAAGACATGAATAGAAGCTTTTCAAAAGAAGATAGACAAATGGCTAATAAAAATATCAAAAAATGCTCAAAGTCACTAATCATCAGGGAAATGCAAATTAAAACCACAAAGAAATATTACCTCACCCCTGTTAGAATGGCTTTTATTAAAAAGTCCAAAAATAGTAGATCCTGGTGTGGATGCAGAGAGAAAGGAATGCTTATACACTCTTGGTGGAATTGCTACCTCTATGGAAAACAGTATTGAGATTCCTCAAAGAACTAAAAGTAGACCTACCATTTGATCCAGCAATCCCACTACTGGGTATTTATCCAAAGGAAAGGAAGTCATTTCATCAAAAAGGCGCTTACACTTGAATGTTTATTGCAGCACAATTCACAATTGCAAAGATGTGGAATCAACCAAAATGCCCATCAATTCAGGAGTGGATTAACAAAATGTGGTATATGTATACCATTAAGTACTAATCAGCCATGAAGAAGGATGCCTTTTGCAACAATATGGATGTAACTGGAGACCATTATCCTAAGTGAACCATCTAAAGAATGGAAAAACAAACACCACATATACTCACTACTGAGTTGGAACTAATCAATGGGCACACATGTGCACTCAATGGAAATCAATCAGTGGGGAGAGTTAAGGAGGGGGCTGGCAAAAACCTACATAATGGGTACAATGCACACTATCTGGGTAAAGGCATACTTATAACTCTGACTCAAGCATTTCAAAAGTGATCCTTGTATCCAAAAATATTTGTACCCCTGTAATACTTTGAAATTAAAAAACAAAAGAAAATTAGCTGCTTCTCAGAATGTAGAAGAAAATTCAACTCTGTGATTTGGACATTACATTTGAAAGAGAAATTAAAGGTGAGACTAAATTCTTTCCCTTATCTAAATGAAACTATTTGATTACGGGCTCAGCAGCATTTCTCTAGCTAGGAAAAAGTATTTATACAGTTAGCATCCTATGTATTGCCTACCACATTCTCTTACCCCTTAATTATAACATCTTTAGTATCTAAGAATTAATTTCCTTAGTTTTGTCTTGCAGGAGAGCAAGCACAGAAGAAAGCATTCTCTTCTCAATCGCATCTATACTGTAACTTTCCTACTTCCCTTCCTTTCAGCTTACCCAAGACCATTTCTGTTGAATCTTCTCTCTCTGCTGCAGGTAGCGTTCCCTTCAAACTGTATTAAAGCGCAACTTCTCTATGTTTCAGAATCTTTAGCTACTTTGCCTGGCTGCTGTCACCAACAAGGTAGTTTCCACTCTGAAAATTGTTTGCATTTCTTATAACAAATAAGTCTCACTTTACCAGAATCAAATCAGCTAAAGACTATAAAGACATTTATCCCAATAACAAAGTAGGCATGAACTGACTGATCTCACAAGATTTTACTTACAATTATAAGGTTAACATCTATTGCATGAGACACATACTTAAAGTCTAGTGAGATCTTTCCAGGATTCTAACTCACCAAAAATTCTATTCAAGATAAAATGCATGATATAATTTTTAGTAACTCATGTATGCAACACATATTGATGGAGGATGGTGGGAGAGATGCAAAGAAGAATAAA
>NW_012136275.1:3736-4338 GCF_000956105.1 Propithecus coquereli
ATACCATTAATACAAAAGTATGATTTGCAATATCCCCATTATAGCAAGAAAAAAAGATTCATAAAATAAAGTGTTTTAGGCATTTATTTTGCCAAGCATTTAAATGATTATTCTTATTATGACATAAGAATAATGCTCTTTTAGTGATAAAGAGAGATCTTATTAGCCCAAGGAGTACTGAAGAGCTTCCAGGAAGTTCCAGAGTAGAATTTGGCTATCCCTGCCTTAAAATAAATGAACAGCAGCCTCTGGGTATCCCTTAAACATAAACTGTGAAGATTCCATTTACATTAATTGGGCCTTAAGTAAATGACTTGTTACAAATAAAAATAAACAAAATTTTAGAAACTACGTAACAGCACTGGCCCGAATTTGGTTTTTACTTGCTTGTGTATATCTAAGAAATTTCACCATGAAGTACATATTTTAACAATATAAGCCAAAGTGCTCACTCTTACCATGGAAGCAAAGCTTACTTCTGAAAATAATCTACACAAATAATATGTAATTATTATTTGTGGGATTTTCTGTTATTTGCAAGTGAACTAATTCCTAACAGAGGAAATCAACAGGTGCAAAAGATAACTGATGGGCCTGAAAAA
>NW_012136276.1:0-1030 GCF_000956105.1 Propithecus coquereli
ACGTCTGGAGAGCAGGGTAACCCTGAAACAGGTGCCCCAACCTGGCTGTACAGACACTGGCTGGGCTGTTGCCTGGTGGGGACATCCTGTGCCTTTCGGGATTTAACAGCATCCCTGGACCCCACCCACCGGGTGTCAGTAGCACCCACACCTGCTATGACGACGACAAAGGTCTTCAGACTTCGCAAAATGCCCCGGGGGGCAAAGTTGCCCCCAGCTGAGAATCACCGTCTGAAAACTACCCTGGACATGTCACCATACTGCATAGTCCGGGGCTCTGCTCTCGGCCTTGCAGCTGTGACAGGGCATTTTCTAGGTGGATAAGGGAAGACCGACCATTCCCTGCTCCTGGAGAACGAGTCATAACTCGCAGGGACTGGTCTGCCATCCAGCAGCCCAATTCATCGCTTCACTGGGCGCGAGGCTCAGAAGCTGAGGGGCACAGAGCCGCCATCTGTGGGACTGAGATCAGCTGTCTCAGAGTTGGCATCCTCCATGCGTAATGATCTGTGGTTGCCATGGCAATTCCACTCAAGAGCTGTTGGACAGAAAACGGGAACTCTTGCTACGGAGGGAACCGACGTCCTTGTGCCCGTCGGCCGAGGCCGCTGCTCCCAGGGGAGCTGCTTCTGACTCGGGGAGAAACCTGCGGGGTGAACGTTCCAGCAGAACCGAGGCAGGCAGGTGGTGCCAAGAGAAAACCTTGCTAAGACGGGTCAGCCCTTATCTCTAGAGTCGACATTTTCAATTTTGGAGGCAAATTCATCCTAATTATATTCATGAGAGGCCTCTGTTCTCTTTTAACTTATAAATTGGACGTAATAGTATTTAGCTCATAGAGCTCTGACGAGAATTTAATGAGATGATGTTTATGTGAGTTTTATCTGTCTACATTTACTGGATTAGAAATCCATTTCTCAGAAATCGAAACTGAGAAGAATTTATTAATCTATTTAAAACCAATAATGATAAGCCCATTGCATGTTTAACATTACTATCTATTTCTATGGAAAATAATTATATTTTCTGA
>NW_012136276.1:6434-7073 GCF_000956105.1 Propithecus coquereli
GCTTCCCGGCTGCAAGGGCCAGCGGGCTGGAGGAGGGGCAGAAACAGACCCACGGAAACAGCCATCCTGTGGCCTCCTTCCGGCTCTATCCTTCCTTTGCCAGCGCTTTACAGACAAGAAAAATCAGTATCTCTTTCTTTATACACAACTTATCACAGTCCGGCGGTGTAGACATTTTGCTAGTTCTAGTAAAATGTAGAAACCTGAACTCCCTTTTATATCCCTTTCACTTTCCCATTTATAATACAATTATCTTTAATATTTTCTTAACATGCATTGAGACTATTAAACAGTTATGTTTTGCTTCAACCATCAAACATAATTTAGAGAAATCAAGAGAAGTCTTTATTTATCCATATTTCTTTTTTGTTGTTCTTCCTTCCTAATATTTCCAGACTGCTTGCTTTATAATTTCTATTCTGTTTACAAAACTTCCTTTAGCCCCTCTCTGAGTAGCGGGGTTGGTGGCACATTTGCTGGGTTCCTTCACCTGAGGTGTCTTCATTTGCCCTCCAACCCCAACGGACGTCCCTGCAGGCACAGAGTTCTGGTCGGCAGCCTTTGCTCTCGGTATTTGGGGGACGTGGTTCTACTTTCCTCCGGCTTCCGCGGTTTCAGATGGGGACTTTGCTTCCGTTT
>NW_012136277.1:0-304 GCF_000956105.1 Propithecus coquereli
TTATTTGCTTAAACAGAATATAGTTAGCACTATTTTTAATGTTTATGGATATATGGAGAATTCTTTCCTCCTTCCTTATCAGTCTCTAAATATCAATCTAGTAGGCTATGTTTTCGTCTACTGAAATGAAACATTTTCACGTCCTATTCCATCTCACTGTCTTGCAGAATTCAAAAACAAATACTTCTACTGAGCATCATAAGACTCTGATTGTGGTTATTTGCTTAAACAGAATATAGTTAGCACTATTTTTAATGTTTATGGATATATGGAGAATTCTTTCCTCCTTCCTTATCAGTCTCTA
>NW_012136277.1:354-1018 GCF_000956105.1 Propithecus coquereli
TTATTTGCTTAAACAGAATATAGTTAGCACTATTTTTAATGTTTATGGATATATGGAGAATTCTTTCCTCCTTCCTTATCAGTCTCTAAATATCACTCTAGTAGGCTATGTTTTCGTCTACTGAAATGAAACATTTTCACGTCCTATTCCATCTCACTGTCTTGCAGAATTCAAAACCAAATACTTCTACTGAGCATCATAAGACTCTGTTCTCCCTTGTACCAGGGTACAACTGGACAAACAAATTGTGCAATGAAGACAACACAGGAGTATCGTGTTTGAGAATGATTCTCACTTAATCAGGTTTGACAAGACCACTATTAAGGAATAAGGATTGACTTTATTGTGGAGCCAATGCCTACAAAATTCTCCCAAGAACATAGGCCTGGTCCTGGCTCATAGGTACTAAAGAAGTTATTCCCTGGAACATTAGGTACTTCAGCAAAATTTATGGACCTCAAGAAATTCACTCAAATTCGTAAGTACTGTGAGTGAAATTTGGTGGAACAAATGCCTTGGGCTTGGATTCCTAGCCTCAGGATAGAAAAGCAAATGCAGGAGGCTTTTAAAAATTTAATCGAGATTCCTTTTGAAATTTTCCAGGCAGAACTAAATTTTTCAGCAACAGTGTTTGCCCAATACTTTAAGGTTCTAGATTTTCAGA
>NW_012136278.1:0-412 GCF_000956105.1 Propithecus coquereli
TCCTTTTATCATTGGGCAATAAAATAAAGTATTCAGATTGAATGTAGAAGAGCTGAGTTTCTAAATGTAGAATTGAAGTACACAAATTAAAAACACATCACATTAAACTTTTTGCTTTGAACAAAAAAAAAACTGGTAAAAATAAAAAGAATTCTGATTTTTTGATCCTCACATATTTTGTTCTTATGTTTTGTGAGTATTATTTTCTTAAAGTCTCAGATGTTTCAAAGAATTTCCTCATTATGAGAAAAAAATTCTATGTTAAACTAATAACATTTGCGTAGTATTTTATGTACATTATTTCATGTAAACTGATCGATGAGGAAGAAAATTTGAATTTAATATTAAGCCCGTTCCTTATTTTAAAGTTTATAACCTGAAGATCTGTAGCTAGAAGTATGTATAATAAGGG
>NW_012136278.1:1467-2569 GCF_000956105.1 Propithecus coquereli
TGTATACATATAGAGAGAAGACATATCACATCATATCTTTGTAAAGATATGAAGATAAATGCATATACATATATTAAGGCCTATTTGTACAGGGTAGATTTAAAAGATAATCTAATGCTGTTTTATGAGAGTCCTAGAACAAAAATTAAATAAATAACTTTAGAAAAAGCTAAAATCATAGCAGGGAGGGTTTTTTATATTTATATATTTTGCTTGTTTTAAAATGTAATACTCTTTTGCAGGCCACCATTCAGTAATAAAATGTTGGCATACATATACACACACATACATATATATGTCTATACACTTATTTTTATGTGTGTGCATATGTCTGTCTTTTCTATTATCTATCTCTTTTTCTAATTGATTTCTGTATAAATAGATAGTTAAGTTGGAGATTTAGTACCATATTCTGTAGCAAATAGGTCTTCATTATAGGAAGTCAGTATGCTCCAGAGCATACTCACCAAGTACCTGCATGGGGCCACTTCTGTCTATCCATACCATGGGCATTTTTCCCTCATTCTGCCTGGAGGTAGCTGGGAAATGGATTTGGATGTAAACCAAATCAGCTAAGAAGCATAATGTTTTTCATGTTCCGTGGTTGATTATATTTTACCAGTCAGGGTCCAAAGTATCCTACTACATCAAAAAGACAGTTATACACAAAGTTAACATAGAATTCTACTGTATTAAAGAAGTTGGTTATACAGAAAGTTATTGTTAACTTGAAACAGCTTTAGTTCATAACTTCAGAATATTGAAATTCAGGTTTCAGGTTAAAGGTTTTTTTTCAGAAGCCCTTACCACATATGTTCTGAGATTTTGGTATGAGGGTAATGAACGAGAGCTATAAGTTAAACCAGATGCCCATGTAGCTTCTGTCTTCTTTCAAGTGGCTATTTCCTAGCTCCTTTTATCATTGGGCAATAAAATAAAGTATTCAGATTGAATGTAGAAGAGCTGAGTTTCTAAATGTAGAATTGAAGTACACAAATTAAAAACATATCACATTAAACTTTTTGCTTTGAACAAAAAAAAAACTGGTAAAAATAAAAAGAATTCTGATTTTTTGATCCTCACATATTTTGTTCTTATGTTT
>NW_012136279.1:0-1174 GCF_000956105.1 Propithecus coquereli
AGTGGTCACGGTTGATATCTTTGTAAAGGTGACACTCATGCTGCAGAGATCTGAATGAAGTTACGGAGAGGGTCAAGCAGATATCTGCAGGCACAGCCTTAGAGCATTAGAGACAAAGTAAATAAAAAGTGCAAATGCCCTGATGATATTAGTTCCTGTGGTCCAGGGGCAGCAGAGGCCAGTGTGGCAGGAGCTGAGTGATTGAGGTGGAGGATGAAAGGAAATGAGATCAGAGAGGTAGAATCTGCCAAAACAGTGGCTTATGATGCAGGGTAAGGAACATGAGAGTTAGGTTTCTTAAAGCAAGTAAAGAAAGCAGCTTAAAATGGAGTAGCTGACCAACTGTACCATTTTACCCAAACTCTTCTGATTTTACCACTAACACCCTGTCTTCAGTAAAACCCTCAGTCCCTGAGAAACCAGGACATTTGATCACTCACTGATTAAGACTGATGATTGACATTAGAATTGGCAACACAGAAACCTTTCCTGACCTTGATAAGAGCATAAGTAAAGTGGTGGAGAAAGCCTGAATTTTTTATGCATTCAAGAAAAAACAGGAGTAAGTACCAGAATAAGATTCATGAAGAATGCATATAAAAATCTCTTGGAGATTTTCTATAAAAGGGAACAGAAAATGGAAAAGTATATCAAGGGTTTTGGGAGTGTTCATTTGCTTTCTGTTTTTTATAAAAATATAGATTCTCCACCTAATTCCCTCCATCCAATGACTTTCTTGAGCCATCAGATATGGTACATATATAAGCCATTCTTGTTTTTAACATTCCCTCCAAGTTATTGATGAGATTAAGGAATTTTGGAAAACCCACTAACACTGATTAATTCCACTCAAAAGTCCTCTTTCTCTCTCCTTTTTAATAATTTGACTCCTACATTTTCTTCAAGTCCCATTCAAACTTTTATATTTTTTATAACACAGATTCTAGCATACTCTAATTATTTTGTTTTTATGCTGCCTTTAATTGGCTTCACTTTATATCACATTCCTGTGCTCTTAGTATATTTTAAAGTTCTCTGGGGTAGCAACATATTTCTATTTCTTCCTGCTTTGTGCTTAGTATATGATTCTGTATATATTAGGTACTTGCTAAATGTTTGCTAGATTGATTCAATTTGGAGATGCAATTCTAGTACATCTGCAGTAGTTTACCCT
>NW_012136279.1:10184-10504 GCF_000956105.1 Propithecus coquereli
AATAAAATATTGTGCTGTAGACCAAAAGATAGGTGAAATAAACCACAATCACCTCACCTCTGCTCTTATTAACCCTAACCCTATTAGAAATGAGATTGAGGCCAGGCGCGGTGGCTCACGCCTGTAATCCTAGCATTCTGGGAGGCCAAGGTGGGCGGATTGTTTGAGCTCAGGAGTTCGAAACCAGCCCGAGCAAGAGCGAGACCCCGTTTCTACTAAAAATAGAAAGAAATTAATCGGACAACTAAAAATATATAGAAAAAAATTAGCCGGGCATGATTGCGCATGCCTGTAGTCCCAGCTACTGGGGAGGCTGAGGC
>NW_012136280.1:0-320 GCF_000956105.1 Propithecus coquereli
CAAAGGTGGGTTGCAAACTGAAGGCTGGGAACAGTGAATCCACGGGATAGCAACACAAGTCATGACTCATGATGATTTGCTTTTGAATAGTTCAGAGAGTGAAATATAGCAACCCCCACTGGACATTTGGGCACAGAGGTACATCTGGGGCACTTGGAAATAGATGTAAGCACAGAGAGCAGGGAAGACGGGCAAAAGGGATCTTCATAGACCCCCGGGCTGTGGCAGGAGCACAGCAGATGAACCTGCTGCCACAAACTGACCCCAAATTTCTCTGAATTCAAGAAAAGACTGTTCTAATTCCCAAAAAAGTCCGTTGT
>NW_012136280.1:2825-5543 GCF_000956105.1 Propithecus coquereli
GTGGCACTCCCAAGAGAGAACTAGTGTTACCATCTTGGAGTATTTTCTTTCTTGTATTATTTCTTTGGCTATTGCATATACTAATGTATATTTTATCTCTTTTTTCAAAAAAATGAGATGATGCCCCATGTATTGCTTCAAACCTCCTTTTTTACTTTTAATATATATTTTCGTCCTTTCATATAGATCAACTTTATTTTTTATTAATGGCAAAAGAGCAGTCACAGGACAGACGAACCATAATTAATTTAACCCTTTGTCTATTGATGGATATTTAAGTTTTTCTAGGTTTTGTAGTATAATAAATAATACTGCTATGAACAGCCTCCTTCCTACATCATTATACATTTTGAACAAATGTTTCCATAGGATAAATCCTATAAGGGAAATGTATTTATTTATTTTAGTTAATTGTTTTCTAGTACAATGAAAGAAATACACGTTCATGGCAAAATATTCAAACAGTATAGAAGGATATGAAGTGAAAATAAAAGTTCTCTTTCCTCCCCCTACTCCCAAACCCCAGGGCCACCCGACAGCCATCTGCTCCTAATAGTTTCTTACGAGAAAATACACTCATAATTTTAATAGAGGATCCTAAATTGCACTCTGAAAACTGTATGTAAGTATACTTTCTTTTTCTTTTTCCTTTTTCTTTCTGTAAAATTCTCACTTTTTTCTTTTGGGTAGTCAAGGTGCTACTATTGAAAAGATGGCAGGCTTTAAGAAAAGCCAAATTGTTTTCCCCACAGCACAACTAAGCACACAGTAAAACCACAGTGTGAAAATTCTGCTCTGGAGGAAGCCCGAAGAGTGAGAGCCGGCTGTGAGTAAGAGGTCTTGTGGAGAAGAGGAAAGAAAAGAAGGCAGGTGTGGAACGGATCAGAGTTTCCTGGCTTTAAGTTGGTCCGGGAGCCTTGAAATGAACTGCCTTAGCTCAAGCCCTGTGCAGAGCTTCACAGTGTGTAGGGTTAGGTCCAGCCGAAGATGGGCTGGGGAGCGAAGGAAATTAGCTGGGCATCGTGGCATGCGCCTGTAGTCCCAGCTACTTGGAGGCTGAGGCAGGAGGATCGCTTGAGCCCAGGAGTTTGAGGTTGCTGTGAGCTAGGCTGACGTCACGGCACTTTAGCCCGGGCAACAGAGTGAGAATCTGTCTCAAAAAAAAAGAGAATAAAAGGGAATTTGTAGGTCTCCTCAAGCAAGTTTTACTGAGGGGATGAAAGCAGAAATCGAAGAAGAGCCCCCAAAACCAATTTTAGAATCGATATTCTGCATTTTAGTGTGAGTGGAGAAAACAACACCTAAATCGGTCACTTAAGTTTCATTTCATATGACATCAGTCTTGCTTTCACTTATGTTACTGTGTGAGCTCACATGGGTACAATGGCTGTGCTATATCCAGAAGAGGCTTGGAGCAAAATGTTTATAATACCTTGTCAGGATCATCATCAGAAAGATTTCCTGATTTTAAAGAAACTGATAAATGCTGTATGTCACTACTTTTACAGCGTGATCCCAGGGAAGTCTTAAATGCCCCGCTCCCTACGCAATTCCCGCTGAAAAATACTCTCTCAGCCCATGCCTAGAATTCCATTCTTAAAGCTCCTTTTTTTTTTTTTTTTTTTTTGAGGCAGAGTCTCACTCTTTTGCCTGGGCTAGAGTGCCGTGGCGTCATTAAAGCTCCCTCTTACTCTACATCTTGTCCTATATCTCTCCTTCCCTTCACAACTCACCGTCTTAATGGATAGGAGGAGGAAAAAATAATCGTCTATATATGCTGTCTTTACTACTACTAAATACTGAGTTTAGACATAATCAATCAATAAATTGTCCAAAAAATCAAAACTGTAATACTAAATAAGATCTTCCTACCTTCCATTTTATGCTCCAAAACATTAAACTATTTGTAATTTTCTGCAAAACCAATGCTAATTAATATTTCTGAGAATTTCTTCACGTATTTTTTTTTCTTATCTAACCGTCATCTTCTTATTCTCCCCCCCTGTCTCATTTCTACTGGTTATTGTACATCTATCATTATGTTTTGGGTCCGTCACCTGCAGGAAACTAACCTATGTTCCCAAATGTGGGTCGGTTGCTCCTTCTATACCATTCTTTTTCATTATATTTAGTACACTGTGTTATAGTTATTTGTTCATATGTCTATTCCTCTCATTATGGGCTCCTTTTAATAGTGTGTTAATTATCTTTGTGTCCTTACAGCTTGCCTAGAATCACTGTAAATAAAATAGGTAAGATATAAAGTCAAAAAAAAAAAAAAAGCTCCCTCTTGGCTCAAGTCTCGTCTCTGATATCCGTCCAAATACAAACTCCTCAGAAAGGAGCCAAGCTTTGAGCTACCAGTTAAGTTACACCTTCGGTGAGTGAGCACCTGGGGGAGGTTCTGACAGGAGAGTGGAAGGCAAAGCAGAAAGCTAACGCCCTGCAACAGAGAATGGGACTCTCTCATGTTGGGAAGACCTAGAAATAAGCCCCTTTCTCGGTTTTGCCCTGATTTGACAAATAATTGACAAAATGAACAAATGACTCTGCTCGTCAACATCACCGGTTATCGCTAGTTAAAAATTAATGTTGTCCTCCCAGATGGTAGTTCCTGATTACATATTTGCCCCAAAGAAAATACGGGCACATAAAAACCAAAAAACAAGATCTTATTTTATGGGCAGCGTTTGGAGAAGGAAAGGAAAGCAAGTAACA
>NW_012136281.1:0-355 GCF_000956105.1 Propithecus coquereli
CTTCTTTTGATGTAAAGTAATGTTTGCAGAATTGGAACGGTTGTACAAAAGAAACAATGCTGAACATGTAACTGAGACTTCATCCAGCCACTTCAATTTCTAAATAATGATGTTTTATTTATTTCTTGCACTTGCAAATTTTGCTCAGAGAATTGTCAAACCTAAGCCTTCAACTGAATGCCTTTTAAATAGCATGTACTCCAAAATGGTATTTCCTTCTTTGAGAAAATATATTGTTTTTCAAGTATGTTTTTGAGGTTATAAAATAAGAGGTGCAAAGCAGAATTCATAATGGTTATTACCTGGCTTAAAATTCTAATAACAGGTGTTCCTTATAGATTCTGATTAGCTGGAC
>NW_012136281.1:2669-3168 GCF_000956105.1 Propithecus coquereli
ATCCTCTCTTTTAGCTATTTTGAAATATATGATACCGTAGTCACCATGCCGTGCAATAGATCACTAAAACTCATTCCTCCTAACTAACTGAAACGTTGTACCTCTTCACCCCTATTTCTGGAACTCTTGACTTACCCAGTATGTTAGTTTCCTAGTGTTACTGTAACAAAGTACCACAAACTGGGTGGCTTAAACAACAGGAATTTATTGTCTCACGGTTGTGGATGCTAGAAGTCCAAAATCAAGGCATTGTCAAGTTGGCTACTTCTGAGGGCTGTGAGTGAATCTGTTCCATCCCATTCTTCTACCTTCTGATGATTTGCTTGTGATCTTTAGAATTCCTTGGCTTGTAGATCATTGCTTTCATTTTCACATGGTGTTCTTCCTGAGTGTGTGTTTCTGTCTGCAAATTTCCCATTTTTATAAGGTTACCATTCATATTGGATTAGGGCCCACCCTAGTGACCTTATCTTAATTTACAAGTTATATCTGCAATGAC
>NW_012136281.1:3218-3678 GCF_000956105.1 Propithecus coquereli
TTTTGGTCAGGGTTACCCATATATAATCAAACTCCAGTCTATTTTAGTCCAAAGCCCATCAGTGATAGCTAAATTTTTAGGCATATCGATGAACATGAAATTGCAGAGAGGGTATCATTTTATATACAAAGGAAGTTATTTTTGAAGGAGAACAATAACAAAAAAAGACCACAAGGCATGACATCATCAAATCAGAATAAAGGGAGCCACTAGAGGCTGAGTAGGCAGATTTTAGGCTTTCCATGTTGACAGGAATGACATCTGATCAAAGGGCAGGTGCTAGGACTTGCTGGATGAGAAGACAGTGTTTCACAGATGCACTGTTTCAAAGGCCATTGGGGCTTAAACCCATATGGAAAATCTTTTGATCTACCACTAACTCAAAGACCACTTTATTAACAATTAGTGAAGACTGAGCCTTATACCAATATGTACCTGAAAAAAAGTGCTCAAAATCATT
>NW_012136281.1:13380-13798 GCF_000956105.1 Propithecus coquereli
TCATATTGGATTAGGGCCCACCCTAGTGACCTTATCTTAATTTACAAGTTATATCTGCAATGACTCTATATTTAAATAAGGTCACCTTTTGAGGTATTGGGTATTAGGACTTCATCACATGAATTCTGGGAGACACAATTCCATAATCTTGCCACAGTGTCATGAGGGTCTTTCTACCTGGTAATAGTGTATGACAGGTACTAATCAGTCATTCCTTTTTGGTACATTTATATATATATTGATTTATTTGTCTATTCTACTATACTTACATAGATAGAGAAATATTCTACATATATTTACTCTATAGGCAAATGTGCATTTAACAACAACAACAAAACGTGTGTGTATGGGCCTCACTTAATGTATGAGATTATATAAAGTACAATAATGAACATTTCAAATCACATTGCCTTCTTTT
>NW_012136281.1:17328-17816 GCF_000956105.1 Propithecus coquereli
GCTAAACATAAGTTCAGTGTATGTTGAAAGCAGACATCTGATATAGTAAGTATCTTATTTTTCATATACGAATTATAGCTCTTACATTCTTCAAAGAATCAAGAACTACAAATGTATGATCTTTTTGTTTGCTTCTTGCTGGGGTACTTAGCTTTAATACTTGATGAAGCCTCCCAGTCTTCTTTTGTTCTCTCTTTAATATGTAATGTCATTTTATTTTAAAACTTCTGCAGAAAAATGTAGAAGCTTAAATTCTATTCCTTTTTGTGAGCATAATTTTAGTCTCATTTTATGGATAAGTTTTTTTTATCAATTTCTGAGTATTTCAGAAGTGTGCTATTCATATATACATACATCTGACTCTACCAAATCCAGACTACAGTACTCTTAGTTAATGTTACAAATGCCACACTGCTCAGCATTACAATTTAAAGAAGGAAGTAACACCAAAGCTCTGATCTATCCGGTGATTTAAATTGGTGGTTTTA
>NW_012136281.1:17866-18200 GCF_000956105.1 Propithecus coquereli
TACTATTTTCAACTCATTTATACTGCTGGCTAACAGCTACCATAAAAAGTTAATGTTTTTCTGAATTTATATTCTATATAATAGTTTGATTCATGATATTGCTGTTAAGGGGGAAAAACTGTACAGAAGTAGGTTTGCTATGGACAGGTTTGGTAAATACTGTGTTGAGTAGACTGTTCGTGAGATGTGGAGTAGATTTGGACCTGAAATAAAAATGCATAAAAAATTATGAAATTTCTTTCAGTATTAAAACAAAATTCTTTTTATAACTAAAGCATCTCCAAAATCCCACCTCTGGCCCATCATTGTTGGGTAGTAGAATGCACTGATAATG
>NW_012136281.1:29975-30345 GCF_000956105.1 Propithecus coquereli
CAGAAGTGTGGCATAGTAACCTAACTGAGCTGGTTTGTTTACCACGTGGAATGGAAACCCAAACACCAAAGCACCCAGTTTTTGCAGGGAGAAAAATTTATTGTCAGGCGGCCAAAACAAGAAGTCTGGAGTCAGACTCAAATCTGTCTCCCTGAGCACTTAGGTTCTGCCTGTAAGTTGCATGCTGGGTTCATCTGGGCATGTTCAGGTTAATGTTTTGACTGCCACACTAGAAAGGAAAATTTTTTTCCTTGGGGCCATGGTGTTTTATTAGGAAAATAAAATAAAAACTTTGAAGATAAAATGCTCCTTTCTAATTTAATGAAAAATTTGTTATTTTTTATTGTTTTCTGTGTGTGAGTTATACGCA
>NW_012136281.1:30395-31278 GCF_000956105.1 Propithecus coquereli
CTGGGGCCATGGTGTTTTATTAGAAAAATAGAATAAAAATTTCAAAAACAAAACTATCCTTGCTAATTTAATGAAAAAAAATTTTTTTTGTTTGTCAGTTTGTCTTTTAAATTTTATTTTTTAACACATTGACTGCCACACTAGAAAAAATTTTTTCCTTGGGGCCATGGTGTTTTATTAGAAAAATAAAATAAAAACTTTGAAGATAAAATGCTCCTTTCTAATTTAATGAAAAATTTGTTATTTTTTATTGTTTTCTGTGTGTGAGTTATACGCAACCTGAAAATCAGTTCTCGTGGCTTCCAGGGTGAAGGGACATGAGTTACATATGCTTCACTAGGCCTTGGGCTCAAAAGTAGCATGAATTAAATACAACTCACATGGCAGTTAATGTGTTAAGTGACATTCAACCTGGTGGTTCATGGCAACAGAAAAATAACTCAGAACTTTGTTACATAACAGTTGAACCAGATTGGTCTGTTGCAGTTATAGATGCAGCATGGATCTCTGCTTAGGGTGCCACAAGGCCCAAAGCAAGGCCGTGACAGGCTTGTTTTTTCCCCCCTGGACCTGTAGGTGAAAATTTGTTTCCAAGCTCAAGCTGTTGGCAGAATTCAGCTCCATGCAATTGTAGGATTGAGGTCCCCATTTAAGCAATAACTTCTATTTCCCCGCAGCTTCTCCAATCTGCTTTCTGTCTACCAATTTGCCTGTTCTAGATGTTTTATATAAGCGAAATTATATGATATTTGTTTGTTTCTGTTTAATGCAGCTGTTTATTTTAATTTCAGTTCAGTATCTGCTGCTGTAAGCAATATTTTCATACTTGTGTGATCTGAATGATCAAGAAAGTATTTTGTTAATGTGTTGTTAAAAAACAGCA
>NW_012136281.1:35013-36834 GCF_000956105.1 Propithecus coquereli
GAGACCAATTACAAAGGTTCACAGGGTTGTTTTTATTTTGCTTTCTCTTGATGCCTTTTTAATGAGGCCTCCCAGTAAACAGCAAGCAAGAGGCTTTCCTGTTGGAGACCTGTCTGCCGCCTTCAACCATTTATTACTAATACATCTGGGAAATGATTTATAAATTAAATACTAGGAAAATGTACTTGAGGAAAAAAAGTGGTTAAGAGGTATAATTTATAATTCTCATTTAGGAGAAAGTCATGCTAGCCGTTTGCTGATGGAAGGACTCTGAGAGTCACTGAAAGAAGCACAGTTGTGGTTTACGTAACAGAGATGTACATGAAAAGAATCTTCAGTGTGTATATCTGGGGATGTGATTCATTCTAATAACTGTGAAGACAGAAGTTCCCAATTTTTTCCTCCAAGTGATCCCTTAGAATATTGGGAAATAATAAAGAACAGAGCTGACCCATCAATACATGTTATCTGATCACTCCTCCACATGACAAAAATACAATGTTTATAAATAGTAAGTGAAAATAGCTTCATCGTAGCATAAAATGTGATATTAGTAGATGTCACTGTCATTATGAGTTTGTGCTAGAGGATTTCAGAGGCTATTTTAGAACAGTCTTCCCATTGTACGGCTGGTGAGACTGAGGCCATGCCTGTATTAATGATTTACCTAAGGACTCATAATGTTAAGATACTAAGTTTTGAAGGTTATCTGTGAAGCTTATTTGAGGATTTATTTTTGCACATATATGGCAGATTTTGTATGATAGAAATCTGCTCTGCAGCTAATCAATCAGATTAAGCCTGTGCATTATGAGAATATCTTTTACATTTGTATTATTAAAGAAAGAAGAAAAGAAGCTGTGTTTATACACCCAGAATGTAAGAGGAACAAAATTATAGCTTTGGGATCATTTTCTAAAATGTTGTGAATTCCAGCTGGTTGGGGTGGCTCACGCCTGTAATCCTAGTACTCTGGGAGGCTGAGGCAGGAAGGTTGCTTGAGCTCAGGAGTTCCTGATCAGCCTGAGCAAGAGTGAGGCCCCATCTCTACTAAAAATAGAAAAATTAGCTGGACCTAGTGTTGCATGCCTGTAGTCCCAGCTCAGTAGACTGAGGTAGAAAGATTGCTTGAGCCCAGGAGTTTGAGGTTGCAATGAGCTATAATGACACCACTATATTCTGGCATGGCGACATAGTGAGACTCTGCCTTAAAAAAAAAAGTTATGAATTCCAGGGAATCAAAACATACTCATCTTGAGATTTAATTAATTGATTAATTAATTTCAAAATATTAAGGGGGTACAAATGTTTTAGGTTACATGTTTTTGTAGTGCTTGAGTCCTGGCTATAGGTGTGCCCATCACCCAAACAGTGTTCAAAGTATCCATTGGGTTGTTTCACACCCCTCCCTTACTCCCTCTCCCCACTGGTTGATTTCCACTGAGTTTTACTTCCCTCTATGCACATGTGTGCTCATCAGTTAGTTCTAATTTCATAGTGAGTACATGTGGTGTTTGTTTCACCATTCTCCTAAGTGAAGTATTACAGGTTTTATTAATAAAACATCTGTTCCTTTTTTTAAAGTTCTGAGTAATTTCCAGATATCTTCAATAATGCTATAATGGTTACGTGTAATAATTTCAAAGATATAAGAAATGAATTCACAACTCTGAAATCATAACTTTGTGGTCAATATTTATTTTCATATGCCATTTTAATCTTTTTAATTTCATTTTTACAAGAATGTTTAGGCTGTACTTCAATGTGAATTTCAAAGAAATACTGAAGCATGTATCATATATCTATTCTATTTATTTGAAA
>NW_012136281.1:38439-39067 GCF_000956105.1 Propithecus coquereli
TTGTGCCTCTTTTCTTTGATTCTGTGGTGATTGTATTTTGAAGCATCATTTTCCCCTTTACAATTGTGATGGAATACACATACTACAAAAAAAAACTCGTAAATTTTGAAGTTTAATGTTTGCTACATATATGTACTCATGTAATAACCACTGCCCAGATCAAGATAGGGAATATTTTCATAAACTTGTGAAGTTCTCCTTTACTCTTCCTGGTCAATACCTCCCCTATCCTGGAGTAATTTCTCCTTTGACTTTGATCACCATAGATTAATATTACCTGTTCTTGAACTTCATAGAGGTAGAGTCCAAAAGTGGGTACTTTTTTGTATCTGGCTTTTTTGGCTCAACATAATATCTTTGTGAGATTCTTTCATGCTATTCCATGTATCAGGAATGTGTTCTTTTCATTGGGGTATATTATTCCATTATATGAATATATCAATCTCTTCATGCTTCTTTTGGTGATGGATGTAACTAAAGCATGCTTACTCATTTACTCATGTATTTTTATTTGTCAACAATTCTCTTGCCAGGTGGATATACCCATTTGGACTATGGTTTGCTTTTCTAATTTTTATGCTGTGGCAATTATTCTTAAGTAATTTCTATCTTTGAATGTTCTTGAAAT
>NW_012136281.1:39117-39458 GCF_000956105.1 Propithecus coquereli
ACTTCATAGAGGTAGAGTCCAAAAGTGGGTACTTTTTTGTATCTGGCTTTTTTGGCTCAACATAATATCTTTGTGAGATTCTTTCATGCTATTCCGTGTATCAGGAATGTGTTCTTTTCATTGGGGTATATTATTCCATTGTATGACTATATCAATCTCTTCATGCTTCTTTTGGTGATGGATGTAACTGAAGCATGTTTACTCATTCGCTAATGTATTTTTATTTGTCAACAATTCTCTTGCCAAGTGGATATACCCATTTGGACTATGGTTTGCTTTTCTAATTTTTATGCTGTGGCAATTATTCTTAAGTAATTTCTATCTTTGAATGTTCTTGAAAT
>NW_012136281.1:41700-42075 GCF_000956105.1 Propithecus coquereli
TGAAATTGTCTTTTCATTCATTCTGGCTCTTGTATCTCTACTTTAGCTGAACCAAAGTGAAGGATAACAACCATAGAGAGATTGCTTCTTGACTACAAATAATGAGATACTCCTGTTCAAATTACTTCAACAATGTTCTTGGTAGAATTATTCTCAATCACTTATTTTCAGAATCTGGATATTACTGCTAAGAATAACAAAAGAAAACTCAAATCTCCATTTTGAAACACCAAGTCTTTTTTAATATTGGGAAGATGTGTTAGTTGTGAAAGAAAGATGAACATCGAATCTGTCGGACACCTAGATGTGTCATCCTAAATTCTTCAGCTTTGAAAAACAAATTTTTCTTGGTATTTTTCTCGTTGTGAAAAGATT
>NW_012136282.1:0-494 GCF_000956105.1 Propithecus coquereli
TTAGAAAATAAAGATGAATTATGAAAATTTTACCAAATTAACCACTGATTAAGAAAAAGCAAGTAGAATATTAAAATATAGGAGACTATGCTAATTTACCCTAAATACATATAACTTTAGAGAGAGATGCAAGTGATATTATCTCATGGGCCATTGGATTTTATGTATTAATATTAACTGATGCAAAAGAATGATAAATATGATAATAAGAGATATTTCCTTTTTTATATTATGAAGTCTTTAGCCTCCATACAGGAGTCTTGGGCAAGGGCAACTCAAAGATGGCAAGAGATAGTGACCGTATTTGAGAATGGCTCAAAAAACTTGCCAGGAGCTAATTCAATGTGATAATTTTAATTTTAAGAATTTGCTCCCTGAGAATAGCAGACAAATCTGAATTTGTAAACCTCATCTCAGGATATGTGGGCATGTAATTCTATGATATCTATGTTTCAAAATAGAAGCATTGCTAAAATGCAATTCTAAATATTTTA
>NW_012136282.1:13344-14779 GCF_000956105.1 Propithecus coquereli
CCAGCACTTTGGGAAGACAAGGCAGGAGAATTGTTTGAGCCCAGAAGTTTGAGACCAGCCTGAGCAAGATAGTGAGACCTCACCTCTACAAAAAAAAAAAAAAAAAAAATTAGGCCAGCATGATGGCACACCCCTGTACTCAGGACGCTGAGGCAGGAGGATCCCTTAAACCCAGGATGTAGAGATTACAGTGAGCTATGATTGTGCCACTGCACTCCAGCCTGGGTGAAAGAGTGAGACCCTGTCTCAAAAAATAAAATAAAAAAGTATAATTTAAGGACTTTTTTTAAAAAAAGAACATAGTGATACCTAAATATACTTTGGTAGTATCCATTTCTAACGTTTTTAAGACATTCATCTAGTGTTTTTTTCAATATGTCCTAATTTTCTCATTAGCGCTTAAAAGACAAATAAATAAATTTCAAACTATTTAAAATACTTCCTAAAAGAAGTCAACTGAAAAGTTTCATTTAGTCTGGAAAATAAAACTGGTTTCTTAAATCTACAGCCAAGAGTAAATGATCTATTTTATGTCATAACAAATCTCAAATTAAATCAAAATAAGGAGCTGGGAATATAAGAATGTGAATGCTGTATGTATTTTAAAATAAACCTTAAATCAAAATGTTTGCTAATGAAATTATATGGCCTTTTATCTTAAAACAAAAATTGTCACATCATTTCATTTTTCTTCTCTTAATTGTCAAGTTTTTAAAATAATTTTTCACATATAGATTTTAGAGAATGTTGGATAGTAAAATAGAAGGGTTGATACCTTAAGACCCTTTTTTTCACAAAAGATTTTTAAATCCATTTCAGTGGATTTAAAAACATATAGATAATATTAAGATTTATCTAGATTTTTATATCTATTAAAAGATGTACATGTTTTTCAAAGTAGGTGTTTTTTTAAAACAGTTTGAGAGAACTATGTTAGATTTTTCTTGTGATACTTGTTTAGGAATGATAGTAGGATTAAATAGTGCACATTATATAGGTAGTAGATTTTTAATCCATTAAAGAAATGATGTGTTGGCCTGGCGCGGTGGCTCACGCCTGTAATCCTAGCACTCTGGGAGGCCGAGGCGAGCGGATCGTTTTGAGCTCAGGAGTTCGAGATCAGCCTGAGCAAGAACGAGACCCTGTCTCTACTAAAAAAATAGAAAGAAATTGGCCAAACAACTAAAAATAGAAAAAAATTAGTCGGACATGGTGGCACATGCCTGTAGTCCCAGCTACCTGGGAGGCTGAGGCAGGAGGATCACTTGAGCCAGGAGTTTAAGGTTGCTGTGAGCTAGGCTGACACCACAGCACTCTAGCACAGGCAACAGAGTGAGGCTCTGTCCCCAAAAAAAAAAAAAAAAAAATCAAATAAATAAGTAAATAAACGATTGGTGACTTAATATAAGTTGCTGCTTTATGATGTCATGAGTTT
>NW_012136283.1:0-1146 GCF_000956105.1 Propithecus coquereli
GTTGATAACAGACTTAAATCTAAGACATGAAACTATAAGAATTCTAGAAGAAAATGTTGAAAAAACTCTTCTAGATATCGGTCTAGGCAAAGAATTTATGAAGACTCCAGTGGCAATCACAGCAACAACAAAAATAAATAAATAGGACTTGATTAACTTAAAAAAGCTTCTGCACAGCCAAGGAAACAATCAACAGAGCAATTAGACA
The DNA here is from genome assembly GCF_000956105.1 of Propithecus coquereli. Classification (NCBI taxonomy): domain Eukaryota; kingdom Metazoa; phylum Chordata; class Mammalia; order Primates; family Indriidae; genus Propithecus; species Propithecus coquereli. Next base: position 209 of record NW_012136283.1, read on the forward strand.
ACCTACAGAATGGTGGAAAATATTCACATGCTACACATCCAATAAAGGGTTAAGAACCAGAATCTACAAAAATCTCAAGCAAATCAGCAAGAAAAAAATCAAACAGCCCCATTAAAAAGTGGGCAAAAGACAGGAACAGAAGCTTTTCAAAGGAAGACAGACAAATGGCCAATAAACATATGAAAAAGTGCTCAACTTCACTAATCATCAGAGAAATACTAATCAAAACCACAATAAGATATCACCTAACTCCAGTGAGAATGGCTCTTACCAAAAAGTTCCCAAACAATAGATGCTGGGGTGGATGCGTAGAAAAAGGAACACTTAAATACTATTGGTGGGACTGCAAACTAGTGCAGCCTCTATGGAAAATAGTATGGAGATTCCTCAAAGAAATAGAAGTAGACCTACCATTTGATCCAGCAATCTCACTACTGGGTATTTATTCACAGGAAAAAAAGTCATTTTATCAAAAAGACACTTGCATTGGAATGTTTATTGCAGCAGAATTCACAATCACAAAGATGTGGGATAAACCCAAGTGCCCATTAGTTGATGAGTGGACTAATAAAATGTGGTATGTGTATACCATGGAATATTATTCAGCAATAGAAATGAATTAATACCTTTTGCAATAATCTGGATGGAACTTGCAACCATTCTCCTAAGTGAAATATCACAATAAAGGAAAAACAAACACTGCATGTACTTACTATTAGATTGGAACTAACTGATCATTACTCACACACACAGATGGAAGTAAAACTCATGGAAATCATGCAGGTGGGAGGTGGGCAAGAGGGGATGAGTGAAGTCATACCTAATGGGTACAATGTACACTATCTGTATGATGGGTACACTTATAACTTTGACTCAAGCAGTACAAAGGCAATCCATTTAACCAAAACATTTGTACCCCTGTAATATTTTGAAATCTT
>NW_012136283.1:1196-2233 GCF_000956105.1 Propithecus coquereli
GAGCCACTGCGCCCGACCTACACCTGCTTTCTTTTGAGTTCCATTTGCATGGAATATTGTTTTCCAACCCTTCACCTTGAATCTGAATGATTTCTTGTGGGTTAGATGTGTTTCCTGGAGACAACAGATACTTTGCTTGTGTTTTTTTATCCATTCAGCCAGCCTACATATCTTGATTAGGGAATTCAAACCATTCACATTTATTGAAAGAATTGATAAGTGGGGTGCATTTCTGTTCCTTCTGTTTGATAGAACCTTATTGCTTTGTTTTACCTCCTGAGCCATTATTTTGTATGGGCTCTGAGCTTTAGTTTTGGGGCAATTTTACACTGGTGGGTTTCTACTGGGCTGATCAATGTATTTTAATGCAGATCCACTTGCCTACAGGGCAAGTCTGGTCTTGACAAATTCCCTCAGTGTTTGCTTGTCTGAGAAAGTCTTTATTTCTCCCTCATATAAGAAACTTAGTTTTGCAGGATCAAAATTCTAAGCTGTCCATTATTCTGTTTAAGAAGACTAAAGATGAGGCCCCAGTCCTACTGGCTTGTAAGGTCTCAGTTGAGAAGTCTGCAGTTAGCCTGATGGGTTTTCCTCTGTAAGTTAACTGATGTTTTCACCTTATGACTGGCAGGAATTCCTCCTTCCTGTTAACTTTGGCAAGTCTGATGACTGTGTGTTGTGATTGCCTCTTCGTAATGACTCTCCCAGGTGTTGGTTGAGCTTCTTGTACTTAGATATATAAATTTCTAGCAAGACCAGAGAAGTTTTATTCAATTATTCCCTCAAATAGGTTCTCCAACCCTTGTGTGTTTTCTTCTTCACCCTCAAGGATGCCTATAATTCTTGTTTGACCTCTTTACATAATCACATATTTCTTGTAGGCTTTGTTTCTTCCTCTCAATTCTCTGTTCTTTATCTTTGATGGATTTTTTTAATTTGAAGGTGTTGTCTTCAAGCTCTGAGATTCTTTCTTCTGCCTGATCTACTCTATTTTTAAGACTTTCCACTGTGTTTTGTATTTCCTTGAATGAATTTTT
>NW_012136284.1:0-965 GCF_000956105.1 Propithecus coquereli
GTTGTTCAAAATTATTCTTTCTAAGTTAAGTGGATTTCCTATTAAGACAAATAATTCGAAACTGCAGTTCTGTTCTATATTTCCAGGATTTTTTTAATATAATAAGAAGTGTAAATAACTTATTTAGAACATATATTTATTAGTAGCCTGCTGCATGCAAAGACATAACCAATAATAGGAAACAAAACAAATAACCGAGACCATTTTAGATAATGTCATTAGAAGAAGCAAATAAAACTAGGTAATGTGATACAGAGATAATAGGGAAAGAGAGATTCTGTTTCAAGACCTAAATTAGAAAACATGTAAGTAACCAACTCAACTCTGTTTATATTTTATATTTTCCTTAGAAAAACATGTAATCTACCTTCCCTTCTTGGTTAAATAAAAGTTATAACAGCACCCTTTTCTCTAACATTGTTTACTGAGTGCCTTCTATGTATCAGGCTTTGTTCTAGGCACTGAAGACATAGAGATGACTGAAATTGAACAAGTCTCTGCTTCAGTAGAGCTTATATTTAGTAGGGAGACAGATAATGACCATCACATGACATGTCAGCTGGTACATAAATTCTATAAAGAAACATCAATCAGGATAAGGGAACATTTGGGATGCCAGTTTATATACTTGATGAAAGACTCCTCAGAGGAGGTGGTATCTGAGAGGAAAAATGAATTAGTTCCTGTATAAGGTATCACCACTTAAATTGTATTATTTGGCAGTGGAAATAATTGTGTCACAGATTTTGTTTCAATATAACATGACCAATCAGGACACGCAAGCTTCCTGGAATGACTTTTCAAATTGTGACATGGATTAAGCCAAGAGTTGTCAGATTCATCAACTGCTACCCACTTGCCAACATGGCTTGAAAAAAAACCAACTCTGCATCACGTGTTGCACGTGCTGTAGGGCCCTAGATGTGCATCCAGGACGGAAGATAAACACTTTGAGGCTAGGGGCT
>NW_012136284.1:1995-2409 GCF_000956105.1 Propithecus coquereli
GATAAGAAAAGAGGTGTGGTCAAAGAACAATGTGACCTTCTCCCATTACTGTTCACTAATAATGTTAAGGCCAACTCATTTCATTTTTGAAAAGTCCGAAATGTTATAAGAATTAAGTACATCTTAATTTTAAGCAAAAAACTACCAGTTGGTCTTAGCTCTGAACTCTGGAGCTATGCCAGGCAATACATTACATGTAATGTCTTCAAGCATTTGAAAATGTATTACACATTACGCACCGTGATTTTTTTGCCCTTGCATCTACACTTCAACATTCTGCTTATTTTCCTCCTGAATGCACTCTGGCTTGATATTGTATCCATTAAAATTGATGCCGAGGATTGAACAAAATCCTCTAGCTATGGAAAACAAAAATGAATTCAATTGGAAGAATGAATCTATTACTTCTATACT
>NW_012136285.1:0-798 GCF_000956105.1 Propithecus coquereli
GTGGTACAAGACACATCGTTTTTCAAAATTATTTTAACTAAAAGAAGGTAAAGACTACCGAGGTGGACCCTGTTCATCTTTTCCAAAGAAACCGTCTACAAATTTACACAATCATATCGGCCACTCTCTTCCCTTCTTCCCCTGGTATGCAGGAATCATAGTTCCTATCGGTGACAAGGAGGGTCTGGGAGACTTTAGATTCCAGAAAGATGGGGACAAAAATAACCTAAAACGTCCTAGAAATTCTGGAAAAATATAGCGAAAAATATTTTTAAATGTACAGCGAGCTGAGCTCATAAGAAAAGGTAAAGAGGATTCCCAGGTGCTGGAAACCAAGCAGGAACTGAAATCCATCGCAGTAGGGTTTGAGCTGACTCCACTGCTACCCCGGTTAAATGTGAGCTGTGAATCTCAATAACCAGGAGCTTCCTATACCCAAGTGTAGGAAATGAGACTTTGCGTAGTACAAGGTGGGACGCTGGCCCTAAGATCCCTTCATAAAGCCAGAACTCTCTAAGAGATGCAACCTTAATAGAATGAGTGGATTAGAATAATTCATTCGCTAATACAGGGAGACTGCAAGAAAATTCTTCATTCCTTCCTGGTTCATCAGAGAAGTCTCCCCGGAGAATTCTCGACATAAAGTCTATGACTCAGCAGGGTCTGGGGTTGGAATTACACTAGCTGTGGACCTGGGAACCCCCAAGTACAGAAATTAACATAAAATTGGTACCGTGGCAAGAGACAACCCAGGAAGCCCGAAGCAGCAAACGCAAAGCAACCCTGAAGGTTCGGTTC
>NW_012136285.1:10593-10904 GCF_000956105.1 Propithecus coquereli
GTGCATTGTTCTGTACATAAAAACTCACTTATCGCACTGAGAAAACATTAAAATATTTGGTGGTTTTCCTTACAAAAGAAAGTTATTTGACAATTGGTCAAAGAGCCAGAAAAAAATATTTTTCTAATACCCCAAAAGCATTAGTCAATAGTCCAGTTGCAAATATCCGTGCATAATATTGTTTCTGAAGTAGGAAGGGGAAAATCTTTTTGTTTTCATTTTGTTTTTAATTATAAGTTTGTATTTGGAAACCAAAAAAGAAAGAATAATTTTTCAGAGGATGAAAAATTATTAGACTACTTGTCATCTGT
>NW_012136286.1:0-491 GCF_000956105.1 Propithecus coquereli
TCGCAAAGCCCTTCAACACCGGCACACGGAAAGATTTTAACTGTTGTCTTGTACTTCAACATCTGTATGTGTTCCTAAGGATTTATAAGACCTACTAGTTGGCTATTGGCTGAAATGATATCACCAGATCCCTCCTCTAGTTAAGACTTATCAGAGTCCCGTTAGCTTGATCTTTCAGCTCATCTCTAACTCTTTTAACTTAACTAATGTCCATGCATGCAGCTGCCTATCCAAACAAAGCAACCATTTGAAAACACTTACAAGACAACATAGGAAAGGTGAGCATGATTAAATATTGGACGTGAAGGATTTATTGTTCATTTCTTTAGGTGTGATAATGGTACTGTGGTTAATGTTATAGAACAAGACTTTACCTTTTAATGATACACACTGAATTATCTAAGGATAAAATAATATCATATTTTTACTTTACTTTAAAATAAGTTATTTTAAAGTTGTTTCAAAGTGGAAATGGGAGGGTGGGGATGTAC
>NW_012136286.1:7091-9574 GCF_000956105.1 Propithecus coquereli
AACTCCTGGGCTCAAGCGATCCTCCTGCCTCAGCCTCCCAAGTAGCTGGGACTACAGGTGCCCGCCACCACACCCAGCTAATTTTTTCTATTTGTTTAGTAGAGACAGGGTCTGGCTCTTGCTCAGGCTAGTCTCAAACTCCTGACCTCGAGGGATCCTCCCACCTCGGCCTCCCAGAGTGCTAGGATTACAGGCGTGAGCCACCGCACCTGGCCTCTAATTTGTTTTTAGCACCTGGAAAACACCTACAATCCCGAATGAAACATCATTCTTTAAAGAGTCGTCTTAGTTATTGGGCAGCAGTACTTGGAGATACTTGTAAACCTGTGTGTTATGGAGGCTTTGGGGTGGTAGCCTCATTCAACTGAGCAATATATCTAATAGCTGGAGTATGTTAGATATGTGAGTACTGTCTCTTTCCACAAAATCCAGCAGGTGTGGAAACAAACTGTGTCGAATCAACCTCCCCCTGCCCCAGAGCATTTCCTGAGGACTGGCCTTCCCTCAGTCCCTCTCTTCCATCCTCTCTGTAGCTCCTAATATCCACTCCCCTCCAACCAAGCATGAGTTTCTCCACAGTCCTTCGCTGCCCAAACATGCAATTTCTGCAAAGGCGTGTTCTTTCCTTGTCCGACAAAATTCATCAGCATGAAGGTGATGATGTGTGCTTGCTTGCTGTTTGTACATCTGGCTGGTGTGTCTCTGCACTTTGATGTGTCTGTATATTCTAGCAGCACCTGGCATGCAGTATAAGCAGAGCACAGTTTGCCAAAGGTTCTTAATAAGTGCCTATGAAGCCCAGGACGTTGGCTTCCTTCTCGATCACCAAGCTTACAATTTTTCAAGTTCAGATTTATTCCAATAGCTACAACCATACCATAAATTCAACTAACTTGGAACTTAGTGTGGAATTATTCCTTTTCAGTTACATTTTATTCATAACATTCTTTATTTTTATGATCTTAAAAACATAGATGTTAAATTTGAAAATCGATTTTCTAATATGGCCTAAATTGCCCTTAAATTCCTGATTTTAAAGATCACGTGGAAGAAGTATTTTGATTATGCATTTCCCATCTCATTATGAAATTCGCCGTTGCTGTGTTTTGTTTTAACAATTATCACTTATAGGAGAAAGACTACAGAAGCCTACCACTGTCTTGCAGGATAAAAAAAAGTGAATAAAAAAAATAATAGAAAAAACAAAAGTGCAACTTTCATCAAGTTTGTCCAATCTCTTTACAGTACTATGCAAGATGACATTTTTATTCTCCATGAGCAAGAGTACGACAGCTTGCTTGAATCTGTCTTCAAAACCGAATTCTTAAGCCTCTTAGCAAAGCGTTATGAGGAAAAAACGCAGAAACAACTACCTCTGAAATTCAGCAACACGTAAGTCTGCATCTGGGGCCCAAACATCCTCCTGGAACTGACAGGGGCCTTGATCTCAGCCCTGGAGCAGGCCTGGGGGGTGGGAGGGGGTTCTGATGGCTCCAGCCCTGATGCCTCAGCTTCCCCAGCGGAATCTTGGAACCTGCAGAAGGCAGTCTGGATGGTTGTCACAGACTTTGAAAAGGTCACTTTGTGTTTTTGTGAAATAATGACTTCATAGAATGAATTCCATATATTTTATCATTTGTACAAAAATCATCAAAATGAGGCAGGGGAAGGCAGATTTTTACATATCATCAATAAAAGAGTATTTTATGCAGCAGAACAGACAGGAGTAGAGTCAGGCTGGAAGCAGATGAAAGTTTTAGGAATGGGAGCTTCAATCCCCAAATCGATGCATAATAAAACCTATTGGCGGAGCATTTGAGGACCTGAGGGCCATGGGTGGCCAATGCATTGTGTCTTGGCTCATCTTCATTTGTCTTGGCAGCACAGTCCGATGGACCAGATACTGGCAGACTGTTGAGCTGCTAATCACATATTTGCTGAGCGAGCGTTATTTAGTTTTTCTTCTTATATCCCCCGGTCAGTGACATGGAAATATTCTCCATCTCTTCCTACTCACAAGAATGAGGCCAAGGTAAAGCCTTAATGCTATGCTGAGGGAAACTTACAACAGGAAGCTACTTTAAAAAAATATGATTTTTCTTTCTTACAACTGAGAAAATAGAAGTTTAAAAAGTGGAAATGGATTACATGATGCAGGCGCATAGGCGACCTGGCAAAATGAGACCTGGCTGGGGAGTGTGGGTAAACCTGCCTTCTGTTTGGATTTTGGTTGCTAGTGCTTGTCTTTTTCTGTCCCTGGGTGAAGCATGATGGTGGAAGAATAGAACTTAATTAAGTAACCGCCATATTCTGCGCTAAGGGTCTTCAGCTGTCTTGTGTCTGGCATCTCTCAGTCTTCCACAGACACAGGACAGGGAAAACAGCTGGCAGCACAGTGACGCAACACAGCAGGTGTGGCCTGGACTGTTCCCTTTCTTCTGCCCCCCACCCCGGCAGTCGCCCCTGAGGCCACCTGACAGAGC
>NW_012136287.1:0-1239 GCF_000956105.1 Propithecus coquereli
CTGTTGGGCGGCCATTCCAACAAGCCGGGAAGCAGAGCCCAGGCCAGAAGACAGGCACACATGTTTCAAAGGACAGACACAAGGTTATACTGAGATACTGAGCGAGGTAGTTAAATACACATATTCAACAAGCTATAGGAGGAGTCATGAATATTTATGAAGGGTAATCGTGCATTTATGATTGTACTTTGTATCTCTCCAATCCCGTCATGGCTGGTAACTCAGTTTTAAGGTGTTTCTGGGGTCCCTTTGGCCAAAAAAGGTCTGTTCAGTTAGCAGAGGGCTTAGGATTTTATTTTTAGTTTGCAGTCCCCCTTTTGGTCAAGACATGCCAGAGGCAGCCGTGATGGCCAAATGTTATTTTGTCTCCTCATTGATGGGATTGAGTGGCCTTTTGCCCTGGTTCATCTAGACCCTCAGTGGGACTCCTATGGCCGAGGAGAAGTTTAGAGCCATAAAAGCTTACAGCCAATTAAACATTTGGGCTCAGACAGGAATAAGGATACACAGGCACTCAATCCCTTAAAACTTTTTAAGCATATAGTTGAAAACCAAAAGCCAAAAACAAGGTTATAAAACTAACTTAAGTATCATGTTTCTATAGTCTTGGTCTTATTTATAAACTTGTAGCAATTAGTTATATAAACATAAGCATTTTGTTAAGATGCTCGTTTTACCCCTCGAATTAGCCCTTACAATCTCACATGCCTCCCTCTTCCCAGATAGTCCCTGGGCCTAGGGGGGAAGGGCTGTCTGTAGGGTGGGAGGCACTAGCAGTGGAAACAAACCAGGCCCAGCGAGATTGTAGGTGAGGAAGACTGTGGGCTTTGTTGGATCATCTCTAGTCTTCAGGATATTATGACTCTGGTTTTCTTGGAAGTAAAATGAGAGATAAATAATACTAATAATTTGACAATTAAAAAAGAAGAATTTGTGTATCAAAATGGCTTCCATCAGAGAGTCAAATAAAAACATCAGGAAGAAAATTATATCCGTCTCTTTTCTTTTATAGTCAAGAAAGAATTAGGATTGAGTCCAAACTTTGGAAAAATAATAAAAAACTTAAAAACAAAAGGACAAAGATAGGATTTAATAATGAGCCTTCTTTTTTGTTTTAAGACAAAATTTTCTCTCTCTAGTTTACCATTTTTGTTAAAGACAAGTTATAGTAGGAACTGCTTACTTGTAAAATAATTTTTAGTCTCATTATACTTGGTTTGATTAATTGCATAAAGTGCA
>NW_012136287.1:13569-13831 GCF_000956105.1 Propithecus coquereli
AAAAAGTTTCTGCACAGCCAAGGAAACTATCATGAGAGCAAACAGACAACCTACAGAATGGAAGAAAATATTTGCATGTTACACATCCTATAAAGGGCTGATAACTAGAATCTATATAGAATTCAGGAAAATCAGCAAGAAAAATCAAACAATCCTATCAAAAATGGGCAAAGGACATGAGTGGAAACTTTTCAAAAGAAGATAGTCTAATGGCCAACAAACATATGAAAAAATGCTCAACATCTCCAATCATCAGGGAAAT
>NW_012136288.1:0-1222 GCF_000956105.1 Propithecus coquereli
GGGCACGGGCTGCTCTGCCTGCACAGCTGGCTTTGGCTGTGGCGTCCCAAGCCAGACCCTTTCCCTGGGCCCAGCAGTGTCCTTGCTCTTGTCATGCTTTCACCAGTTTGGCAGCAGGAAACTCAAACTAATCTTTCAGATCACTGTTTTTAGTCCGTGGCTGTGAGTCCTTTCCGTTCTTCAAGGGCCCTGGGTTTTCAAATTCAGAAGCAAGAGGGAGACGTTTGCCCTTTGCTGTCCACGGTCACGATTCCGGAGGGTGAACACAGACCGGTCAGCCACTTAAAGGAGAGAAGGGCAAAGGGGGAAGAGTAAATTCCCAGAAGGAGACGATGGGTTAATATTCCAGAACACAGGCCTGGCACGCAGCGGACTCCTTCACGGAGCAGCTGACGTGTTCGTCTCCGTCCTCCATCCTAGCAGGGCTCGGATCATGGCAGCTGCTCCACTGATGCCCAGAGATTCATGCTGTTTTGCCTCACGGCCTCCTTACACAGCTCCCTCCCACTTGGTCGGCACTTAACAGTTTGCAAAGCCCTTTCACACATTCTGCCAATGAGCTCCTAACACCCTTCGGACACAGTAGGGATGATCGTTCTCACCCGGCAGGTGAGGACACTGAGGCTCAGAGAGGTCGGGTGACCTTCCTGCCCTCCCAGTTCCGGATGGAGTACGGTGGAGTCCGTGGCGGGGCTGCAGGGGCCTGGAGAGGCGGGATGGTCATCGCCGGCCCCTGCCCGGTCTCGTCCCCCAGGGTACGCAGTCTTCCTGCTGGCTGCCTGCATCCTGAATTTCCGGAGGGCCCTGGCGCTGTTCGTGCTCACCTGTGTGGTCCTGGCCTTCCTGGCCTTCGGCCTGCTGAAGAGGTTGCTGGCGCCAAAGCTGAGGAGGTGTAAGAAACCTCGGGGCCAACCCCGCCTGGAGCTCTGGGCTAAGAGGTGAGTGAGCTCCAGCTCCGAGGCAGGGCGGGGGAGCGCGTGTTGGCTGGGGCGTCAGCTCTGGGGTCACAGCCGGGCTGAGAACTTTCCGGGGCCCCAGGGCAGGGGTTGCTGGATGGCTTCAGAGGCAGCAGCCACCTCTGGTGTTTTGCTAGTTCTCCTCTGGTTCTCTGCCCCGGTTACGGCAGGTGACTGTGCCGGCTGAGAACAGGACTCAGCAGTTCCCTACGCTCAGAGACCCCAGGCCGTCCAGGTAGGGAGGGCCCTGTCAGTGCCTCCCGTGA
>NW_012136288.1:3342-4343 GCF_000956105.1 Propithecus coquereli
TTGATAATGGTTTTTCATTTGAGGGATTCATATAGAGTTTGCTTTAAAAAATACAGATAAATTGGACTTCATACAAACTAAAAACTTTTGGGCCACGAGTGATGGCTCACAGCTGTAATCCCAGCACTCTGGGAAGCTGAGGCAGGAGGATCTCTTTCTCCCAGGAGTTCAAGGTTGCAGTGAGCTGTGATGATGCCACTGCACTCTAGCCAGGGTGACAGAGTGAGACGCTGTCTCGAAAAAAAAACAAAAAACTAAGAACTTTTTGATTCCAAGGACACCATCAAGAAAGTGAAAGAACGACCCACAGAAGGAAAGAAAAGATTTGCAAATCATATATCTGCAAAGGGACCTATATCCAGAATTAGAACCCAACGATAAAAAGACAATTGGAAAATGATAAAAAAAACTTGCATAGACATTTCCCCAAAGGTGTAGAAGTAGCCAATAAGCACATGAGAACACGGTCAACATCACTAGCTATTATGGAAATGGAAATCACAACCACAATGCGACACCACTGCACATGCATTAAGATGTTCATGATCAAAAGGCAGATCAACAAGTTTTGGCAGAGGCGTAGAGAAATGGAAACCCTCGTACATTGCTGGTGGAAATGTAAAATGGTGCAGCTGCTTTACAAAACAGGCTGCCCCTCAACATATAAAATGTGGAGTTATCATATGACCCCGAAATTCCACTCCTAGAAGGCTGGACGAGGTGGCTCGCGCCTGTAATCTTAGCACTCTGGGAGGCCAAGGCAGCAGGATCACTTGAGCTCAGGAGTCTGAGACCAGCCTGAGCAAGAGCGAGACCCCACGTCTACTAAAAATAGAAAAAATTAGCCGGACATGGTGGCACATCCCTGTAGTCCCAGCTACTCGGCAGACTGAGGCAGGAGGATTCCTTGAGGCCCAGGAGTTGGAGGTTGCTGAGAGCTAGGCTGATGCCATGGCACTCTAGCTGGGCAGCAGAGCAAGATATAAGACTCTGTCAAAAAA
>NW_012136289.1:0-457 GCF_000956105.1 Propithecus coquereli
TTCTATATTTCAGGTACCCAATCTGGGGGAAAAATTGGTGTATGCCCAGTAAAAATTGATAGTTTAGGGTGAATATATTAAAATTGAATATGAAAAGTAGAAAATATGATTTAGACTTACTAAAAAAAGGAGTGCTCTGAGGAGCACGATGGTGATGAGATTCTTATTCTGGCAACGTTGAAGCCTAATCTGAAGTTGATAAGTAAAGAAGTAACATAATAAAAGCAGTATTTGAGAAAAAGCGATTGCTTTTTCCAAGCTTGGATAAACGCTTGGAAAGTGAAAAGGATGAGTAGGTTTATAATTTAGGAACTTAAGAAAGTATCTGGGAATCACGGTGACTATATCTGAACAACAATACCGCGGAGGAAAAATAAAAAGGAAAGGAGGTGTTCAAAGAGCTTTCCATGGACGTCCAACTGTAGAATCCACAGGCCTTAGACAAAGGGGCAAAGGA
>NW_012136289.1:2217-3044 GCF_000956105.1 Propithecus coquereli
TAATAATGTAATTTTACAGTGTTAGACTCTTCAACTAATGGTGACAGCCAGCTTACACTAAATGTTAGCTATTGAATATCTAAGCTTAAATATATTTATAAAATTTATTTGAGGAGGAAAACCATATTGCATAATGTCAAGGGAAGTAAGCACACAGCTCTATAAAGCTTAATGCATTTTTTTCCCAAATATTAAGGGGGTACAAATGCTTTTGGTTACGTGGATCGCTTTTGTAAATGCTTGAGTCACAGCTATAAGTTTACTGCATTCTTTATTTGAAAAGGATTGAAATCAAGAGCTCTCTTTCTCAATGAGGGCAAAGATACTGTGTCTGTGTATGTCTCTGTATTTTAGGAAAACGTCATTCTCACGAACAAGGTTGGGATACTTGGCCTGCGAAAGAGGCCTTCTTCGTAGAGGGGACGTAGCGATAGATGTCAGCTTGCTGAAAGCTGACACCCTAAGAAAACGAAATACATTCTTTTCACTTTTCTGGTACAGCATTCATGGTTCTCTTCCTGTTAAAGCATTTATAGGTTCAGGCTCTCAACTACAAGATTGTACTTGGATAAGAATAATTAATAACGGGAGCATTGTCGTTCAAAATTGGTAAAACGTTTTCTTTAGAGTAACTGATCTCGAATGGCAGGTTTAAAGGCTATACTAAAAAGTTCAATAAATGCCCACACAATTTAAATGTTAAAAAGTATTCTGCTATGAGATAGCCTATTTTCACTCTTCTAAAAATCTATTCTTTCCTCTTTATTCTTCTCTCATGAGAAGTTATAAAAAAGTGTTCTCCCTTTTTTTTCCAAAACTTTATAGAA
>NW_012136290.1:0-353 GCF_000956105.1 Propithecus coquereli
GTTTTATAGGTTCAGCCTATCCATCTTTACCTTTCATAATTCTTACACTATCTTAATGGCTGCCTGCTCTTTTCACCCATTCCAATCTATTATCCATAGTGAGGTCAAAAATACTTCTATAAAGCAGTTCTGATTATATCATTTTTGTCTAAATATTCTTTATTGGTATAATTTTCAATTTCTAAAAAATCTCCAAGTGCCTTATTAATTAGTGCTTGATTATATAACCCAGCCTAATTTCTTATCACTTCCTAAATCACACTCAAATTTTGAATTGCTTCACATTGCTCAACATTTACATCATTGTCCCTTGCTTATGGTTTTGGAGGAGTCCCTTTATTATATTCAGCATG
>NW_012136290.1:2583-3252 GCF_000956105.1 Propithecus coquereli
ACATAATTTAGATTTTTTGATTTTCAGTTTCCTAACGTATATAATTTTGCTAATAATAATTTTTGTAAGATTGCTAAATTATGTTAATGTGAATTTCATAGGTAAATAAATATGAGAAAATAGTACACATATGCATTTTTTAAAGATTTATTTGAATATAAAAAGTAATGGCAAAGCAGTAAAAACAGTTGGTGCAAAAGTATTCTCTTTCACGTAAGTTATACCACTACTTAAAAGAATTTAATTGACACCTAAATCCTGAGCTTTGATATCACTTGAGAAAAATTATGAATTTCTTTCTAGGCTAGAACCTCATTTTTATCTCTACCCTTCATTATTGGTATACTTTTCCCATTATTGTAAAGGTCAGCAGAACCCACAGAGTAAAAGGAAATTAATGGATTTTGAATCAGGAAATAAAAAAAAAAATCTGAACTTTACTCAGAATTCTATAGTGGCCCTTTTCAGTAGTGTTTCAGGGAAGAACTTGCCAGTGAAATTTGCAGAAGAACTTATGTAAATAGGGTAAAGTACTTTTATGAAGTGGGTTTTAAACATTAGCTTTCTCTTCTCTCTAGTCCAGTATATTGAGATAATAGTTGTTAACATGCTCTCTCTCTCTCCACATACTCATTCATATAGAAACAGACACCACAGATACACACACAC
>NW_012136291.1:0-400 GCF_000956105.1 Propithecus coquereli
TTCAAAGTTTCAGGCCTTGGTAGCACAACCACTCAATAGCTCTGGAGTTAAAATATTTTGAGACAAAAGAAGAATCACTTTCCTTTCAGTTCCTCAGAGAACATTGAGGCATTTCATGGGTGGGTAGGAGATAATGAGCGGATGTCCCTTGATGGCAGAACTTTTGGGTTGAGATAAGGACCTGAACTTACCTTACTGATGGAGTAGAACTGGTTGATGAACAAATGACTCTATGCATTCGTCAAAACCCATTGAATTGTACATCATAAAGAATGAACTTACTGCATTCAGACTAAGAAAAAGGAAGCTATCAACAAGGATGTTGAAGAGAAAATTAATTAAACTGTTAAAAAATATATGACATAACTGCACTGAAGGAGATGGAGATAAAGGGAGCTGA
>NW_012136291.1:10531-11664 GCF_000956105.1 Propithecus coquereli
TCTATTTGCCTATTCTTTAACCAATACCACACCGTCTTAATTACTATAGCTTTATAGTGTATCTTTAAGTAAGGTAATATTGGTCCTCCAACTTTGTTCTTCTTCAATATTGTTTTGGCTATTATAGATCTTTTGCCTTTCCATATCAACTTTTGATTCAATTTGTTGATATCCACAAAATAACTTGTTGGGATTTTGATTAGGATTGCATTGACTATAGATCAAGTTGGGAAGAATCTGATACTTGACAATATTGATTCTTTCTATTCATGAACATGGAAAATCTCTCTATTTAGTTCTTCGATTTATTTAAACAAAGTTTTGTAGTGTTCCTCATTTACATCTCGTTCTTTTATGTAGATTTATACTTAAGTATTTCATTTGGGCAGTGCTAATGTAAATATCTTTTTCATTTCAAATTTCACTTGTTTTCATTGCTGGTATATAAAAAAGAGATTGACTTTTGTGTATTAATATTGGACCCTTCAACATTATTATAATCACTTATTTGTTCTAGGAATTTTTGTCTATTCTTTCAGATTTTCTATGTGGAAAACCACATCCTCTGTGAGCAAAGACAGTGTTATTTCTTCCTTCCCAGTATGTATACCTTTTCTTTTCTTGTCTTGCCTTGTCTTATTGCATTAGTCAGGACTTTCAATACAATGTTTAATAGGAGTGGTGAGAGCTGATGTTTTAGTTTGTTTTCTGTTCCTATTGTAGAATACCACAGACTAGGTAATTTATAAAGGAAAGAAGTTTATTTGGGCTCACAGTTCTCAAGGCTAGGACGTCCAAGAATATTGTGCTGGCATTTGCTGTACTTCTGGTGAGAGCCTTCTTGCTGCTTGATCACATGGCGGAAGGCATCACATGGCAAGAATGTTTGTGTTTCACCTCAGGTCTCTCTTCCTTTTCTTGTTAATCCACCAATCCCATCATGGGGGCCTCCACTCATCAACTTTATATAATCCTAATTTTCTCCCAAAGGTCCTACCTCTAATCGGTTTAATTTAGGGATTAATTTCTAACACATGAAATTTGGGGAACACATTCAAAACATAGCAGAGGATATCTGTGGCTTGTTTCTGATCTTAATGGGAAAACATCCAGTTTCTCACCACTAAATATGT
>NW_012136292.1:0-277 GCF_000956105.1 Propithecus coquereli
CTAGTTTGCAATCCCACCAACAGTGCATGAGTGTTCCTATGTCTCTGCATCCACGCCAACATTTATTGTTTTGGGACTTTTTGATAAAGGCCAGTGTCACTGGAGATAAGTGTTATCTCATTGTGGTTTTTAATTTGCATTTCCCTGATGATTAGAGATGTTGAGAATTTTTTCATATGTTTCTTGATCATTACTCCGTCTTCTTTTGAAAACTTTCTGTTCATGTCCTTTTCCCACTTTTTGATAGGGTCGTTTGATTTTTTCTTGTTGATTTTCC
>NW_012136292.1:4494-4802 GCF_000956105.1 Propithecus coquereli
AAGTTAAAATGTTTTAAACAGCTTTTTATGTATTCTTGACTATAAGGATATCCTCTGTTAAAAAGTGGCTCTTCAAATCTGTTATTTATTTTTCTTTTGGGCTTTCTATTCTACTTTATTGGTTTGTAGTTGTTAATCTAGTATAAATATGAGTATTTCAATATTTAAGGCATTACAAACTTCCACTTCACCACTTTCTTTTCTCTCTCTACTGGAGTCAGTTGATGAATAAAAGTTTTAGATTTTGATATAGTCCAATTTATCAGCCTTTATGGTACAATATTTTGTGTCCCTAAGTATATTTACTT
>NW_012136292.1:5080-5403 GCF_000956105.1 Propithecus coquereli
TTCTGACTGGCGGCTTGTCTCATCCGCCATCTTGGCTCCTCCCTGTATATACTGTTTAATCACACAAAAATATACTGTTTAATAGCCCAGTTTTAAAGAATTCTTTGTTTATAAATAGTAAACATAATCCCATTGCTTTATTGGATATTTTATGCTAGGGTATGCCCTATTTATATTTTAACTACATTGTTTAAGTGTTTGAAACATTATTCCTTTATATAACTGCATAAAAACTGAATACAAATAATAGACCACTAGATATTCTAAACTATTGAAAAGCTATTTAGGAAATTACTACTGAAGTGGAAAAATAGACGTCCTTC
>NW_012136292.1:7118-7504 GCF_000956105.1 Propithecus coquereli
TATACATACACTCAATTTTAGAAGTTAACAGTTTCCTAATGTGGTTATACTGATTTATACTCCAGACTGTCTTGGATATATGAGGATTTCTATTGCCCTACATCTTCACTAGCATTTGGTGCTCTCAGTCAGACTCTCTAACTGTACACATTATGGAGCAAATTTTTGTATAATGTATAGTGATTTTAATTTTAGTTTTCTCAAGTTAAAATGTTTTAAACAGCTTTTTATGTATTCTTGACTATAAGGATATCCTCTGTTAAAAAATGGCTCTTCAAATGTGTTATTTATTTTTCTTTTGGGCTTTCTATTCTACTTTATTGGTTCGTAGTTGTTAATCTAGTATAAATATGAGTATTTCAATTTTTAAGGCATTACAAACTTCC
>NW_012136292.1:10761-14037 GCF_000956105.1 Propithecus coquereli
GGAATAACTAGAAGAACATAAATGGAGCTCTGCTAACTCCCAGGTAATTGGTTTTGGTTGAGGATAATTCTCAGTAGATCAGGAATAACAATCCCACTGTAACCTCAACACAATACTTTAGGTTAGTTACAGAAGTAAGACTAATATGTTACATATTTCAGCTATTTAATCATCACTGTAAAAGTGTTTGATTTGAAATAAAAAATGGGTGTGTGTGTGCTGCTAAAATGTTGCCTGTAAAGAAACAATGTTATTTAACACACCAATTGTGACAGGCCAAAATAGGATCTCTCTCTCTCTCTCTCTCTCTCTCTCTCTCTCTCGCGCGCGCACACACACACACACACACACACACACACACACACACGTGAGTGGCTGTTAAACTGGTGAAATCTTAACAGCTTAATAAGGTTGACAGATTACAATAATGCCAATTTTCTGGTTATGATATTGTGTTATTTTGATATAGAATGTTGCCATTAGAGGAAACTGAGTGAAGGGTTTACATGGTCTCTCTGTCATTTCAGGATCTCTTGGTATTATTTCTTACAACAGCAAATGAAGCTACAATTATCTCTAAACAAAAATTTCAACCCAAATAATATTTAAAAATGAAATGTGGTCTAGTTAAATCAGACAAATAAAATATAAAATATAAAAATATAAAGTATTGTAGACTGTGATGGTTTTGTTTAAAATGACCTGTGAAACAAGAGTTTTGACTTTATTTTATAGCTAATTTGAATGAATGTTTATATTTAAAATGGCCCACTATTCTTAAACTGAAGGAATGAAACTAGAAAATCCTTAAAATTCCAGAAAATAGTACATTATCTTATGTTATAAATGATCAAGTTAATTTCAGAAACAAAAATAAAGGTTTTTTTCTCACAATTTGTGAAGAAAAAAAACTTTTTGAAAGCAACTATGGCTCTGAATATATGACCCTTCAATATTCTGTTACTCTTTCTTTTCAATTGATCAATTAAAATGTTTACCTTAATTTTGATAGCATATTAACTATCCATGTGTTAATTAATATTAGTTATCTATAAAACAAGTAGGAAACACAAGAGCAAAAATGGTGTTGAAACCCCACAATTGATGACACAGAGCATATAAATATATTACAGTCTCTGTATTTGTGCCTGAGGGGTCGAGGGCTTAGTGCAATTACTTGAAACCACTTTCTCTTTTCTGTACATTATTTTAAACACGTGTGGTTACTTTTTTTCCTTTAAATTCACAGTATATAGAAGGAGGAGAAATGCCATAGAAAGCAGGTCGACAGCAGTAAAATGTGATAGCCAAGAGTGTAATAGAAAGAAGTGGAGGAAAAATTTGAAAAGTAAAACTAAGCAACCTTCACCACAAAGGCAAGCAGTCATCAAAGAATTATTGAAAACATCAAAATTTTACAATATTGTAAAGTGGTGCTCACGATGTTGATCTTGAGTCATTAAAAGTTGAGATTATTATTGCTAACTGTTCAAAATAACAGATAAAATAGCAATGTGTTTTTGTGCAATACTTTTAATAATTACAATACTGTACACAATAATTCAGTTACTTCTTAAAGCTTTTTCATTTTGAGTATATAATGCACAGGAAGGTTCATTTTTTTCATAACATGTTTTGAGGCAGAATATTCAGATATCTTTGCTGATTTTAAAGGAAAAGACATTGAAGGAAGTTTTGATTTCCATGAGGTAAACTACTCAAAATTTATTCACAAATATAAATGTATGTTAAATTAAAATATTTATTTTATTTTTTCAAAAGTAGAGTGTTTCTTCATTGCTTGCAGTCTCTCATTTGCTTGGTTTCATGTTACTATTGGTGCCTAAAGCTTAAAAATTCAACTTAAAAATTCAATAAGCACCACATGTACTCACCATCAAATTGGTATTAACTGATCAACACATAAGTGCACATACAAGAATAACATCCATTGGATGTTGGGCAGGGGGGAGAGGAGAGGAGGGAGGAGGGGACGGGTAAATGCATACACAAAGAGTACAATGCACACCACCCGAAGGATGGACATATTTGAAACTCAGACTTGGGGGGGGAGGGGGGCAAGGGCAACATACATAACCTAAACATCTGTATCCCTATAATATGCTGAAATTAAAAAAAAAAGGGTGCAGCAGAAAAAAAAAATTCAACAAGTAGAAAATGTTATCCAAATTTTCTCCTGTGTTTATGCTCTTTGCTTTTAGTAAATTTAGTTGGAAACTATGTCTCAGTTCATCTTTTTGTGTATGGTGAAAGTCTGGTGCTGTACTGGTATGTTAGAAAGAGACTACCATATTCGTAAGATTAGCACTAGATTGAGGAACGGGGAAACTGAAGAAATTCAGGTGTGAGGCCAAGAGAGTACATACTCAAAATTACTGGCATTCCACTATGTCCAGTTGGTTTTACTTGGCTGGGGCATATAAAATTAATGACAGAAACATAGACCAATGATCTGATCTTTGCCTCAAAACAGCTACGTTGTGTCATTGAAAGCTGTCTTTTAGAAAGAGAAATATCATTTCTGGTGTGAGGTGAAAGAGGGATTCCTCTTTCAAAAACAAAGAAAAAAAGAGCAAAGCTTTCACTCAGCCTTGAATGAATGTACCGAAAAAGAATTATAAAAACTGAAACATTTCCAGACAGATAATGGCATTCCTGCTGAGAGTGTAAGTTCCTGGAGTGTGCAAAGGAACTCGGAAGAGTGGTCTCTCAGACAAGAAGATTGATTCTGTAATTCTCCATCAGCACTACAGGCTGTCAGCATGATTGCACTTGTTTCCCTAAAAGCATTAGTAAGACAATTACCGATCATTTCAACATGGCATTTACATGTTTGTATCCATCTATGCCTGGAGCTCAGGAAATTGGTAATCTAGAGCCGGACACTTTTGCTATTCCATGTAAGGTATCAGGCTGCTAAAGTAAAATCTGATGGCACTCAGGAAAATCAAGTGAATGTCAGCTTGTAAATCGTGTACACAAAAAAGGAGAAATCTGTGAAGTATGCTTGCTAAAGTTTAAGACATCTGAGTGTGCATTTTTATTGTTTTGGAAGAAAACATTGTTTTGGACAGTAGAGCGCAGTTTTAGATTTCATTCATTTTAATGGATTATGCCACATGTGTCTGTAAATTGAATTATAGGTATAAAGCATATAGTAAAAAAAAAAGAATAATTAAAAAATTGGATTTTTTTATATGTACCATTATTTACTTCACCATTTCCTTAATATTCGCTTTTTATCTTGGGTCTTGA
>NW_012136292.1:14087-14420 GCF_000956105.1 Propithecus coquereli
AAATGACCTGTGAAACAAGAGTTTTGACTTTATTTTATAGCTAATTTGAATGAATGTTTATATTTAAAATGGCCCACTATTCTTAAACTGAAGGAATGAAACTAGAAAATCCTTAAAATTCCAGAAAATAGTACATTATCTTATGTTATAAATGATCAAGTTAATTTCAGAAACAAAAATAAAGTTTTTTTTCTCACAATTTGTGAAGAAAAAAAACTTTTCGAAAGCAACTATGGCTCTGAATATATGACCCTTCAATATTCTGTTACTCTTTCTTTTCAATTGATCAATTAAAATGTTTACCTTAATTTTGATAGCATATTAACTATCCAT
>NW_012136292.1:25310-25747 GCF_000956105.1 Propithecus coquereli
TTCTTGTTTAACCTGCAAATGGATCATAAACATTCAGCTCTTCAAGGTAAATGGAATTATTTAGTTCATTCCTACTGACCGATATGAGACTGAACACTGAATAGTAGCTCTGGTGGCCATATATAGAAAAGCGATCATCCTGTAACCCATGTTAGCCTCTCGAGTACTATATGAACAGCTATTTATCTGGAGGTGAGTGTCCAGTTTTACAGTGCCACATGCCGTATAAAGTAATATTATTTTTGTTTAGGGTTTTTCTAGATTGTATCCATGATTACATTGACCCACATCTAGATCTAGATGTATAGATATAACCATAACTAGTTTTCCATCTCATTTTCTTATACTTATTATTAGTAGTGTAATTGTAACTAGGTCAATTTTTTTAATCTCTAAGAGGTATTCCAGTTTATAAAATTATCATTTCACATCTGTTA
>NW_012136292.1:26934-28289 GCF_000956105.1 Propithecus coquereli
AAAAAGTGTCTCTAACCATTGCTTTTGTTTCTGCATTTTTCATTCTCATACTTTTTATGTTAAAAATCAAAGTAATTATAAACAAAAGTTAAGTAGTTAAATTTTACTAAATCTTTTATTGTTTTCTCATTTTTTTTAATTTCAACATATTACAGGGGTACGAATGTTTAGGTTACGTATATTGCCTTTGTCCCACTCAAATCAGAGCTTCAAGCCTGTCCATCCCCCAGAGTGTTTGCACCATACCCATTAGGTGTTAATATACCTATCCCCTTCTCCCTCTCCCACCTTCCTGACACCTGATGAATGTCACTACCATAGTGCACATAAGTATTGATTAAGTAATACCAATTTGATGGTGAGTACATATGGTGCTTGTTTTTCCATTCTTGTGATACTTAGTAGAATGGGCTCTAGTTGTATCCAGGATAATACAAGATTTTGCTAGCTCATCACTGTGTTTTGTGGCTGAGTAGAACTCCATGGTATACATATACCACATTTTATTAATCCACTCATGTATTGATGGACACTTGGGTTGTTTCCACATCTTCGCAATCATGAATTGTGCTGCTATAAACATTGGAGTGTAGATGTCTTTCCTATAGAATGTCTCTTTTTTCCTTTGGGTAGATGCCCAGTAATGGGATTGCTGGATCAAATGGCAGTTCTACTTGTAGCTCTTTGAGGTATCTCCATATTGCTTTCCACAGAGGTTGTACTAGTTTGCTGTTCCACCAGCAGTGTATGAGTGTTCCTATCTCTCCGCATCCATGCCAACATTTATTGTTTTGGGACTTTTTGATAAAAGACATTCTCATTGGAGTTAAGTGATATCTCATTGTGATTTTGATTTGCATTTCCCTGATGATTAGAGATGTTGAACATTTTTTCATATGTTTGTTGGCTGTTAGTCTGTTTTCTTTTGAAAAGTTTCTATTCATGTCCTTTGTCTACTTTTTAATGGGGTTGTTTGATTTTTTCTTGCTGATTTTCCTGAGTTCTATATAGATTCTACTTACCAGCCCTTTATTGGACGTGTAGCATGCAAATATTTCTCTCATTCTGTAGATTGTCTGTTTGATCTTGTGACAGTTTCTTTGGCTGTGCAGAAGCTTTCTGGCACAAGTACATAGACAAATGGAACAGAACTGAGAACCCAGATATAAAACAATCCTCATACAGCCATCTGATCCTTGACAAGCAGACAGAAACATACACCAGGGAAAAGAATCCTTTTCAATAAATTGTGGTGGGAAAATTGGATAGCCACATGCAGAAGACTGAAACAGGATCCACACCTCTCACCTCTCACAAAAATCATCTCGCGGTGGATAATAGACTTAAACCTAAGG
>NW_012136292.1:28339-33850 GCF_000956105.1 Propithecus coquereli
GGCTTTTTTCCATAGGAAAAGAACAAATAAAATTAGAAAGATTGTGGGATGGGAAGGGCAGGATGGGTGTGGCAAAAGCAGATTCTAGATCAGAGAATGTTTTACCCTGATGTCAGCCTGTTGTTAGGTGGAGCTTAAACAGGGGTTGTATGTTGGCTCATGCTCAGGCAGGCCAAAGTTAAGGCACCTGGGAGAAGGAGAGAAACTTCAGCAAAGTTTGGGTAACAAGTATATTGTCCTGACCGATGAAGATAAAACTGTTCAGCCTATTGTTTAAGAGGCAAAAATGTGAATTTTCAACATCTGTGTCTGGCTTTGTGATCGGTGTAAAAGAGCATCATCTAAGTCAAATGAGAAAGGCCTTTGTGTGCAGTAGGCTGCTCTTGCAGAACATAAAGAATGTTGGCTTTCTTTACTCACAGGCATTTACTGGGATATCTGTTTCACCTTCCCCTGCTACTTCCCTTGCCATATACATCTCTTTCACTTGGCTGTTCCTGAGCTATATCTTTTGTGATAAACAGTTTAGCATAAGTAAAATGCTGTGCTGAGTTCTGTGACTAGTTTTGTCAAATTATTAGACTTGAGCAGGGACTATAGAAGCCCTTGATTAATGGGCAGTTGCTCAGAACTATAGATGAGCTCGAGGGCTTCCCACTGGCATCTGCAACAGGAGCAGTGATGTGAGACTGAGCCCTGAACTTGCAGTATCTGTACTGACTCTGGATGGTGTCAAAATTAAAATGTTGGACATACAGTTAGTGTTGGAGAATTGGTTGGTGTTCAGCAAACTCCACACATGTGGCATCAGAAGTGGTGTCCAGGAAAAAAAAAAATCACAGGTCAGACTTTGAAATGACTCTGGGTGAGGGTTCGTTTGCTGGTGACAATTGTGACCCTGGAGAAGATAGTGCTTCCTGACTAGGAGGTAGGGACATGGAGCGTGGAGCTCCCAGAATTGAATTTCCCAGCAGTTCGGGTTTCTGTCATTCCCCACCTAGAAGCAAGCTACCCTAGGCTAGAGCTTAGGAACCTCTTTAACCCACTGCGTGTGTTTCCTTGTGAACTGTGGGTGAAGTAGGCTGCTGACTTGAGCTACTTCACCTTTGTTTCTTTTATAAAATCTTGCTGCCATATAGTTCCAGTTTGCCCAAGCATTTAACAATCTTATTCCATGATTTGAGTGCAAGATTGTTATTTTCTTACTTGAATATCTGAATGGATTAAGTGATATGGTTTGAAGAAGCAAAGAGAATTCTTAAGATAAATGGTTTTATGCTGAGTTTAAATAATATTAATATGATTATAACCTCCCATGGACTTACCATACAGGTGAATAAATAGCATTGGGCAGTTCTGGTGTGTCCCCTGATCTCATCTGCCTTCTGCACCCTGAGTTGACTGCAGGACTGATTCTTTTTTTTTTCTTTTTTTAATTCAAATTCAAATTTGTTTATTTATTTTTTCAGCATATTATGGGGGTACAAATGTTTAGGTTACATATATTGCCTTTGCCCCACCCAAGTCAGAGCTTCAATGTGTCCACCCCCAAGTGGTGCGCACCACACACATTAGGTGTGAATATACCCATCCTCTACCCCCCCACCATCTGCCAGACACCTGATGAATGTTACTACTGTATTTGCATATACGTGTTGATCAGTAATACCAATTTGATGGTGAGTACATGTAGTGCTTATTTTTCTATTCTTGGGATACTTCACTTAGTAGACTGGGCTCCAGCTCGATCCAGGACAATACAAGAGGTACTAGATCACCATTGCTTTTTGTGGTTGAGTAGAACTCCATGGTATGCATATACCACATTTTATTAATCCACTCATGTGTTGATGGGTACTTGGGTTGTTTCCACATCTTTGCAATTGTCAATCATGCTGTTACAAACATTCTAGTGCAGACTTCTTCTTTATAGAATGTCTTTTTTTCTTTTGGGTAGATACCCGTTAATGGGATTGCTGGATCAAATGGCAGTTCTACTTGTAGCTCTTTGAGGTATCTCCATATTACTTTCCACAGAGGTTGTATTAGTTTGCTGTTCCACCAGCAGTGTATGAGTGTTCCTATCTCTCCGCATCCATGCCAACATTTATTGTTTTGGGACTTTTTGATAAAGGCCATTCTCACTGGAGTTAAGTGATATTGCATTGTGGTTTTGATTTGCATTTCCCTGATGATTAGAGATGTTGAGCATTTTTTCATATGTTTGTTGGCCATTAGTCTATCTTCGTTTGAAAGGTTTCTGTTCATGTCCTTTGCCCACTTTTTGATAGGGTCATTTGATTTTTTTCTTGGTGATTTTCCTGAGTTCTATATAGATTCTGGTTATCAGCCCTTTATCAGATGTGTAGCATGTGAATATTTTCTCCCATTCTGTAGGTTGTGTGTTTACTCTCATGATAGTTTCCTTGGCTGTGCAGAAGCTTTTTAATTTGGTCAGGTCTTGTTTATTTATTTTTGTTGTTACCGTGATTGCCTTTGTGGTCTTCTTCTTAAAGAAGAAGAAATTCTTTGCCTAGGCCCATGTCTATAAGAGTTTTTCCAACATTTTCTTTGAGAATTCTTAAAGTCTCATGCCTTAGGTTTGAGTCTGTTATCCACCATGAAAGGTGAAAGATGTGGATCCTGTGTCAATCTTACATGGCTGTCCAATTTTCCGAGCACCATTTATCAAATAAGGATTCTTTTCCTCAGTGTATGTTTTTGTCTGCTTTGTCAAAGATTAGATGGCTATATGAAGATGGTTTTATATCTTGGTTCTCAGTTCTATGTCTCTGTTCTGGTGTCAGTACCATGCTGTTTTAGTTACTATAACCTTGCAGTATAGCTTGAAGTCTGGTAAATTGATGCCTCCTGGTTCTTTTTGCTTAAGATTGCTTTTGCTGTACAGGATCTTCTCTGGTTCCATATGAAGCATGAATTATTTTTTCTAGATCTGCAAAAAATGATATTGGTATTTTAATAGGGATTGTATTGAATCTGTAGATCACTTTGGGTAGTATAGACATTTTAACAACGTTGATTCTGCTGACCCATGAGCATGGTATGGTTTTCTGCCTGTTTACGTCCTCTGCTATTTCCTTCCTCAGTGTTATGTAGTTGTCCCTGTAGAGGTCTTTTACCTCCTTAGTTAAATATATTCCTAGGTATTTTATTTTCTTTGTTGCCTTTGTGAAGGGTATAGAGTCTTTGATTTGGTTCTCAGTTTGACTGTTGGCATACAGGAATGTTACTGATTTCTGTACAATGATTTTGTAACCTGAGACTTTGCTGAATTTGTTTATCAATTCCAGTAGTCTCATGGCAGAATCTTTGGGGTTTTCTAGATATAAGATCATATTGTCAGCAAAGAGCAATACAGTTTGACCTCTTCTGCCCCCATTTGAAAGCCCTTGATTTGCTTCTCTTGTCTGATTGCTCTGGCTAGGACTTCCAGCACTAAATTGAATAGAAGTGGTGATAGAGGACAACCTTGTTTGGTTCTAGTTCTAAGCGAGAATGCTTTCAATTTTTTTCTGTTCAGTGTGATGTTGGATGTGGGTTTGTTATATATGGCTTATATCATTTTCAGGTAAGTCCCTTCTATACCTATTTTATTAAGTGTTCTTATCATAAAAGGGTGCTCAATTTGATCGAATGATTTTTCTGCATCTATTGAGAGGATTATATGGTATTTGTTTTTGCTTCTATTTCTGTGGCGAACTGCATTTATAGATTTGCGTACGTTGAACCATCCCTGCATCTCTGGAATGAAGCCCACTTGGTCATAATGGACTATTTTTTTGATAAGCACCTGAATTCGATTTGCTAGGAGTTTGTTGAGAATTTCTGCATCGATATTCATAAGGGATATTGGTCTGTAGTTTTCTTTTTTTGTTGTGTCCTTTCCCGGTTTTGGTATCAGGGTGATGTTGGCTTCATAAATCGTGTTGGGGAGGATTCTTTCCTTCTCGATGTTGTGGAATCATTTCTGCAGTATAGGCACCAGTTCTTCTTTGTATGTCTAGTAAAATTTGGGTGTGAAATGATGTGGTCTGGGACTTTTCTTTTTAGGAAGGTTTTTTATTGTGCAGTACTGATTCTTGTTATTCTTTCTAGCTTGACTATTTATCATGAAACAGACTTTTCCTCAGTTTGCCTCTTTTGAGTTTTCAGTAACAATGTTATTTTTGAGTTTTCAATAACAATGTTATTTTTAATATCCCTTGGATACTATGATCAAAAGGTTTTTTATGGTTTCTTTTCCTCAGTCTGTTGCACATATGGTGCTCTCTGAAGCTGCGAGTCACCCCATTTACTCATTCATTCCACTGCTAGTGGGGTTTGAGTTAAGTTTATATTTTTATGCTTGGACAGTGTCTTTCTTGCTTTTCTTATCAAATGCTAACACTTTATGAATTCATTTACCTAATGGAAGAAACTGAAACAGAAAATATAATTTCAAAGAGTTTACTTGAACCAAGGTTAAGAAGAGTTGCTTGGAAGACTCAGATCAAAGTAACCTTGGATGTGAGCTTCGTTCAATCTTTGTTATAAGTAGTTTTTAAAAGGCAAAAAGGGAGATAAGGAGTGGGCCAACACAAAATGGTTTGTCAGGAATTTTCATCAGTTTGTAGAAGTAACATTGATTAGTCATTAGCTATTCATTGTTGAACTATAGGGTATGAGTTATGGTGTTCATCATGTGACATTGTTAGGTTAATTTATAGCTACTTGGGGTGTCAGTCTAGAGTCTGCATAGCAAACAAATTTTGGAGATGATTACTTAGCTTGAGGGTAAAGGGAGGAAGTGGAATATGAGTGCTGCCTCATTCCTTTGCCTCTCTGGGCCTGATAATTTAGAGGATGCTTTTATTGCTGAAATAAAATTTATTTATTTTCTTTTTTATTTTTCCTTTTTGATCAAAATCAGTCTTTTTATAAGCATTGATGATCAAAGTCTGACTGTCAGGGTTTTTCTTATTGCCAGGAAGACTCATTTCTGTGTAGTCCTGACAGTGGGATCAGGGAAAGAGTAGACATTTCAGTGAGAAATTTTAAGAGCACCCAAAAGTCAAATTGGGTTGACATCACAGAATGGTAAAAATAAGACAATAATCAAGTAATTAATTTGGGTAGCTGCTGTCACTTGTTTTACTTTTTTTTCTAGGATTTTGGAATACCAGGATTTTAATCTCCTTGTAGGAAGTAAGACAACAATGCATAGCATTAATAATTTGAATAGTATAATATAATATAATGCATAAGAGGATAAAAGAAGAATTTATATGCCAGAACAATAACAAAATACCTATTCCATTAGAATTAGTGAGCCTGCTAAAAACATGAAGAAAATTAAATCTGTGTTTTTCTTTAAGAGACTTGTCATAGCCAAGTGGCTTTTTTCTAATTTTTCCTTGATGAGATTCTATTTCATGAGAAGTACTTACGTATACCCCACAAGAGATGTTTGCCACCATGCATACACCTCCTTGCTCAGCTGATATCTCATCT
>NW_012136292.1:35601-38364 GCF_000956105.1 Propithecus coquereli
ACCATAGCTTACTACAACCTCAAATTCCTGGGCTCAAACAATCCTCCCTACTCAGCCTTT
Organism: Propithecus coquereli; assembly: GCF_000956105.1. Taxonomy (NCBI): domain Eukaryota; kingdom Metazoa; phylum Chordata; class Mammalia; order Primates; family Indriidae; genus Propithecus; species Propithecus coquereli. The sequence continues at coordinate 35,662 of NW_012136292.1, forward strand.
TAAGTAGGAGTACAGGCACATGCCACCATGCCTGACCAATTCTATTTTATTATTATGATTTTTTTGTGTGTGTGGAGACAGGGTCTTACTATGTTGCCCAGGCTGGTCTTAAACTCTGGGGCTCAAGTGATCTTTCTGTCTTGCCCTTCCAAAGTACTAGGATTAAAGGTATGAGCCACTGCACCCGGTTGAAATAAGCAGTTTTAACTCTTAATCACATACTAACACTTTATGAATATGAATTTTATAATTTTTTAAAACATAGGCTTTTTTGGCCTCTCTGCCTGCTTAGGGAGTACAGAACCTTCTAGAGCATAATTAGACCAAATTCCTACAAAGATACTCTCATGGGGTGACAATTAGCAGTTCTAGCCCTGTCTTTCGGTACTGCTGGCATCTTCAGACCTGAAACTGCTTCAGAGACCATGTGCCTCTGATGCCATGCAGATGGGTGCACACGCACCAAGTTGGCCTGAGAACCTTTGGGTCTGCTGCATCCTTCTGTGCAAATACCAGGCAATGTGCAGCAAGTGCTGCTGTCACACCTCTCCAGGTGTCTAAATCTGCAGCTTCAAATTCTAAATCCAAGGTCTGGGGTTCTTCAGGATGCTCTAGAGCATGTTGCATGAGGAGATCTCTTCTCCAGTTTCCCTGCCCTTGCTGTAAAACCCAAGAATGCAGAGGAAGTGTAATTTCTCCTTGAATATACACCAAGACCTGCTCTCCACCTGGGATTTAAAAGACTGGGCCAGACTTCAGACTTAGGATGTACAAAAATTTCCCTAGAGGAGACATTTTCTGCAGCATGATAGACCAGTGTGGACATGGTAAACCTGAAAGTCCTCTCCAGGTGGAGCCCCTAGAATTTTCCAGATTTTGTCCAGGGACTTGCTGTAGCTCTGTAGGTGACTCTCCATAGTCAGTGTATAATCTGCAAGTGAAAACCAATTATCGATATGAAAGTCAACGCTTCCACGGACACTAGAGCCTTCCGTGTTTCAACATAATATAGGAGAAGATTGATTAAATTTGAAAGGTCAGGACACAACATATCCAGAACCGTGACCACAACAACCCCTGCCTGTACACTGTTACTAGAGTATTCTTCTCCTTCTTATTCCAGAGTTAGTGACTGGGGACAGGTGATATCACACCTGGATCCAGGGTTGGCTGCTCCACTAGGGCAGGTTTGTTCTTTATCCTGACCATGCAGAGTCGATCTGAGTCTCCCTTGCCTGTGTCACCATGGGGGCATTAGCCCACGACCCTCGCATCAGCACCGGGGAGTCTTTGCGACATTGGGGATGTTCTGTGCAGACCAGGGTCAGGCTGACAGCAGGGTCTAATCTTCCTTCCATCTCAGATAAAGAGAAATGTGTCATCCAGTGTTTGCTCCTTACCTCACAGAAGGGCTATCCTTTGTTGGTGCCCAGAAGGGAGTTACTCCAGCTTTTTGGTACTCAAGTAAAGAACAAGAAAGAGGTTAGAGACTCAAACTGTTAGATAAACCAGCTGATTTCATGATTCCAAATGGCTGAGATAAACAGTGATGAAGCAGTCATAGTCCTTAATGCCTAGAAACTTTCATTCTTGAGCAAATGGATATATGGTTGAATTCAGGATCATGTAGTCAGTACAGAGAAAGGGAGACATACAGGGATTTTGGCTTAATTTTGACCACTTCCCTATGTTGTTTTGAGTTCTGATGTCACTATCCATGGAAAGAGTTGTTGTCATTTCTATTGCTTTTACCTTGTTCACAATAAATATTTAGCATCTAATGTAATTGTCTTATGTTTTGTGTTAAATGTCTGTTATTTTATGAAATAGACAAGAAAGTACCTTAAGATGATTAAAAATATGCAAACTCTGGTAGTTAAATTTCTGTTGGAGAAGCTTAGAAAGGGCAGAAAAATAAACCAGCAGCATAGAGATTAGAGCCTAGGGCCCATTCCCTGCCCTAACCCTGCCCAGGTCCACCCTCTGCTGGGCCTTGTCCAGGTCTGGTCCCACCCTGGAATCTCCCTGCAGAGAAATTATTAGAGGAGATCAGAATTTGGGGTGACTGCTCCAGAGCTTGTGCTCATAATGTCCCAAAATGCAAAAGTAGATAGATAGGTGCAGAGAACTATATATTTTGGTACCTTAATTTCTGTTTTTTTCATTAAAACCTGTCCTTTTAGAGACATTTTACTCACCAAATTATTTTGCATTGTTTCAAATCCAGTAGAAGCTTTACAAGTTACAGGAAAGTAAATATAAACACAGCAATGAAAAAATCAGTTACTCTTCTACCCTTTATTTCCATATCTCTCCTATCCAAGTATATCTTTTATTCTGTACAGTTTTTATTTCATCAGTGACAAAGAAAAAGAAGAAAAATTGAAAAGCTGGGTCCAACATCTAGATCCAGCTGGGAATTGTGGGACACTTAGTTCCTGACTCCCAGGGTGTTATGAGGATTAACACAGACAATGTGAGGTTCCCAGCACAGTGCACTGTAGTGTACTTGTGAGCACGTAGTATATGCTCAGTAAACATTGTGTTAATGCATGTGTACATGTGGTTTTCCAAATGCAGACTTCCTCTGATATAGTTGCTTGTTCCAGCCTCTGTAAACTTTAAACAACCAGCAGGAAATGTCATTTCAGGATGGTGTTTGATGGATGGTCTTCACTTGGAACAAAAGTATTTATGTTGGAT
>NW_012136293.1:0-1531 GCF_000956105.1 Propithecus coquereli
GTCATCTGGTGCCTTGATCTTGGCTTACTCAGCCCCTAGAACTGTGAGAATCAAATTTCTGTTGTTTCAGCCACCCAGTCTGTGGTATTCTGTTATGGAAGCCCAAGCAGGTTAAGATACGTAACGTGCACTAAAAATAATTACAAAATTAACAATATTTCTAAATGATACAATTCTAGAAAAGTTTTGTTTCCTTCCTTTACTTCTGTAACTTCTACTGCAATAGCCCAAGGCAAATTTCTCCGCACTGTCGTTATAAATATGCCTCACTGTAATTTGAAATAGGTTTCTCTCCTTCATGCTGTTGTTACATAATTTTACCTCATCATTTGAAAATATCTTTTCCCCACTGATTTAAATATTTTCTACGTCTTACTGTATAACTTTTAATCCTAAAAGAGCAAGGCTATGATTTTTAAGAATTTACAAATAATTCCTCTCAGCTAAGGTCTTGCCATACACTTCCCTAAGAAATGGTAGCAATCAGAGAAATAGTCCCACATCATTTTACTCCAGAATGACAGACATGCCTACACTTGGAATCGTATCTCCTGCCTTTGTTTTTATTACACCAAAGAATATTAGTATCAGAAGCCAGTTTCCCCACTCTTTATCTTCATCAACCCATTCACCTTCTATAAGACATAGTGGCTACGGTTACTCCTTCCATGTCCAATCACTGCTTTCTTTGCTGTAAAATTTTTGTTCCTATTTACTCAACAAATATGTTATCAGAACCTCCTGTTTTCCAGACACTCTTCAAAGCACTGGGAATACAATGTGGTATGAAACAGAAAAATTCCTTCACCACATAAAACTTCCACTTTAGTTGAAGGATGCAGATAACAAATACATAAACAGCAAACTAACAAACTGAATTCTGTGCATTCTGTTGCATGATAGTACACGCTGCAGAAAACAATAAAGCAGGGAATAGGCATAGTGAATGTCAGAAGTGGAAAAATTTAAATCGTGCGATCAGGGAATGTGCTTCCCTGACAAAGTGTTATTTGGGTAAAGACCTAAAGTTGAGAGAAAAGCATATACCAACCAGAGGGAACAGCAGGTGCCAAGATTAGCTGTCTATGTTTAAGGAAAACAAAAAAGCCTGATTTGTCTGGTACAAGGTTAGTTAGGGAGAGAATAGTAGGAATCAGAAAGGTACTGAGGCCAGAACAGATGGAGCCATTAAAGACAATGTAACAACTTTGACTCCTCCTCTGAGTAAGATGAGAAAACTTTGGAGAGTTTCAAACAGAGAAGTGATGTGATTCAAATTACACTTTAACAAGATCCTTCTAGATGTTCCAAGGATAAATTAACGTGGATAAAGGGTAGAAGCAGAGAGCTTTCCTGGGGAGGTTGTTGCCATAATTCAAGTGAGGTGGTGGTGGCTTTGGTTATGGCAGTACTGATTCAAGAGGAAAGATGTTGGGTGCTAGATTGGCCGATGCATTGGATAGGGCATGTGAGAGAAAGAACAACAATAAGAGTTTAGATTGAGGAACTGGAGTGTCCATCATCTGAAGCG
>NW_012136293.1:13631-14109 GCF_000956105.1 Propithecus coquereli
ATAAAGTTGGCAATAACTTAAGCAGCATAGTTTTCTTTAGAATTTGGACCCTCTTATAAAACAAATACAAAACAAAACCTAAAACAAGAGTTAACATTGCTTCAATAATAATAGCAAACGTTCACTTCTGTATATAACAAATAATTGACAAAAAGCCTTTGGGAGACAAAGAATTATACAGCGACCATAAAAACCAATTCCAGACTCTATAGATTAGATTCCAACTTTTTGTGTGTGTGATTTTCTTATCAGGGTAAAAGTGCCTAATTTTTGCAATTTAAGGAATAAGACAGTTGCATCATCCAATTTCTTTATTTTCTTTAATGGGAATATTAGTTTACATTTAGGGGAAAGTCATTGAACACAGGCAGTATAAAAACTTCTCTTTTTACAGCATGAACATAAAACACAGCCAGTTTTGCATGTTTTAACTTCAAATTTTTATTTTTTTTTCATATTTAAAAGAAACCTCCTAAAG
>NW_012136294.1:0-1038 GCF_000956105.1 Propithecus coquereli
TTTTTTTTTTAAGAAACCTTTATATTTTATTACCTAATGACACTTGTTCTCTGCTTTTGAACAAGGAATCCCAACATTTTATTTTGCACTGGGTCCCACAAAGTATGTAGCCAGCCCTGGCTGGGAATATTTGTGTGTGTGTATGTGTGTGTGTGTGTGTGTGTGTGTGTGTGTTTCCCTGTGTTTTTTTTTTTTCAGGGTATTATGAGGATACAAACATATTATGTTTAGTTTTTTGGTAACATACTTTGTAAATGTCAGTCAGTCCCATTTGTTCTACAGTTCTGTTTAAGTCCATTGTTTCTTTGTTTGTTTGTTTGTTTGTTTATTTTGAGGATCTGTGCTGTGCTGCCAGAGGGGTGTTGAAGTCTCAGGCTATTATGGTGTTGCTATTTATCACTTTGTTTAGATCAAGTAGGATTTACTTTATGAATCTGGGTGTACCTGAGTTGGGACCATAAATATTTAGAATTGTTATGTCTTCTTGTTGAACTGTACCCTTCACCATTATATAGTGACCCTCTTTGTCTTTCATTACTTTTGTTGATTTAAAGACTGAGTGATCTGAAATCAAAACCTCCACACCAGCCTTCTTTTGGCTTCTGTTTGCTTCAAATATTTATTTCCACCTCCTTTACCTTGAGTGTGAATGCATCCTTGCAGGTTAGATGTGTTTCCTGAAGACAGCAGATATTTCGCTTGTGTATATTTATCCATTCAGCCAGCCTATGTCTCTTTAATGGGCAGTTCATTCCATTCACATTTATCGAGAGAATTGATAAGTTGGGCAAATTTCTGTTCAACCTGTTGAGTTGAACTTTGTTGCTTTGTTTTCTCTTTTGAGCCATTATGGTATCTGGACTTTGACCTTTAGCCTTTGGGTGATGAAAACTCTTTTCTTTATCCATTAAATAACTTTGACATCTTTGTCAAAAATAAATTGGTCCTCCTAGCACTCTGGGAGGCCGAGGCGGGTGGATCGTTTGAGCTCAGGAGTTCGAAACCAGCCTGAGCAAGAGCGAGACCCTGTCTCTACTA
>NW_012136294.1:12513-12830 GCF_000956105.1 Propithecus coquereli
TACAATCCAGCAATCCCATTATTGGGTATTTATCCAAAGGAATGAAAATTAGTATATCAAATGTATATCTGTAATTCCATGTTTATTACAACATTTTTCACAATAGCCAAGATGTGAAATCAACCTAATTACCCATCTAAAATAAATGGATAAAGTAAATGTGATATATGTAAACGATGTCATATTATTCAGCCATAAAAAAGAATGAAATTCTGTGATTTGTAGCAACTTGAGTGGAACTGGAGATTATTATGTTAAGTGAAATAAGGCAGGTGACAAAAGAAAAAATATTGCATGTTCTCATTTATATGTGAGAA
>NW_012136295.1:0-1899 GCF_000956105.1 Propithecus coquereli
AAAAAAAAAAAAAAAAGATATGCTGATGGTTTGAAAATGTAGATTAAATAGATAAACTCCAGGAAAAAATACAACTTTCCAAACTAGAGAAATAGAAAATCTTAATGTTATTGAAAGTATTCTTGACCAGGAATACTTGTGAAGGCAAAATGACCAGCCAATCTCAATTAGTAACATAAATACAAACAATATAAATAAAGTGATAGCAAACTACATCCAACAGTAGCTGGAACAGATAGTGCAGCATGACAAAGGTGTGTTTAATCCCAAGCATGTAAGATGGGTTTAACATTTTAAGAGATCCATAATGTATTTAACACACTAGCTGAAGAAAGGAAGGAGGAAAGGACAATTACCACAAAAGAACCAGGAAAAAAGTATGCAGTGAATTAACCAACCGGGATTAAACCACAGCACTAACAATAGTTCTCAGCGAGTCAGTACTTGAAAGCTATTTCTTTAAACTGACGACAGGTATTAAAACAATAAACCATATCAAACACCATCCTCAATAGTGAAACGTTAGAAGCATTCTGGTTACAGTCAGAAAAGAGACAAAGATGACTCGTATGACGAATTCTGTTCAATGTCGCACCGCATCTAGTGCAGTAAGCTATTAACATATATATTGTGCTAGGCCCAGAAATAACACATGTCACTCACAACCTGTTGGCCAGAGCTAGTCACATACACGGCCCTGCCCAGGGGAAGGGGGAGGGGAGTTCTACCAGGTGCCTGGAACAAGTGCTGCAGGTAGTTTATGCAGTAAGCTATAATAAATGCACGCATACATCAATTAGTCAATGTATAGAAGTGAGAATAAAGCTGTCAATATGATTATCTTCATATAGAACTCGAGAAGCTACAGAAAATTAAAATTAGTAACACAGATTAACAAGTTTGTTGGATGTAATACTAATATACACAAAATCATTGTCACAAATAGAAAGTACCGTCTTCACTGTGAATATAGCATTTACGATAGGAAACATTATGTTTCGTGAACTATACGTGGAATGAGCTCACTACTCCAACACTCTCAAACACCCTTAAATGCTTTCCTGTACTATAGAGACTAGAAGGTTAAAACATGAAAGGACACGCACGTGCACACGAGTGCCCGAGCGTCTACACACACACACACCAGAGCCCCTTGCAGTTAAAGTCCCAAATGGCATCTCCGTCGTATCAAATGTATGCGTCAACGTGAGACTCTAAGGTGGAACTGATAACGTGGGAGCTCCATTCAGGGTCAGCTACCTGTGATGGATGAGGTCTCTGGTTTTGATGGGGCAGCCACAGCAGAGTTTCTAGAATTCAGTCTGTGTCGTGCCTGTCAACTAACGGGCAAGGAACAGTGGTGTTTCAGCTATAACATTCCCATAGCATGGGTGGATGTCCCTTGGCTGTACAGCATCCAAGCCTGCTTTCCTGGCCCTCCCACGGAAATTTTGTTAGCTATGTGATGTATTTTATTTTATTTTTATTTTTTTGTTTGTTTTTACTTCAAAACATTAATTAAGGAGGTAACAAGTGTTTTTGTTACATGGATACCTCGTATAATGCTTAAGTCAAGGCCCTTGGTGTACCAGTCACCAAAATAGTGTTCATTGTACTCAGTAGGTTAAGTTTTTATCACACACCCCTCTTCCCACCCTCCCCCTTTCTTGGTTTCTCGTGTCTTTCACATCACTTGGTGCCTCCTGTGGACCCATTGTTTAACTCCCACTTATTAGTGAGTACATGTGGTATTTGGTTTTCCATTCCTGAGATACTTCGCTTAGGATAATGGTCTCCAATTCCATCCAAGTTACTGCAAACAACATTATTTCATTTCTTTTTATAGCTGATTAGTACTCCATCATATATAGCTATCTCTCTCTCTCTCTCTCTCTCTCT
>NW_012136295.1:6107-13186 GCF_000956105.1 Propithecus coquereli
CGTGAGTTGATTTTTGTGAGAGGTGAAAGGTGTGGATCCTGATTCAGTCTTCTACATGTGGCTATCCAGTTCTCCCAGCACTATTTATTGAATAAGGATTCTTTTCCCCAGTGTATGTTTTTGTCTGTTTTGTCAAAGATTAGATGGCTGTATGAGGATGGTTTTATATCTGGGTTCTCAGTTCTGTTCCGCTGTTCAGATCCCTTGGGTCTTGAAACACCCTGAACATCCTGTAAGGTTGTATTTTGATCGGTTTAAAAATAAATGAAATATAAATGGTATTTATTTATTGTACAATACAAGCAAGTAAAAAAAGGAAACTCTAGATCATACTGCACCTGTCCCAGACTACCTTGAATGAAGGGACTCCTGAGGAAGAGCCTACTACACTGAAGTCACAAGGAACCACAGTAAATCTTCTTCCTGGGCTTAGCCAGAGGGACCTGGCCCTCCAGGCACTTACCAGAGTTACTGTGCACTTGCTTTAATGAACCTTGCTCCAAGCCAGAGCTCCACAAACTTTTCCTGGAAAGGTCCAGATCATAAATATTTCAGGCTTTGCAGGCCATTCGGTCTCTGTTGGAATTACTCAACTTTGCCGTAAGAGAGCACACGCAGCCACAGCGTTACTGTGTTCCAATAAAACTTTGTTTACGGACACTGACGTGCGAATTTCAAATAATTTTCACGTGTCTGGAAATAATCTTCCTTTGACTTTTTTCAACCACTTAAATATGTAAAAACCATTGTTAGCTTGCAAGGCCACACGAAAACAGGCCGCGGGGCACATTTGGCCCACGGGCCACAGTTCACTGACCCGTGCTCTAGGCTAATAGACTCATTAGGTCCCCAAAACAGCGCTGAGTGGAAAGTCAGCAAAATGAGATGGCAGCTATTCCTAGAATCCTCTGGCAAGCATAAACCCAAAGCTGTGGCTTGGACACAGCTGTTTTCACCCTTGGTTGCACGCTGCAACTCACGTGGGAAGTTTGAAACTATCCGGTTGCCTGGATCTGACCCCACCCAGGTCTGCTTTAATTGTTCTGGCTGTGGCCTGGTGCTATGATTAGTTTTCAGTCTCCCCGGGTGGCTCTGATATGTAATCATGGTTGAGAACTACTTGAACAGTTTAAATGATGAGAGTGCTAACATTTTACAATGCTTAATTTTAAGATTTTATAATTACGGTTTTGGAATAATGATATTACAACAACAACAATAATAAATACATAGCTACACTGGAAATATGAAATGAATATTCCTATGTAGGGAATCGAGAAGAATGCCTTTTTAAAAGCCAAGGGAATGGGAAAACATGGTGGTAAAGCAGAGGCCACCGCAGGATGTGTCTGGGATGAAGCTAAGCTGCTGGCAAGGCCAGAACAAGGTATGGATTACAGCCAAGCATCTGTGAGCCCAGGGCTGATTCAGTAGTGAAACCTCTGCAGAAGACATTCACAACCCAGGGTCAGCATGGAAGGGACAGCACAAACTCAACAAATCCAACAGTTGGCACTGAGGGGGATAGGAAAAAACGAGAAGAGACTGGAAAAGACCTTAATATAATATTTCCCCAGAGCGATAGAGGAGTGATAAAGGAAGAACTTACATCCACTGTAAAAGAACAGAAGACTGTCCAAGAAAGATGGCTTATTGAAGACAAGGATCTACTTTCCTTTCCTCCTGAAACTTCATTAAAACAAGAACAAATGTAAACAAATTATGCTATCTCCGCACAATGGAATATTACTCAGCAAGAAAAAAGTCAAGAACATGGATGGATCTCAAAAACATCCTGTCGAGTGAAAGAAGCCAGATACAAAGGAGTGCAGGATGTATGATTTCATCTATATGAAATGCTAGAACAGGAAAACTAATATATAGTAGCTGAAAGCAGATCGAGGTTTTCACGGGGCCAAGGGATGATGAGATCAACTGGGAACCTTTTGGGGGTGTGGTGTGGTATATGTTCTGTATCTTGATTGAGGTGGTGGTTAGCCCTAACCCCTGATTTTTACATGTAAGGAACCTGGGATCAGGAGAAGTTGGGCGAATCGTCAAAAGTGATCAGCTTACTTATCAGAGAAAAGATATATCTGATTATTGATAATAGATTGTTTCTTTTGTGCCGTATAATGGGTCAACAGGAAAAGTGCTTCTCCCCAAGCACCTGACAGAACCCCAACTTAGCTGTAAGCATCCTTTTTACAAGTAAGGCATAGATATGAAACTGTAAAACTATTCTTCATTCCAACAACCCGTTTCTACACATGGTAAACATTCTCAGGTGCTCCTTTACCTTCACTTCTTTATGTTTATTTTACACACAAAAACATAGTATTTCATTAACATTTTCTTTTGAGGAATCATACTGTAATGTATAGTTGTATAACGTTTTTTTCTATCTCTTTGTATCATGTGGTGTGACAAATATGCTCCCTTGTTTCTTGTAGTCTTCCACTCCAACCGGAACCGTTTCTTCAACAATATTACATTTTTTCCCCAAAGATTGGGAATAGGAACTTAAGCACCGCCCCCGTTGAATCCTTCCATATGCCTGTGTCACTCTCTGAGTTTTTCATTTTGGTTCCCTCAATCTATATGTCAGATTATTGCCCACCGGGGCTACCCTGTTTCACTACTGCCACGTTGTAAAATACAGGGTGACAGGGTAACCAGTTCCCATTCACCCTCCTGTTTTCCTTCTCATTTCCAGGAGGACTGATAGCAACAAATGCAACTAACATGTATTCACCCCTCACTAAATGCCAAATATTCTACTAATTACTTGATCTGGTGATAGCCAACTTATTTATAGTGCTTCTTAGGTTGCAGTCGTTTCTCCATGTATTTCCGTATGTTACCTCATTTAATTTTTACAATAACCCCATGAAGTAGAAACTATTACTATCCTTGATATAGTGTGTGTGTGTGTGTGTGTGTGTGTGTGTGTGTGTGTGTGTGTGTGTGGGTGGTGGGAGGGAGAACGTGAGTCACAGTGAGGTCAAAATTACTTGCCCTGGACCATAGAATTTAGCACCAGGATTCAAATCCTGATGGATCTGACCTCACGTCCCATGCCCATAATCAATAATGTGCGACTCTGTCTTAGGGCTGAAGCGAGCAGGGGGACAGGACTCAAAGTCTGATGGGCAGTGATGGGTGTGGTGTCTGAAATCAGCGTCCCCTAACTCTGTCCAGCCTTCTGCCCAGAAGACCCATCATTGCACACTGTTCCCCTATATTGTCTCTCCTGCCTTAGACTGTGTGGGAACTGTTTCTCTGGTGTTCAACTTGAAGGTGAAGTAACAGAGACAGACAAGGTATACACGGAAAGAAAGGAGGGTTTCCAGAGGGGAGCACATCACTAGGGTGAATTCAGTTCCTCAGAGGCTTTTTCGAAGTGTGTTTCATTCTCTTCTCAATACTTGCCCTCCTCTTTCTGACCCATACATCCATCCCTTGGCCTCTTTACTCTATATGTCAGGTACTCACACCCCTTCTTTCCCATCTGTACCTGACTCCAAAGACAATCATTTCTACCCCTGTCCCGACAATATCAGCCATCCTCTGGTCCCATCGTCCTTCCATCCCAAAGAGCCTGTAGGGTGCAGCCATATAATTATACGTATACATTTAGACTGAGAATATTTTGTATGATAAATTCAGAACGTGAAATGTCTGGGTCAAAGTTTAAGAATGACTTTTGAATGGTTAAGCATATTGCAGGCAGTTAGACTCACACATGGACAGTGGAGATGTATATTGGAGTAAATGTCATTAGGTATCTTTAGGAAAATATCTCTGATGTTTAAAAATACTCACGTCCTTTTCCCGGGAAACTGTAGAGCAGGGACTCAAAATCTCGGACGCACTCTAAAGCCCAAGTTGCGCTGCACTGGGTCCTTTATCCTCCATCCCTGGGGATGCTCTGTAATCCTGGCAAACCCATGGGTATCATTCCATTACTTTTTTTGTACAGAGAGCTCTATTACTTTCTTATTTGCCTATTATTTCAGAATATTACGGGGATACAAACAGTTTGGTTACATATATTGCTTTCGCATCGCCCAAGTCGGAGCTACAAGCGTGCCCAACCCCCAGACATCACGCACCATACCCATCAGGTGTGAAGTTACCCAACCCCTCCTCCCCACCACCTGCCCGACGCCCTATAAACGTTACTTCCATATGTATTACTTCCTTAATTTGAACAATCATTCAAATATTAAAACACCGAGATGTAAAGAAAAGAAAAGCGCTAGAAATGGTTGAGATGGATGTGTTCTCAAAAGTGGTTTTGTTGATGATCCCAAGTCTATGTCACATGCTGTCTTTCAACAGATATTATCATTAGCCCCTCCCCATTCTATGCCAGACACTGCCAGCCCAAAGTGACTCCTAATCTGCAAACCCTGGGACCCAAACGGATTTCTCCCACCCGGGCAAGATACCTGGTTCCCACCCCAACAGGAGTAACTAGCACAAAACATCATCGCTGGCCTGCTGACAGAAATCTGTCCATGAGACCTGAAAGCTCACTCTTAAGAGCGAACCAGTGCAGTTGCTGGAGGAGCACTCAGGGTGTGAGCGCAGACCAATAGGCGAGGACACAAATCCTGTTCTGCCAGTTACTTGGCTGAGAAATCCCGGGAAATGTACCTAACGTCTGTGAGCCTAATAGTCATGATCTGAAAAGGGACTGTGGATACAATTCTCATGGGATTTCTGTGAGGAAGTCAAGAGAAACCTAGTGAGCTTGCCCACAACTGAGCAAACTGTCGGTTGCCACTGGGCAAGTGTCGGTTTCCTTCTCACCGCATTCTTTCCCTACGACAGCAGGGATGCTGTTTCCATGTACTCAGTGGCATGGCAATGATGTAGGCAAAATGCCAAATGACACAGGAAGTACCAGCAGGAATGTACATGATGTCATAAAGGATACTCACTGCTATGTCTGAGGGAGGATCAGTCAGGACATTGGTGGAGCCTGAGGGAGCACCCAGGCCGTCTGGGTGAGAAGCACTAGTGGCTTTATAATTCTCCTGTTAATGCCTTTGATTCTGGCAGCACAACTTCGAGACAGGGATTGTGCTGAGATGCAGGAGTTCAGTAAGTGGATGTGCGCCTGTGTGTTTTGTCCTCAGTGCCTGTGTCCATCGGGCCCCTCTGTGGCTTTTTATCACATGGGGGCTCTCCTGTGGGGTTCTCAACACAAGGCCTTCAACCTCCTCCTCTCAGCAAGTGATAGAATTATTAGACAGAAAGCCAGCAAGGATCCAAAAGATCTGAATAATATAATCAATACAGTAACAGGATCTAAATGATACAAATAGAATGCTCCACCCAACAATAGCAGAGCACACTTTTTCCCCCCTCCAAGCGTCTTGTAGCATTCACAAAAGTACACCATCTCCGGGCCATCAAACAGACTTCAACAAATCTAAAAGAACTGACATCATACAAAGTGTGTTCTCTGATCGTAATAGAATAAAAGTAGAAAGATAACAGGGAAATCTCCAAAGATGTGGGAATTGTAGTCGATGCTTGTTACTCCAGTTTGTCATTCAGACCCTTGTTATAGAAGAGCTGAGTTTAGGAGGCCTTGTCTCCTGGACTGAAAGCATTTCAGGCTGGGCAAAAAGAAAGCTCTCTCTCAGATATTTCAAACCGAGCATTGCTGGGGGCAAGACTGGAGGCAGGTGGACAGTTTAGGAAGCCGTCACATCAGTCCCGCATGTCATTAGAGCTTGTACTGCACCGGCAAAGGAAGTGCAGCTTGCTGATTGTTCACAGAGTCGGTTTGGTGGCTGATTGGATGTGGGAGGTGTGAGAGAGGTTTCCTCCTAGGAATTGATGTCATTGTTAGATTAGAGAAGCCTGAGAGGAGGCAAGGTTGAGACAACTTCCTGGTGTGTGGCTGGTGTCTAGTCTGACCCAGGGACGCACACACCTCTGTTCTTTATAAAACCTGCTCCATTTTTAAAAAGGTTCAACACAGTTGCTTCCTCTTCCAAGATTTCTTCCGTGATTGTGCCACCTGTGAGATAAGGCTCTCTTGTCCAGACAGGCAGGCAGAGGAGTTTGCTTTCTGGGGTTTGTGTGATTGGTCCCTTGGGGCAGGTTGGTGCTTTGCTTGCCCTACCATGAGGTTAGCTTAAGATGTAGTACTTGTTAGGTGGACCACTGATGTGTCTTCAAACTTTAATTTTTATTCCTATTTTAGAACACAGTGATGGCGGTTGCTATTCTCAAGGAAGAAACAAAGGTGGAAGTTATTTCCGGGGTGATTTTGGCAAAAGGAGCCTTCATTGTGAACATGGAGGTTATGAGAGTCCGCATTCCCACCGCAAGGAGGGTGATGGAGACGTGGAGATGAGGGATGTCCACGAGGGCCCCCAAGTAAGACAGTAAGTGATCGGGCAGCCTGGTTTGCACGTAGTAGCCCCTGGGGCAGTGCAACTCGTTAGCTCTCTGTGGTCCTCTCTTACTTTTCTGACTGAAAAAGTGAAGGATGATAAAAGTGGAAATGATGGATGAGCAATACTAACTGTAGCCCTGGTGTTCGTGAGGGGAGGGTGTATGGAAGACTTCCTTAGCATTCATGGTCCCCTCCTCCTCTCCCCATCCCCACAGCGCTCCTTATACCATCCAAAGCAACAGGAGGAGCATGAAATGGCATCACGAAGACCAAATCCATATCACTGTGTGGAGAGATAGAAAAGCTCCAAGGAGAGCAGTGGGGGAGAACACACCAGGCAGAACCATGGGGAGCTGGTACAAGATCACAGTGAGTGTCTTGGCAAGATCTGCATTGGGTAGAATATTCTGGAAACTTCCAGAAGGAAGACCACATTAAACACCTTAAGTTGATTATTTGGAGGAGGGCTTCTGCATGGAGAGTAAGGGGGCTTAGCGAATGCATGTTTGGCACAAAAATAAGAAATCCTGTCAGCGGTCCCTTCTTTAGAAGCCCGTTAAAGGTAGGTAGATTGTTGGAAGAGAACTGCTGGCTGGGCGTGTTCTCCAGGCTTAATTCCGTGGTGTCTCTCTTCTCTCCTATTTTCTTCTTTTCACCC
>NW_012136296.1:0-546 GCF_000956105.1 Propithecus coquereli
AGAGAGACAAGGAAGATGATAGGTTATTTTAATAACACCAAGTCTAACTGACTGAAGACAATGTGATAGAAATGTTCTATTTGTTGTGGCATCATCGCAGCGCTACTGCCGACAGGGACAGTTCCAGTGCAAGGATGGCAACTGCACCAGCCCACAGACGCTGTGCAATGCTCGCCAAGATTGCCCCGATGGCTCTGATGAAGACTCTTTCCTTTGTGGTGTGTTCAATTGCTTTATGCCTCCTTTGCCCACTTCTGCCGTGATTGTGTACAATCACGATTCTGTAGGGGGGTTCCTGAATGTCATAAACCAGAAACAAGTTCAAAGTCCTAGGAGAAAACTCACGGTCCCCTCTATCTCTGTTTTTTATAAAGTGTTTTAAAAATCCTAAGGTCTTTACAAGGCAAATGATTGAAGTAAGTAATAAGTTGTCTATATCGGTGGTTCTTCGCCACATGTAGGCATTGAATCCTCCTTAAGAGCTAACATTGAGGATGAAGTGAGGGTTTCCCAACTCCATTTTACACAAGGACTCTCAGTTGTAGT
>NW_012136296.1:3471-5271 GCF_000956105.1 Propithecus coquereli
TTAAGTAGTCCATGCTAGCAAAGTATCTATATATCATCAGCTAATACATAAATCATTAATTGGATAAAAAAAATTTCAGATTAAAAGAAGGATATTCAAGCCATGTATAAGCCAGTATAAAGAACTTGGGTTGGGTATTAGAACATATTGAATTTATGGCATTAAAAATTTTCAGAATCACATGATGGCATACAAAAATTATTAAAAATGTAAAGGTAATATGATCACTCAAATTTTAGTCTTTATGAATTACTGAAAAAATATTAACTGTTGATGATTATCCATGATGGTTATTGTTGACGGTGTGGTTGCCATGTCTTAAAACCTAGTTTCAAAGAGACTCTATCAATGTGTGTGGGTAAAATCAGTCCTGCCACAGCTGAAGAGTTGCACTTGCTTGCAGAGACGAAGTCCAGTGCTGTCCATGGGATGATTCATGTCATTGAAAAGCTGAGCCTGGACGACTGTTCTTAAGACATAGTCCGTTGGACCCTCAGACAGGTTAAGGCCACAGTACATCCTGATGAATAAGGAAGAGCAGGCTGTAATGGCAAGAGCCAAAGGAGAAATAGTCAGAAGGCTTTCCAACATTAGTCAGTTTGTACAATAATTTGAATGTGTCTCTCCCCCCACGACAGCCACTCGCTTTCCCAATGGTGCCTACTGCCAGGCTACTATGTTTGAATGTAAAAACCATGTTTGCATCCAGCCGTTTTGGAAATGTGATGGCGACGACGATTGTGGCGATGGTTCTGATGAAGAACTTCATCTGTGCTGTAAGAGGGAGAGAAATGCAGTGAATGGGGCCATGTTGTCTGGCAAAGTCTCAATGTTTCTTACATACGGCATATGATCCTGGGGGGCAGTTGTATAATTTTTGAGGACTGGACACTTGATCAGCATTGTTGTGGTTTCACTTGGCCTTCCTGCTTCAGTTCTTTGTCTGTAACTTGAGAAGGTTGGGCAAACCGCCATGGTTTTAAATATTTTACAGCCTTAGAAAACAATTTATTCTAGAGAAGTCTTGCTTGGAAACGCAGCATGCATAAATAGGGGCAGATCTATGGTGGTTGAAGTCCAAGGAGGAATATGGGGGAGGTTGTACCTGTCCTGCTCTGTCCTACTTTTGGTAGCACTTGAAGTCTCTTGTCCAAACCCCTAGAGTTTCCTGGAACACTGTCAGAAAGTTTTAAGACTGACTTAATCTTTAAAGTCACTTCTCTTTAACATCATAATTTAAGGCCATCTAACTCCCTCTTGTTGAATGATGCATTTTTATTTTTTAAGTCAGTGATTCTCAATTTGGGTACATGTCAGAATCAGTGGGGGAGGAGTGTCTCAAAATCACATGCCCTGGCCTCACCCTAGGGTTAAACTTAAAGAAGCAGAGTCTCCAAGGATGGGGCCTGTGCATATGTATTTTTAAAAAGCTCTTTAGCTTTTTAGTTTAGTCCCCTGGTCAAGAACTACTGATTTTAACAAAGTGAAAGAAAATAGAGTTTGTTTCAATCATTTTGCTATATGCTTTGAGTCACTGGAGAAACTCTGGGGCAATAGTTCTCAATGGACTAGGAATACTGGTATCCTCTGGGAACGTGTAAGAAATGCAAATTCATGGGCCACACCTCAGACTTACCCAGATCTACCCAATTGGGCCCCACAATCTATGCATTAGTGAGCCCTTGATTCTGATACAAAATAAAGCTTAAATATTTTGTGTAAGTATAAGGCTTCAACACAGGAGAAGGAATCTCTAGAAACATTGCTGCTGAAACTCTAAGCCTCCAGTCTGACTTGCTT
>NW_012136297.1:0-550 GCF_000956105.1 Propithecus coquereli
TTTTTTGGCGAGCCAGCCAGCAGTCTCACTTCTATCTGCGTGTCACTTTTAATTTGTCAAGGCACAGTCACATCTATTATCCCACCCGACCCCCGCAACCACACCTTCAGGGTAGAGAGAAAGGTGCCCTTGGGCATGGGACAGCCGAGGAAGCAGAGACTCAATGGCCATGGCCACGCCCAGAGCCGCCAAGCTGTTACCAGCTGAGAAGGGCAAACACTCCACATCACACTCCACTATGTCCCCCGTCATTTCCGAGGGCTCCCAAGGCAGAGAGGAGAGACAGGTGCTCTATTCCCCATGCAGCACCAGGACCTGTCCCCTGTCTTCCCATTGGAACCATAGCCAGCAGCCTCAGTTGGGCAAAGGCAGGGCGGTGACAACCATGCACGGACCCCCGCACTTGGCAAGCTCCTTTTTCCTCTGCACAGTGTCTCCCCTGCCCCACTCTGGGTGGTCCCTGAGTGAGCCGAGGCCCGTGGCCCCTTGTGCCTGGGATGGGCAGCACCTTCTTCTCTCCCCTCCACTTCCATCTATCTGCTTAGAAAGG
>NW_012136297.1:2310-2877 GCF_000956105.1 Propithecus coquereli
AAAGGCATCACTTCAGCCACTGGATTTGTTGTTCTTATTTCATATTAATTAAGTAGTTACTATATGCACAGCACTGTGGAGCCCACTCAGTAGGCCCAGACACCACCCCGCATCTCTGGAGAGCAGAGATATATTATCTCACTTATGGGGACCTCAAAGCCTTTCACTCCAGTAACACCTTGTCACTGGCCAGGAGGCGGCCGAGATGGTCCGGCACTCGGGCAGGGAGAACGGGCAGGGAGAACGGGAGGGAGAGAGGAATCACTGCTCCAGGCCAGATTTGAAGTGAGGTGGGTCTTACCTCTGGGTCTAGGCTCTACATTCACGAAATGATGTTTTCACAACAGGGCTCTGCTGAAAACATGCCCCGGGGAAGGGAGTTAGGAGGATGTCTCCTTCTGTGGCAGACAGACAGACAGACAGGGTAAACGTCGATATTATAAGTGTCTCTCATATGTAGCACGCGGGCCAAAAAAAAAAAAAGAATAACCAATGTTTCCTTGAATATAAATAAATATGTTTACAAGGGTATTTGTTTCAGCATTATATATAATAGCAAAAAGCTAT
>NW_012136298.1:0-349 GCF_000956105.1 Propithecus coquereli
AGAAATGCCTTTAACAATGAAGGAAGAAAAAAGAAAAAAAGAGTTCATCAATATTGTTTAAGAGTAAATATTCAAAAACAAGAGTCAAACAGTAAGGAATGACTAGGTTGCTATTAAAAATGATGCCAAAAAAGAATTACTAATGATACAGAAAAATTCTCATAGTTAAAAAAAAGCTGTCACAAAAGCTCATATTATATGCATGGAAAAATCAAGAAAAATGTAATGAAATGTCAAACTTGTAGTTAATACCCGGCTGGTGAGATTAAAGATGAAATTTCATATTCTTTATGCCTTTTTGTATTTTTACAATTTCTACATTGACTATGTCTTCCTTCTTGTTTTTAGT
>NW_012136298.1:2304-3410 GCF_000956105.1 Propithecus coquereli
TATCCAATAAAATAAGCATTGGATACACAGCATGACAGAAGCATTGTCTAATGGGCACTTTAAATTTTTTTCACCTGATTTTAAAAAGGAAAGCAGTCCTTTCATTGGTGGGGCTTTTTCTCATCTTTGTTAAATTATTTTAGTTAAATCAGAAATGAATGGAAAATGAAAGAACACAAATACCAGCAGTTTTCATGGCCATGCTACATTCTCCAGCACTCTATTAGCATATGGCCCTATAAAAAAAAAATCCCTAACCAAAGTTAAATTTGATACAATTATTATCTGAATGGGAATAAAAGAGATATTCTATTGTACATATTTCACAAGCACATATTTCCAATGTTAATTTACACTAAATATAATACCTTTTCCATTGAAATATTTCCAATGTATCACACAATACTCATGTAACTAGAGTATTTTGGATTATTTAAAATATAAATGCTCGGATAATATTTAAAAGTGTTTGCTTTCATCAATACATTCAACTTAAGCAAGGTATTAAAAAGTTGTTCCTTTTGAACAAAAAGCTGCCTGCTTAACTTTAAAATCTTCTCTTCTTTCGGATTAGGCAGGAAAGAAATCAGTGGCACTGACACAAAGCTGGGATTTAACACGTAAAAGTAAAGCCTTGAAGCATTTGGTTTCATAAATCAATATAAACATAGCAGTAATTGTAAAGTATTAATCCCTCTTCTAGGGTTATTCCTAATAAAGAGCACTATTTGCTCCAAAGAAATACGAATTATTGTTAGGAAACAAAGCACAAAACCAATTAAATGTATATCAATATTTTATTCATCTATGACTTTTTTTTTTGTATTTCTAACTATTCTTAGGTCACATTGTATCCTCAAATATTAGAGATATGAGAAACTGAACCTTCAGATTTTTTGATTGTATATTTAAAATACCATGTGGGTATGTAGAATGTGTACAGATATTAATATTTCCTATGCTGTTAGGAAAAAAGAAAAGGGAAAATTTTTTAAAAATTTGGTATATGCTTACTTGATTTTTTTTTTAAAGAAATAGCAAATCCTTAAGTCAAAATAGTTACTACCAAGAAAGCAAACAGTATACTTTTTTATCTTCTATATATA
>NW_012136299.1:0-330 GCF_000956105.1 Propithecus coquereli
TTATTAAAAAGACTGGGAGAAAATAAAACAAGCTCTGATGGGGTAATGGATATACTAACCTTTCTCCTTCATAGTTTCCTAATAACTCGCAAGGTGGTTACAGTAACTTTATAATAAAAAAACACACCATATGCGATGGATAATTTAGTATGTCGACTTGGCTAGGTTAGGGTGTCTAGTTGTTTGGTCAAACATTTGTCTAGATGTCATGGTGAAGATATTTGTTAGCATGCATGATCAGTTGACTTTAAGTAAAGCACATTACCCTCCACAGCCAGGGTGGGTCTCACCTAATCAGTTGAAGACCTTAAAAGCAAAGACGGTTTCCCA
>NW_012136299.1:2820-3510 GCF_000956105.1 Propithecus coquereli
TGTTCATCTGTATACCACCTCCAACCTTCTGGCAAACAGTAATACAGTGGTATATGTAACCCACTCGAAGAAATCCTAGAATAATAAAATGCTTAAACTGAAAAGGTCATTAGAGATTACCAACCCCCAATTGTTCATAAACAGATAAGAAAAGCATAGCTCAGGAAGAGCTCATTTCTTTCTCAACTGAAGAAATTAGTGAGTGGTAGAGACTGGACAAACACCCCGCGCCTCGATTCCCATTGTAGTGTTTTTGCTTTAGCAACTGAGACAAATATGAGCAAGAGATAAAAGCTTTCGAATATCTCAAGTATTATTGTGACTATGTTCAAAATACTTTAAAATATATATACCCTTTTATTAAAAAGGCTGGGAGAAAATAAAACAAGCTCTGATGGGGTAATGGATATACTAACCTTTCTCCTTCCTAGTTTCCTCATAACTTGCAAGGTGGTTACAGTAACTTTATAATAAAAAAAACACACCATATGCGATGGATAATTTAGTATGTCGACTTGGCTAGGTTAGGCTAGGTCTAGTTGTTTGGTCAAACACTTGTCTAGATGTTATGGTGAAGATATTTGTTAGCATGCACGATCAGTTGACTTTAAGTAAAGCACATTACCCTCCACAGCCAGGGTGGGTCTCACCTAATCAGTTGAAGACCTTAAAAGCAAAGACGGTTTCCCA
>NW_012136300.1:0-621 GCF_000956105.1 Propithecus coquereli
TTTTTTCCTTTGGCCAATTATAATTAGAAATGTAGAAGATACATTTTCCTGAGGCACCTGATCATTAGAAGAAATCTACTCTGACAAAGTCTTTAAGCAGTAAATCTTACCAGGAAGTAGCCTACTTGATCGCTGAACCCCAATTTCTCATAATGAAATCTACAGAGAGTCTCCGGAGACAATGCCAACAGCCCTGAAATCTCTGTCGTGGGCAAAAATTTTGCTTTAGAACAGCAACTGACATCAGTAGGTGCTCAATAAATGCTTTTGAAATTAAATTATATTTTTAATGCACAAAGACTGAATGTTCCTCAGACTAATCCTTTCTTGTACCATTTCGAATGGCTCAGATGGCTTCTGTACCATTTCAAAAGGGCGAGGATTAAAGGAGCTAATTGCTATTCAAGAACCAGGTGCTGTGCCATGTGCTTCAGGTACCTAGCACATTGCCAACTGTAATACGATTTTTTAAAAAATAGGATTTCTGCTTTCAGTCAGGAACTAGATTTACCCTCCTACCTTAAACAACTGAAAAAACGGACAAACTGAATGAAACGTTGTTTTTCAGACATTAAGCAACAGGCAACACAGGACAGTGATCACCAAGAAAAGGGAAACAAA
>NW_012136300.1:3671-4941 GCF_000956105.1 Propithecus coquereli
TTGCATAGCCATGGTTTAGCTCCCACTAAACCAAATGTGTGGCATTTATTTTTCTGTTCCTGAGTTACTTCACTTCGGATAACAGCCTCCAGTTTCATCCAATTGCTACAAAAGACATTATTTCATTCTTTCTTATAGTTGTGTAGTACTCCATGGGGTGTGTGTGTGTGTGTATAACTCACACACAGATATATGTACATATATGTATCTATACACACACACACACACACACACACACACACACACACAGACACATTTTCCTTTTTTTTTCCAGAATATTATGGGAGTACAAACATTTTGGTTACATAAATTGCTTTTGTACTGTTTGAGTCAAAGTTATAAGTGTGCCCATCACCTAGATAGTGCACATTGTACCCATTAGGTGTGAATTTACCCATCCCCTCCTTCCGCCTCCCACCTGCTTGATTTCCGATAAGCGTTATTTCCTTATGTGCACAAAAGCGTTGATTGATTAGTTCCAATTAAATGGTGAGTACATGTAGTGCTCGTTTTTCCATTCTCGTGATACTTCACTTAGAAGAATGGTCTCCAGTTACATCCAGGTTAATACAAGAGGTATTAGTTCACCATTATTTTTATGGCTGAGTAGTATTCCATGGTATACATATACCACATTTGATTAATTCACTCATGTATTTATGGGCACTTGGGTTGTTTCCCCATCTTTATAATTGTGAATTGTGCTGCTATGAACATTCGAATGCAGGTGTCTTTTCTGTAGAATGTCTTTTTTTCCTTTGGGTAAATACCCAGTAGTGGGATTGCTGGATCAAATGGTAGTTCTACTTTTAGTTCTTTGAAGTATCCCCATACCACTTTCCATAGAGGTTGTACTAGTTTGCAGTCCCACCAACAGTGTATGAGCTCCTATCTCTCTGCATCCACACTAGGATTTGTTGTTTTGGGACTTTTTGATAAAAGTCATTCTCACTGGAGTTAAGTGATATTTCATTTTGTTATGATTTGCATTTCCCTGATGATTAGAGATGTTGAGCATTTTTTCATGTTTCTTGGCCATTAGTCTATCTTCGTTTTTAAAGTTTCTGTACTTGTCTTTTGCCCACTTTTTAATGGGGTTGTGTGATTTTTTTCTTGGTTAATTGCTTGAGTTCTTTATAGATCCTAGTTATCAGCCCTTTATTGATGTATAGCACGCAAATATTTTCTCCCGTTTTGTAGGTTGTCTATTCACTCTAATGGTTGTTTCCTTGGCTATGCAGAAGCTTTTCAATTTGATCAGCTCCCATTT
>NW_012136301.1:0-818 GCF_000956105.1 Propithecus coquereli
TTGCTCAGGCTGGTCTCGAACTCCTGACCTTGGGTGATCCACCGCCTGGGCCTCCCAGAGTGCTAGGATTATAGGCGTGAGCCACCGCGCCCGGCCTGCTATGATCTTTAAAAACAGTGCGTGTCAATTCCACAGTTTCTTCACGTGTCAGATCATTTTTATTCTGGACTTCCTATTTCAAGTTCACCAATGTTTCCCTGAGATTTGCTGCATCTATATCTGTACCTGATGGAGCGTTTATGAAAGTTCTTGTTATTCATTATTATACATAAACCCTTTTTCGGATAATCCATTTTATAGCTATTGTCCAAGGAGATTCCAGAGTCCATTGATTTGCTGCCATGGAAGATCTTTGTTTCCAAAATGTTAATGGATTTTGAATCCACTGGGTTCTCAGTGTTCTCCATGGATACTTTTATTAACGCACAGCCTCCACACAGCCAGCAGCTGCTTGCCTTGCTCCGCATCTCGGCATATGTATATTTCATTTTAATAGCGATTGCTATATTACTTTCCAAGACAGCAATAACAACTCACACTTCCCATTAGTGGTAAATGAGAGCAGCTTTTCCTGGCATCCCTGATAGCCTTAGGCAGTATCATTTAAAAACTTCTGGCCAGCAGATAGGATCCAGTGAATTTTGAACTTCAAGAGCTCTACTGGGGCTGGGGTGCGGTGGCTCACACCTGTAATCTTCACACTCTGGGAGGCTGAGGTGGGTGGATTGCTTGAGGCCGGGAGTTCAAGACCAGCCTGAACAAGAACGAGACCCTCTAGTGGATCTTAAGAGGTGGCTTAGAGGCTTTTCCATGATGGG
>NW_012136301.1:2063-2414 GCF_000956105.1 Propithecus coquereli
AAAATCTTTTTCTTTCTTTTCTTTCTTTCTTTCTTTCTTTCTTTCTTTCTTTCTTTCTTTCTCTTTCTTTCTTTCTTTATTTCTTGAAAAACGCTTTACTGGAATATAATTTACGTACCATAAAACTGGGCCTTTAAAAATGTACTATTTAGTGTTTTTAATATATTCAGAAGTGCATAATCATCACCACTATCTAATTTCAGCACGTTTTCATTATCCCCCAAGGAAATCTGTTACCTGTTTGTAGTCACTGCCAATTCCTCCCTCCTCCTGGCCTCTGGCAACCACCAATCTACTTTCTGTCTCTACAGATTTGTCTATTCTGGACATTTCCTATAAATGCAATCATGT
>NW_012136302.1:0-1454 GCF_000956105.1 Propithecus coquereli
TTCTTTGAATGTTGGTGAGCTTTGGAGGGTTATCGAGGGATATATTAATAGTAAAAAGAGTGCCACTAACTCTCATGCCTAGTGTGACCATTTATTATCTGCATGACTCTGACCAAGTTATTTAACCACTTTATGCCTTTCCTTCATTAACAAAATAGAGAAATAAAAATAGCCATCATAAAGTGATGTAAAGATTAAGTAAAGTCATCATACATAAAATTGTTTTATAAAATAAAAAAAGATTACAATTCTCTTCTAGTTATTTTGAAATATATCAGAAATTATTGTTATAGGTAATTTTCCTGTCATGCTATCAAATATTAGAACTTATTCCTTGTATTTAACTGTATTTCTGTACCTATCAACCAACTTCTCTTCATCAATTTCTTCCCCTTCCCTTCCCAGCCCCTGGTAACCACCATTCCACTCTCTACCTACCTCCATGAGACCCACTTTTCTAGCTTCCACTTAGGAGTGAAAACATATATTTGTCCTTCTTGCCTTGGCTATTTCACTTAACATAATGACCTCCAGCTCCATTCATGGTGTGCAAATGACAGGATTTCATTCTTTTTCATGGATGAGTAATATTCTATTGTGTATCTATACTATGGTTTCTTTATCCATCAATGGATCTTGATGGACATTGAGGTTGACTACATATCTTGGCTATTGTGAATAGTGCTGCAATAAACATGGGAGTGGAGATACCTTTTGGATATACTGATTTCATTTCTTTTGGGTATATACCCAGTAGTGGGATTGCTGGATCACATGGTAGTTCTATTTTTAGCTTTTGAGGAACTTCCATACTATTTTCCATAATGGCTGTACTACTTTGTATTTCCACCAATAGTGATTGAGCATTCCATTTTCTCTACATCCTCACCAGCATTTATTTTTTGTTTTATTGATAATAGCCATTCTAACTGAGGTAAGATGACCTCTCATTGTGGTTTGGGTTTATATTAATATTTCCCTGATAATTAGTGATGTTGAGCATTTTTTCATAAGTCTGTTGGCCATTTATTTGTATGTCTTCTTTTGAGAAATGTCTATTTAGGTCTTTTGTCCATTTTTAAATCAGACTTTTTTTTGTTATTGACTTGTTTGAGTTCCTTATATATTCTTATAATCAATCCCTTGTTGGATGGATGGCTTGAAAATACTTTCTCCCATCCTGTAGGCTGTCTCTTTACTTTGTTAATTTTTCCCTTGCTGTGCAGAAGTTTTTTGTCTTGATGGATTCCCATTTGTCTATTTTTTCTTTTTTCCTGTGCTTTTGAGAGATTACCCAAAAAAATCTTTGCCCAGAGTAATGTCCTGTATTTTTCCTCCAGTATTTTCTTCTAGTTGTTTTGTAGTTTCAGGTGTTGCATTTAAGTCTTTAATCCATTTTGAGTTGATTTTTATATATCGTGAAAGATGGTGATCTAGTTTCATTCTTCTGCATA
>NW_012136302.1:1504-2636 GCF_000956105.1 Propithecus coquereli
TATAGCAAGCATTATAAGTATCTTTTTTAAAAGAACATTTCAATATTCTTGATAGCTTATTCTTCCAGATGAATTACATTTTGAGTTTTTCAGAGTTTATAACGTATTCATTTGGGATCTTGATTTTGCATAAAATCTATAAATATTTGCTTAGGAATTATTGTCGTTACTATTGCGTTTGGTCTTTCCAATAAGAAGCAATATATATCTCTCCAATTATTCCTCTCATCTTTTATTTCT
The DNA here is from genome assembly GCF_000956105.1 of Propithecus coquereli. Taxonomy (NCBI): domain Eukaryota; kingdom Metazoa; phylum Chordata; class Mammalia; order Primates; family Indriidae; genus Propithecus; species Propithecus coquereli. The sequence goes on from NW_012136302.1 coordinate 1,745, forward strand.
CCCATTAGGAGTTTTAAATTTTACTTGAATAATTAAATCATTTATGCCTTGAATTAAATAGATATGCATTTAATGGTTTCAATTGTAATAGAATCTTTTTTATGTCATCTCTAGCTATTTGCCGTGAGTGTAAATCAATGCAATTGATTGTTATATCTATTTTTTTTCTAAAAAATTATGATCAACCTTTTGGGAAAATTTATTGTATTTTTCTCAAAGAAATACCACCAGCATTTCTAGTGCTATGTCTAAAAAACAAAGGTAGGTAACAATGGACTCGACATCCTTGTTTTGAGAATAGTCTCCATTTATCCTGGGGAAAAGCAAGATGAGAAAAATGTTAGATCCTCCTCTTCCTTCCTAAAACATACCTGGAGTAAAGGATGTTTTATTTTTTAGGCAAGGTTATTTTGGGACAAGGCAGTTAGAAACACCAACACAGATTATAAATCCTTCTATTCTATATTTAGCATATTCTATGGGTTCAATCCATGTTTGTGTGTGGGCCCAGGAGTATATCTACTCAAAGATACAATTAAAAAATTTCGCACAGTCTCTTCATTATTCTTTTCTGTATGAGTAGCATGCAAAGGAGATCAGAAGTTTGAAATTAAGATTAGAAGATAAACCAGAGTAAAATTTTTCTTAAATGTTAGTATGTTTTCTAATCATTTCTAAATTTTCCTTTCTTTCCCTTTGGTAGTCACCATCTGTCTTTAATTATCCTTTTAAAAATATTTTTTAATTGATACATAATAGTTGTTTACATTTAGGGGGTACATGTGATATTTTGATACATGTTTATAATGTGCAATGATCAAATCAGGTTTATTGGCATATCTATCACCTGAATATTTATCTTTTCTTTGTGTTGGAAAGATTACAATTCTTT
>NW_012136303.1:0-1582 GCF_000956105.1 Propithecus coquereli
AACCATGTTACCAGTTCTTTTCACATGGCTTCCTCTGGTCCCAGAGACTGCTCTTTAGGATACAGAAACATGAGGGTTCTTTTGCTTTCTTCTTAGCATGTCAGTCATAGAGAATTATACAACATGCCACATTGTTTTCACATTACCTCTTTTGAGCTTTTCGTAAGAGTGAAAGTTTTTATCTAAGCCTCCTGTACTTTCCAGCTGTTCTGGTAACTAGGAATTGTGAGTGCTTTCTAATGCAGGAGCTGTCCTTCTGGATTTCAGGTACCAGTACCCCACAATGGATGAGCTGGCTGAGATGCTGCCTCCTGTTCTTACCCACTTGAGGTAGGTTCATTCTGCAGCCTTTCACAGTTTTTATTGACTTTGTATAGTCAATTCTGTAATGTCTGTTCCAGAGGATACGATGGTGAGCAAAACAGAACAGTCACTCTTCTCCTGGAGCTTAGTGGGTAACAAGGAAGCACACAGCCACAATAAAGTGCCATGGAAAAGCCAGTGGGGTGTTGTGATAGAGAATAAAGGCAGCATCTACACAAATGAGGCTAGTTAGGGAACGCCTCTCCGGGAAGGGGTCCTCTAGGCTGAGACCTGGAAGATGAAAAGGAGGCACCTAGACAGAGAGCCAGGGCAAGAGGATTCCAGACAGAACGAATATGTCCAAAGGCCGTGGGCCAGATGAGCAAGTGGAAGAAAGGCATGGAGTGAATTTCAAGAAACAGACAAGGACCAGATTACATAGGTCTAACACATCAGGTAAGAATTTGTGATTTTATTCTAAATATGAAGAAAAGACCTTGAAGGGTTTTAAGCAGGGGAGTGATACCCAATTTAGTTTTTTTTAAATGATCACTCTAGGTTTGTATATTGTACATCAATAAAGCTGTTTAAATCTTTTAGAAGGGATTACTCTTGCTGTGGATTGAACGGTTTGGAGAAGAGTAAGAGAGAAAGAGCAGGAAGAACAGTTAAACTATTATAGTAATCCAGGCAAGAGATAATGATAGCTTGGTACTGGATACTGTTGGGGATGGGCTGAAGCAATGGAGACAGATGGAAACATCCTAAAGAGAAACTCCACGTGACTTGCTGATGGGTTGGATATTGAGGTGATAGGACAGTGAGCGGTGAACGGTGATTCCCAGATTTCAGTCATATTTTATTTAGCCATTAAAACCAATTTGAAAGTAGGTGGTGGTATCCTTGTTTTATAGGTGGGGTTTTGAGCATCAGAAAGTTACCAAAAAAAAAAAAAAACTTGCCCAAATTCTCACGTCGAGTAAATGTCAGAGCCGGCATTTGGGTTGTTTTCTTTCCATCGTATAATGCTGCCTCCAAATGAAGTTGACTCTGTCAATTGTTGGTATGTCCCATTCACAGTCTGAAAAGCATCATTGGGATTGGAGTTGGAGCTGGAGCTTACATCCTCAGCAGATTTGCAGTAAGTATGTAGAGAGGATTCAATACCCTTGAGGCACTGCCTAGGTCACAGATGTTAGTGCTGTGTTAAATGAGCAGGCACCATTCTGGGTCTTATGGCAGTTTTTCTGTAAATTCTGTCTGCTTCAGATGGAGTCTT
>NW_012136303.1:1632-3490 GCF_000956105.1 Propithecus coquereli
GAATCTGTTTTCCAGATTTCTTTTTAATAACAAAAACAGGAGAATTCCAAGGAGAAGTAGAGGGCTCAATATGACCAACAGTAAGCTGTTCAGCCACTAGAACCTTTAACACCTCAAGCTTTTCTTTAGTAAGAGGCCACTGCTCAGTCCATACAGGTTTATCTGTATTCCACCACAATGTGAGGGCTCGAGGAACTTCTTGAGAAATGGCAATTAGTTTAAAGATTCCTGTGTATCAGGAGGTTGAATGGGGTTGTAACCCATCTTTAACATCATATTTTTAACATTAGGTGATAGGTGGGGAATGGTCATAAGTGCTCCAAATTGATGCAATAAGTCTCGTCCCCAGAGATTCACAGCAATATCAGTAATATAAAATTGAAGAGAAGCTTGTTGGCCTTCAGGTCCTAAACAATTAAAAGTATCTTTACTACGAAACACTCATTGAGCCTGCCCCAATCCACACAGAACAGTGGGAACTGCAAGTTTGGGCCAGTCAGGGGGCCATTGAGCAAGACAAATAATAGAAACATCAGCTCCAGTATCCACCAACCCCTCAAACATATGGCCATTAATGACAAGATTGAGGACAGGTCGAGAGTCTTGAATAAGAGTTTCCAAAAAAACTTTAGTTCCTGTGCTGCCAAAGCCTCCCTGATGCTCAGCTTTACAAGTAGGAAAAGAGACATACGGTAGGAGCACGAGCTGAGCTATACGAGTGCCTGCAAAGACTTGAGTAGTGTGGGAAACAGAGACCATAAGCTGAATTTCACTGGTATAATCTGAGTCGATAACTCCCACATGTACAAATATTCCTTTCACAGTACAGCTGCTGCGTCCAATAACCAGCCCAACCTTCCCTACAGGCAAAGGTCCAAAGACCTGTGTAGATAACTTATGAACACCAAGGCTGGGTCACCCAGGGCTGCTTGAGCCTCCAGAGTAGTATACTGCCCCGTCCCAGTAAGTTGTTCCTCCGTAGGTCCAGGGGGGTGTTGTTGTGCAAAAAGAATTTGAAAAACTTGTTCCCCTGGTTTCGGAGGGGCCGAGGGACGGACTGGATAAGCCGAAACGAAGGGCAGAGGCGGAGGACTGGCGGCCATCTTACTCCTTTTAAGCAAGGAAATTAATTCTTGTATTTCTGCCCGAGTAGGCAGCTCACCCGAAGGGTCAGAGTCCCCATCTGGTGGCTCTGGCTCTCCCTCATCTCTCAGTTCATCAGGGGACGGGGCACGAGATAGCAAGTGTTCCTTTTTGGATTCTTCACCCGCATAAGCCTTTTCTGAGTCTGTCTGCAGCAAGCGTAAAGCCTGAGTTATCGCATTGCAGACGGTCCAAATCTTTAAATCAATAGTTTCTCCTTGCCGATGGGCATGGCGAAAAGCTTTAATAACTTGTTGCCAACTATGGAGATTTAACTGCATCTGTGACTGACATTGAAACCAATAACAATGTTGTTATACTAACACGAATAATTTTCTTAAGGTACTTTCTTTTACTTCTACTCCCACAGAGCTTAAAAGTCCTTTAATTAACTTTCGATATTTGCGCTCTGCTGCTGAGGGGGAATTCCCCATATTTTCCCGAGAGTGCCCTGTTGGTTGCCGCTTACCTGTTGCCAAAGGGGTGCCTCTTCGGTCCCTCCGTCCTGAACGACACAGACCCTGCTCGCTGCGCCAGTTGTCGCTGCCCGGATTGCAGAACGGGGGATGGACACAGAAAGAAACACACAGGACGTACAAGACTGAAGTGGGGATTCCACCAGTAACTTTATTCTTATACTTTTCTCTGTCCGGCAGCTACTTCCTGGCATGTGACTGCCTTGGGCGACCTGAGGAAAATACATTTTCATTCCTTC
>NW_012136303.1:8584-9377 GCF_000956105.1 Propithecus coquereli
AGGAAACTGAATTCTACAGAGGAAGTTGCAGTTATCATGTGGGTAATTGTTGAGTGGGGGAGGGGACTCAACTGGTGGGTTGGAGAACCCCGGTCCTCTTTCCAACAGGAAAAGTAAGGTGGGTGACCTCTAAAGCAGTGATCAGATAAGTGAGTCATGGGAACAGAGCTGTGAGGTGTGGGGACTAGGGAGAGGAGCACAGCATAAATAGGATTGATGGGTGCTCAGTTGCAGTCTGCATGGTTAATTTTATATATCATCTGAAGGAAGACGGTAGATGGAGAGAAAGCTAGCATTTACTGAGTACTCATTATTTATGATAAATACTTTAGATGCACAAACTCAGTTATTTTTTTACATGGCTCTGTTAGCCCGATTTTAAGACAGGGAAACTGAGGGCGAGGGAGGCAATGTAACTTGCCACCACTATCCACATAGTAAGTGGTGGGGCTGACATTTGAATCCAGGTCAGGCCAACTCCAAAGCCCACAGTCTTTCTTTACTTTTGTTATGTTTGTATCAAAGTTACAAATGCATATATATTTTAGAGTAGAGAAGTTCTGTAGGGCTTATTACAAGGAATCTGCCACCCACCCCATTTTCTGCTTCTTAGAGGCAACAGCTCTAATTCTTCTAGCTGATTCTTTTGGGTTTTGCCTCCATATTGCTCTCTCCCAAACGCAGGTGTAACTTACATACAGTGTAGTGCACAGATCACAAGTGTATCTCAATGGGCATTTACCTATATGTACTCCCATGGAACCATTGCCCAAATCACCATATAGAGCATTTC
>NW_012136303.1:9427-10103 GCF_000956105.1 Propithecus coquereli
ACTGTTAATGGAAAAAAAAAAAGCCAAACTCTGTTAAATAATTTTAAAGAGATTTACTCTGAGCCAAATTTGAGGATCATGACTGAGAGGAGCCATGCCCAAGAAGCCTTGAGCAAGTGGACTTGCGGTGGCTGGGTTACAGTTTGCTTTTATACATTTCAGGGAGACAGGGCTTACAGGGAAAGTCATAAATCAATACCTGGAAGGCATACATTGGTTTGGACTGAAAAGGTAGGCCATCTCAAAGGGGGGGGGTAGTACTTACAGGTTATAGGTGGGTTTAAAGATTCTTTGACTTGTAATTTGTTAAGACATGAAGCTTTGTTTAAAGGCTTGGAATGTTTTAACATAAGGAGCTGTTTATCACAGGTAAGCCACCTGACATATATTTGTTGTGTAAATTGAGGACCTGTAGGTTTGTCTTGCATATCCTTAGGCCTGTTAATGGGTTACAAAGGATGTCCTCAAGAAGGGAGGAGGACATGATGAGGCATGTCTGACCTCCCTCCTCATGATGGGCAATTTAGTCTTAGGATATTACTTTGGCCCTGAGGGGTTTGAGCCTTAAGATTTTATTGTATTTCACAGTACACTAGCAATGCAGGAAAGTTCCAGTTGCTCCACATCCTCATCAACATTTGATATTATCGGTCCTTTTAATTTTTGTGAAAGATGA
>NW_012136303.1:10153-11320 GCF_000956105.1 Propithecus coquereli
GGGGGGGGTGAGCCTTAAAATTTTATTTTAGTTCACACTCTCTTAATGAAGTAAATGAATGAATCACTCTCTTCAATCAACCCACACAGTTTATCTGTGCCACTGGTCCGAAGGACATGTGGATTATTGATGTTCGCTAACTGAAAAATGAAGGAATTTAAACTCTAAAATCTGTTCAAGGAGATAGGAAATTAAAGGGGAATGCTTATGATTTTACAAATATAAATAATCCCAGTACCAAACCTAAGTAAAAGGAGGGCATAAGGAAAAAAGCATTATATTACATTCCATTTGCATTGAACTCACATACGCTACAAATAATTCACTGTTTTTAGATTAGAAAGGAAGCAGTTTTGGAACATTTTCTTGCTGAAGTACAAATGTTATTTGTATGTTATTTTAATCTAAAACTGTGGAATTCTAAATTAAAACAGGGATGTTTTCTAGAGAGAAAAATAACCTAGGCCTTTATTGCTTAGTAAAAGATGCCTGATGTATTAATCTCATTTTTCAACAAATGTCTGTTTCTAAATACTTCTAAGATGCCATGAATGTTTCTTCTAATGCATCACTGGGGGATTTAGTCTCTAAAACCACCCAACTGGTCACATGTATTAATAGTCTTTATTGATACTGAAACCATGAGATCCAATAATTTGACATCTAAGAACTTATTCGAAGTGCAGTTAGTGATACTTACAAAGATTTAAATAGAAGGATAATATTTTTTTTTAAAATGTAACACCTACATAGTACTTATTATGTGCCAGGCACTGTTCTTAAATCTCTTATATGTATTTAAACTTTTCATTCTCAGGACAACCCATTGAAGTGGTACCATTATTATCCCATGGAAACATTAAGTCATTTGCTTGAGATCAAGTAACTAGTAAGTTGCAGAGCCAGGATATTCATTAAAGCATTGTTTATAAGGCAAAAAGATGGAAACAGCCTAAGTGCCAATAATACAGGTTAACAAAATTGTGTGGAAAACTACAATCAAAAAATTATGTTAATTGGTTATTTAAGGAAATGAGAAAATTCTCATGTTAGTGAAAAACAGACATAAAGTTATATAATATTCCAATTTCAGAACTACATATGCATAAGCAAAGAGGGAAAAAACGCCTTGCAAGTAGTTACATCTTTGGCTGGTAGTATTACAAT
>NW_012136303.1:14545-14896 GCF_000956105.1 Propithecus coquereli
TATGCACTAAATTCTCTTTGCCTCCATCTCTCTAAAGATGCATGTATTTCCACTTGTTGAGTTTTCATTTGTAGGCATTATCTGTTGGCTTTCTACTATGGCAGGTGATCTCTCTTTCTCTTTCTCTTTCTCTCTTTCTTTCTCTTGCACACACATACACAACACATACACACACCCGTTGTCCCTATGACACACATTTGTATTTTCCACTTCCCTTATCTTCCCAATATAACATAATTTGTGTTAGATCAAATTCTACCATTTATAGTATCATGTCTATATAAATGTTATTCAGAGCTGGGCCATGACTACTTTTCTGTACAATATTTTGTGTTCTCTTGGGTTAATACT
>NW_012136303.1:15813-16120 GCF_000956105.1 Propithecus coquereli
TATGAATATTAAAAATGAAGTATGATTGGTTATTTATTCTAATTATCTTTAACATATAAAGATAATTTTAATTTATAAGCTGATAACTCACATGAAGACTTCAGGACTTCTCCTCCTTAATCTTTCTGGGACTATGTGGTCCTGCTCCATCCACATCCATGTTTGTCCCTCTCACCTCCTCTTCTCCGTTCCTACCCCCAGCTCAATACTTCACCTCTGATCCAAGTCAGCAGTAGGAATTCATTATAAAACCATGGAAGAAGGCTTAAGAGGAATCAACAACATAATTTGAGTTGGAAATTTTTCT
>NW_012136303.1:25930-27349 GCF_000956105.1 Propithecus coquereli
GAGAACAAGCGCATGGGGGCCCTTCCCTCCCCAGGCGTGAAGGAAAGATAGTTTCTGCATTCCTTGATACATCTTGGTGATTCTGACCAGGAAGTAACCTGAGTTGCTGTGATTTTACCTGAAAAGAGCATCGCTTCTCCTTTGTTTTTCTAGACGCAGAGACCTGGGAATTGAAAGACCCATTCTGGGCCAAAAGGACAAGAAATTAAAAACATTAAAGTAAGTCCCTAAGTTTCACCACTGAATTGCTGAACATCTTTCGTAGACTAATTCAATGTTTGGTGGAGTTTATGTGCCTGTTTGCCGAGTGACTCCTCTAACTTTGCCTTTACCTAGGTGTTCAACTTTACTGGTGGTAGGGGACAATTCACCTGCAGTGGAGGCTGTGGTAAGTATGTCCTGATGCTGTGAAGATGAATGAGATTCAAATGTAACAAAATGTGTGTAGCACACCGCTGACACTAGAAAGAGTTGGTAAACACCAGGTCTTGTTATTTCTGATTGCATATGTCAGGGTTTGCTCTTTGTAGTGCATTTTGGAAAATTAATTCCTCATCGATCACTAGGTTTCATCAAATGGAATCAGTATTGCCCTTGATTGCTTTGTGTAGTGCAATTCACTTTCTGGAAATAGTGTAACTAATCACCATTTACTTATTGTCATATTTCTGGCAGCTTCAGCCTTCAGTCTGAAATAGATTACCACCATAAGTCCACCTCCTTCTCAAGGACATAGCACACAGATAAAAATGATTTATGCTTATTATAGAAAAAATATGAAAAAATTTTAAAATAGGATGGGGGGCAATTATTATCCTATTACCCAAAGACTATTATCTTTTGCTTTAACATAGACCTGATTATATTAAATAAACAAGATTTTGGGGCCCGGCGCTGAGGCTCACGCCTGTAATCCTAGCACTCTGGGAGGCTGAGGAAGGAAGATTGCATGAGGCCAGGAGTTCAGAACCAAGCTGGGCAACATAGCGAGACCCCTTTTATACAAAAAATTTTTTAAATGAGCTGGGCATGGTTGCATACTCCTGTAGTCCCAGGTACTAAGGAGAGTGATGTAGGAGTATCACTTAAACTGAGAAGTTTGAGGTTACAGTGAGCTAGCATCAGGCCACTGCACTCTAGCCTGGGTGACAGAGCCAAGACCCTGTCTCAAAAAATAATAATAATGTTGCTACTCAACATCCTTATAAAATCTTTGACTCAATCTTTGATTATTTCCTGGGATGGGTTTCCAGAAGTAGAATTAATGTGTCTAAAATCCCTTTATAAAGTTTTGTTTTTTGTTTTTTGTTTTTTTGAGACAGAGTCTCACTATGTTGCCCGGGCTAGAGTGCCGTGGCGTCATCCTAGCTCACAGCAACCTCAAACTCCTGGGCTCAAGCAATCCTTCTGCCTCAGCCT
>NW_012136303.1:27399-28186 GCF_000956105.1 Propithecus coquereli
GCCTCTGTGGATTGGCTCCTAGGTTATGTCTTCACTACAGACCATTAGCTCAAAAGCCCTCCAGCACTAAAATTAAATTTTTTACAGATTCAATTATTTTTAAAGTAGCCCAGACAAGTATATTTTGGCCATTTAGAGCCTGCCTGCTTTGCATATCCTGCAAAGCTTCACCTCACATCTGCTGGCCATTGATAAGATAGAGCCTTCTAGTTATAAGACCTCAAGCTACGATGGTCCTTCAGATTTTTTGGACCCAGAGACTCTCTGAGTTTAAGTCTAGCCTTGGTAACACAGTGAGGCCCCATCTCTAAAAAATAAAAAAGAATAAGAAAATAAAAACCCATCCAAATAAGGAAACCATGGTTCAGAATGGTTAGTTGACCTAAGTTCCACAGCTAGTACTTGAATCCATAATAGGTTCTTTGGTGTCCTCATCTGATACAGAATATGCCCACCGAACCAGTCTGGTGCAAATAAAAAAGGTTTTATTCATTCAGTGGGCCGGTACATCACTAGCCCCCAGGCTGCCCTGTTTCCCATCATGGGCAGCAAGATTTGGCTTTTGACATTGAAAATGCAAACCACCTGTAATCCCAGCTACTTGGGAGGCTTGAGGCAAGAGAATCCCTTGAGCCCAGGGGTTTAAGGCTGCAGTAAGCTATGATCGAGCCACTGTATTCCAGTCTGGGTGACAGAGTGAGACCACGTCTCAAAAAGAAAAAAAGGTGGACTTGTGCTATAGCTAAGAAGTTTACCTATGTCTTCTTTCAATTGTCTAGGAAGAGTT
>NW_012136303.1:32211-33761 GCF_000956105.1 Propithecus coquereli
CTCAAGTGATCCTCACTGTTCTCAAAGTCTTGAACAAGGAAAACAAAAAGAAAAAAAAGTGATCCTCTCGCCTCAGCCTTCTGAAATGCTAGGATTACAGATGTGAGCCACCAAACCTGGCCCCATTCTCTTTTTTGAAAATGTTTCCTCCTGAACATATTCTCATTACAGAACATTGGAAAATAAAGAAAAACATAAAGAATAAGATAAATTTAAATTACCCCTACTCCTAACCTGTGGTAAAATATCAGTATTTTTTTTCCTATACATTCATATATCATTTAAATCAGAGGGTATTTACAGCCCTGTATTTGTTTTCCTCAACTTTATGACATAGCATTTTCCCATGTAATTAAAAACTTCATAAGCATTATTTAATGTGAGAAATAAGATAGATAATGGATGGAAATTCTTTACATGCTAAATCCTGCTATATTGGTAAGGAAGCTTCTAATAACATTTCTAATGACGAGGGTTGATGCACTTTCTTTCTCTTAGGGCAACTAGAAGACAACGCTTGGAGTAAATTTCTAGGTTTAGTGTCAAGTAATCAAAGTGGTATACCCTTTGAGTATGCCCCAGGCAAAAGTTTCAACATAGCATTGTCTCAACCTAGGATTTCCTACAGCCTCTACTAAAGTGTTTAGGTAGTTGACCTCCTTGTTTGAATTTGGACTACTGTAGATTTAAATGCTGATCTTACCTGGCATACTGCTGTTTTTTCAGTCTGAAAGACCTCTGCCTTCTTCTCTTTCTCTTTGAAATGCACTTGAAGGGGAAGTGCTATCACCAGAAGCAGCCCATAGCTCCTAGAAATATAACATGAGGTTAATGCTCTAAGGTGACCAAATTCAAAATGTTCTTGATGCCAGGCAATTAGCGTCCTAGTCTAAAATAGGAATTAAAAAAAAAAAGTTTGTGGTTTCAACTTCGTTTTTCACTTCAGGTTGGAATCGGTATTTGTAAGCACGAAACTGAACTCTACGGTAGCCACAGACGTGGTAATTTCTGGGCAAAAATGCTCATCTACAATAGCATGAATAAAGTGGATAACTCCCATGGCAGATTGAACTGATTCTCAAACTATTTGATGGGTATCTGTCTTGGAAATAGTTTATCCCAAGATTCTCTTTCTGCATATGAGAACTATTTTATGGTTCTATTATAATCATGTTTTAACTCCTAAACTTCATGAAAATACAGTCTGTGACAGTTTGGTCTATCATATTAATATATTTGTCAGGTTAACTATTCCTTTCTAATCTTTGCATAGAATTTTCAAGGGACTGTACTTTGTTAATCTCAAACTTCTATGTCTTCTGTGTCATTCTTCTCAATAAGTCCCTCCTCAAAGAAAGTTTTAATGCCAGTGAATTGAAACCATGGGGTTCATGTCCCTTTAAAAAAAATGACAGGCTGAATAGTATATGCTCTGAGCACAGAGTATATAACAGCTGGGAAGAAGAGGGTGGGCTTGTGTTTGGCCATCATGTCCTAGAAACACTGTTTTCTGCAAAATGTATCACCCAGGAGGTTGTTAGAAATGCAAG
>NW_012136303.1:44556-45911 GCF_000956105.1 Propithecus coquereli
TTAGGTGTCCTACAATAAATTCAATTATGGTACTAGCTACCTGAAGGTAGCGCAGACCCCACAGGTTAAGGGCTCAGCCCCACAAGAGTGTCCTCGCTTCAGACACCAATTGCAAGCAGAAGATCCCCAGGCTACCCACACTTCTAATTTGGCTGCAAATTGGGGGCTCCCATGGCCCCATCGTCGGGTTTGATAGTGTACTATGATAGCTCACAGAACTCAGGGAAACATGTTTACTGGTTTATTGTAAAGGATATGATGAAGGACATGTGTGAATAGCCGGATAACGTACATCAAGTCTGGAAGGGTCTGAAGTACAAGAGCTTCTGTCCCCATGGAGTTGGGGTGTGCCATCTGCATGGCACATGGGTATGTTCGCCACTCTGGAAGCTCTCTGAACCCTGTATTTTAGGATTTTTTTTTATCCCACTGTATACATAGCACTTTATGGATTTTTATGGTGGCTTCATGACATAAGCATGATCAATTATTAACTCAGTCTCCAGCTCTCCCCTCCCCAGAGGGTGGGGCTGAGGCCAAAAGCTCCAACCTCATAAGATGGCTTAGTCTTTCTGGTGAGTGGCCCCTATCCAGGAGCCCACCAAAAATTCCCTCATTAGAACAAAAGGGGGCCAGGCACAGCGCTCACGCCTGTAATCCTAGCACTTTGGGAAGCTGAGGCAGGAGGATCGCTTGAGGGCAGGAGTTGAAGACCAGCCTGAGCAACATAGTGAGACCCCCATCTAGACAAAGAAAAGAAAAATTAGCTGGGCATAGTGGTATGTGCCCGGTAGTCCCAGCTACTGAGCTGGCTGGGGCAGGAGGATCACTTGAGCCCAGGAGTTTGCGATTGCAGGGAGCTACGATGATGCCACTGCACTCTCGTCAGGGCAACAGAGCAAGACCCTGTCTCAAAAAAAACAAAGGATGCTTGTATCACCCAGGCAATTACAAGGGTTTTAGGAGCTCTGGCCAAGAGCCAGGCAGGAAGACCAAATATTTCTTATATTACAGTGGCAGACCTAAGATTTTAAACTTTCTAATTCTCTGGTGCCTTCCTACATGGAAAAAGAGAGTTATATGGTGGGATTTTTTTAAGAAGAGACCAAAAATGGCTACTCCCTCCTTCCTACCTCCTTCAGGGACCTCACCTTGAGGCCAGTATTGAAAGTTTGCCTGTCCCACAGAAGATGGGCATCAGAGTTGTATGGAGGCAGCAGTCGGAGGGTGTGCTGAATTCTTTCCCTACCCTGAGTGGCTACCACCCATTCTAACATCCTGATTAGAAATCACTCGCAGAGTTACTCCACTCTGGCTCCTTCGGATCTCCATCCCACATGCCTGCAAAGTTAAAT
>NW_012136303.1:58011-66784 GCF_000956105.1 Propithecus coquereli
GTTCCGTGGTGTCAGCCTAGCTCACAGCAACCTCAAACTCCTGGGATCAAGCAATTCTCCTGCCTCAGCCTCCTGAGTAGCTGGGATTATAGGCGTTTGCCACCACACCCGGCTAATTTTTTTTTTCTATTTTTAGCCGCCCAGCTAATTTTTCTATTTTTAGCAGAGACAGGGTCTTGCTCTTGCTCAGGCTGGTCTTGAAATCCTGACCTCAAGCGATCCTCCTGCCTCCGCCTCCTAGAGTCTAAGATAGTGTTCACTAAAACTCCCAGTATTTAGGACAGTTGGACAATTAAAATGTCCTAGAAATTCTAGTATTTTCATGTGAAAACTGTGGCCCAGGTCTGTTTCTTACTCTCCAAAACATCCCACAAATCCTTTCTCAAATCATATCTTGATTTGGTGTTAGGATAATGTATTAGGGTTCTCCAGGGAAACAGAAGCGATAGGAGTGTGTGTGTGTATGTGTGTATGGAGGGAGAGAGGGAAGTTTATTTTGAGGAGTTGACTCACATGATTGTGGAGGCTGCAAGTCTAAAATCTGCAGGGCAGGTTGGAGGCCCAGGGAGAGCTCATGTGGCTGTCCTTAGTCCCATGGCAGTCTGGAGGTAGAATTCCCTTTCTTGAAGGACCTCAGTCCTGTTCTCTTGAGGCCCTCAACTGACTGATTGAGGCCCACTTGCATTATGGAGCGTAATCTGCTTTACTCAGTCTACCTATTTAAATGTTAATCTCATCTAAAAAATATCTTCAGTGCAACATCTAAACTGATATTAGACCAGATATCTGGGTACTGTGGCTTAGGCACAATGATACATAAAATTAACCATCACAGATAAGAAGATGACTCTACTTCATGGTTTATTTACTTAGCTCCCTTGGACAGAGCTTGGGGACATGCACTTTATATGGCTCATGTGCAAACTTTGCTACTGTGACTGGTTAAGTCACCTAAACTCCTCATCGAAAGTTTCTCGTTTGAGGCTGAGCATGGTGGCTCATGCCTATAATCAATCCCAGTGTTTTGAGAAGCTGAAGTGGGAGAGTTGCTTGAGGCCAGGTATTGAAGACTAGACTGGGCAATATAGTGAGACTCCATCTTTTAACAAATTTTTAAAAATTAGGCCAGGCACCGTGGCTCATGCCTATAATCCTAGCACTCTCGGGAGGATTGCCTGAGCTCAGGAGTTCAAGATCAGCCTAAGCAAGACTGAGACCCCCATCTCTACAAAAAATTAGAAAAATTAGCTGAGTGTCATGGTGCATGCCTGTAGTCTCAGCTACTTGGGAGGCTGAAGCAGGAGGATCACGTGAGCCCAGCAGTTGGAGACTGCAGTGAGCTATGATGATGCCATTGTACTCTACTCGGGGTGACAGAGCAAGATTCTGTCTCAAAAAAAAAAAAATTTTTTTTTAAATGAGCCAGGCATGCTGGCATGTACCTATAGTCCCAGCTACTCAGGAGGCTGAGGTGGGAGGATTACTTGAGCCCAGGAGTTCAAGGCTGCAGTGAGCTATGATCGTAAATACTGCACTCCAGCCTGGGCAACAGAGCAAGACCCTAATAATAAAATTAAAAACATTTATTAAGCTTTTCATTTGTAAAGTCGAAATCTCTCCTGAACCATGTGAGAATTAAAGATGTAAAAATCTTAGCACATTGTTTTACTGAGCTGACTAAAAAAGCAATCTTCAGAGAACATGAGAAATTATGTCAATGTGCCTAGAAATATGTAGCAAAGTTTACAGGTGGATATCAGATATCAAGAGTATTGGGCTCAGAATGATTAAATGCCTTAGAGGTAGATCTTGACTAATTAGAACAAGGGTCACTTCGTTCCTATCGCTATTACAGAAAATATTGATCAGCAAACACTTATAAGCCAAAATCAATTCAGAGCAGATTTTTTTACCCCAAATTAGAGTTATTTGGAATCATGAGCAAATTATGCAAAGCAAGGTATTAATCTATCAATACAGTAAACTAGTTTGAAGCAAATTTTTTTTTCTTCTTCCCTGAGATGGAGTCTCACTCTGTTGCCCGGGCTAGAGTGCCATGATGTCAGCCTAGCTCACAGCAACCTCAAACTCCTGGGCTCAAGCAATCCTCCTGCCTTAGCCTCCCGAGTAGCTGGGACTACAGGCATGCACTACCATACTAGGCTAATTTTTTTGTTTCTATTTTTAGTTGCTTGGCTAATATTTTTCTATTTTTAGTAGAGACGGGGTATTGTTCTTGCTCAGGCTGGTCTCAAACACCTGACCTCAAGCAATCCTCCCACCTCAGCCTCCCAGAGTGCTAGGATTACAGGCATCAACCACTGTACCCAACCAAAGCAAATTTTTTCTTTTTTTTTTGTGGTGACAGGGTCTCACTCTATTGCTTGAGCTAGAGCGCAGTGGCATTGTCATAGCTTACTGTAATTTTGAACTCCCAGGCTTAAGTGATCCTCCTGCATCAGCTTTCCAAGTAGCAGGACTACAGGCGTGTGCCACCCACTTGACTTATTTTTGTATTTTTTATAGAGGTGAGGGTCTCACTGTGTTTCTCAGGCTTAAAGCAAATTTTTCTTATACATGTAAGACAAACTTAGATCCAGATTGGGTGCTCTAGAAGGCTGTTTCCTACGTGGTATATCTCCTCAGTCATTCTGCACAGGGCTCCGAGAAGTTAACAAGATCACTCTAAACCAAGCAGCACTTTCAGGAGGAAGGACATGGGCATACAGTTAAACAGGATGAGGAGATGGCAAAGCCAAGATGTCTGGATATTCGGGTGTGGATGGGAGCTGTCCCCAGTCTGAATGGCTGGGGCTTCCTTCCCCAAATCCACATTTCCCTGTTGCCAGCCTCCCCCAGGCCTTGGCCCCTGGGCCCTGCAAGACTCCTGCTGCAGAGGCAGCTGCATCCGTTCAGCCATCTGTTTGCAGAGAGAGGCCCCACAGGAAGAAACCTGGAAACCACACAGACCTCCGCAGTGGTTTCCTCTGGATCTAGCCACAGGCAGCGGTCCCAGGGCCACTCTGAGTCATGCCTGGGGCTGCTCAGGGTGGTGACCACCCCTACAGGTGTGTGGGGCCCTCCCTGTGAGGCCCTCCCTGCTGGGGAGCCTCCATCAGGGTCTACCCCTGGCTCCAGCAGGAGTAGCAGTTTTGGGCAACCCCCTCCATGAGCCATTTGTCCATCCATCTTAAGTCTACTGGGACTCTACCACGTGCCAGGCCATATGACAGGACCTGGGGACACAGCAGTGGGCAAGACAGGCACAGTCCCTGCCTCCAGGCAGATGCTAAACCAATAATGGATCACAGTTGTATTAGATTCTGGTGGCAGTATGTTTTAGGGGACTCTGACCCAGAGTATATGTGGAGGCGGCTAGTCAGGGAAGGGACATTTCAGCCAGGAAGTGAAGGATGACACTGAGTGAGCTAGGCAGAGTGGGGACCATTCGGGGGACAATGCGTGCACCTCAGTGGCTCAGCCCCTGGGGATACAAGGCCAGGGCTTCCAGGAGGGGAAGGGGTCCATCTTATCCGAGAACACCCTCCACAGACTTGCTCTGTTTATTTGAGCATAAGGTATTTCCCTGCACCCTGCGACAGCCAGGCCTGTGCCGCAAAGACAGCTCAGAGGGGAGACCCCTGGGGAGCTCCAGGCTGGGTTCACTGCAGGGCCTCTGTATGACTTGGGACCTGGGACCCAGCTGCTGGCCCTTGCTGAATTTCCAGGCTTCAGAGCTAGTCCACCCAATGTCCATCCCATCAGCACCTTCCAGAAGCTGAGCTCAGGCCTGTGCTGACACCTGCTTAGAGCTGTAGGTTTTAAGTTTTCTGAGAGTAGAAAGCCCTTATATATAAAAGGGCATCGTAGCCAGGAGCCCCACTCCTTTCGCTACCCAAATCCTTTCACTACGGTGACCTCAAGAGCTGTCTGGACACCCCAGGGCTCTGCAAAGCCCTGCTGGAAAAGCCTCAGGTTCCAGGGTGGCGCTCCTGGGAAGCAGATGGGCCTCCTTCGGGGTACCTGCCAGGGGGCTGACAACGGGCACCAGACTCAGGCCAGACTCCTCTAGACCTCACGTCTCTGTCCCTCCATCCAGAAAGAAGCAAGGCCACAGCCGTGGCCCTGGGCAATTTCCCTGCAGGTGGGCAGGCTGAGCTGTCGCTAAGACTGGGGGAGCCGCTGACCATCGTCTCTGAGTAAGTCCGTGGGCACTAGATCCCTGAAGACACACTGATGGGAGAAGGGGCCCGTCCCCCCAGTAGAAAAGCACAAGGCCTTTAGTGAAGCGCTCTACTGTGACCCCGCGCTGGGATTTCTGGTAGCTTGACACACCCACAGGGAGAAGCAGTGTGGCAGGCAGCCTTGAATCCATGCCATCTCCCACCAGCCCCAGCTGGCCCAGGCGGTGCCTGGACTGGCAAGTGCAAGGAAGCCTGGGAAACAGGTGGGACAGGTGGCCGCAGGACCCAGCCTGAGAGGGTCCCTGCAAACCCTGAATGCACGCTTCCCATGGCCTTGGCTCTTCTGAAAGAGGTGCCGCCGCCTCTCTCCCCAGGGGCGGAGACTGGTGGACGGTGCTGTCGGAAGTCTCAGGCAGAGAGTACAACATCCCCAGCGTCCACGTGGCCAAAGTCTCCCACGGGTGAGTTCTCCCCACAGGCCCTCCTGCTTCATGCTCTCTCCTGCTCAAGCATCCCCTTCCGCCAGCCCTGCGGGAAGCACAGCTGGCCACGAGGAGAATCCCAGGCCTGCCCACAACTTGTTCTAGCACAGGTTGGCCTGGGAGACCCCGCCCAGAGGAGGTGCTGGGGGAGCCCCCTAGAGGACCTGCGAGGTCTGGGCTTTGGAGGGTGGCCAGGATCTGGTGGGGAGAACGCTGAGAGGGACCTGCCCGGATGGGAGCAGTCTGCGTAAATGTCTCCAGACGAGAAGACAGGGGACAGCTCTTGGCAAGGCGAAGGCTTGGAAAGGAGAGTGGACGGAATGGGGTGCTGGGGCCTGGGCAGTTACAGAAGAGAGGCTGGGACCACCCTGCCAGAACCCCCCAGGACACTTGGGAATGAGGTTTCCAGGCAGAAAAAGCAGAGATTGACCCCATGAAGATGTCCTCCCAGGCCCCTGAAGCCAGGACCAGGAGGACAAAGCTGGAGAGGGCCTCGGAGACCTGAGGACAGATCTTTGTGGTACAGATAGAACTTTGAGGCCCAGAGAGGGAGGGCCTTGTCAGGATCACATGGGGTGGGGGCGGGGAGGGTCCCAGTAAAGTCCCGCCACACCCCCAGGCTGACCCTGTCCTCCTCTTGTGTTCCTCCTCTAGGTGGCTGTATGAGGGCCTGAGCCGGGAGAAAGCCGAGGAACTGCTGCTGTTACCGGGGAACCCTGGAGGGGCCTTCCTCATCCGAGAGAGCCAGACCAGGAGAGGTGGGTGAGCTCAGCCCCACCCTGTGCCCTCCCTGTGGGAGTCCTCAGGGAAGGAGCCTACAGATCCCCCCAGAGAATAGGCTCTACCTTACCCCTCAGCTGTGCAGTCACTCAGCCAAGACTTCCTGAGCCCCAGCTCCATGCCCAGGCTGTACGGACTGCTTGGGGGAGATGGGGACAGGCTATGAGGGCAGAGGAAGGTGGCTAACTCTGGAGCAATCGAGGGAGGCTTCCTGGAGGAGTGGGCTGTGAGTGGAAGCTTGCAGGATGTTCCTTGGGAGCCCAGGCTGCAAGACACAGTAGTGCTGGGCTGGACCAGTGGGCTGGACTAAGGTGCAAAAAGAAGTTAGGAGAAGAAAGCAAGGCCCCAGCCTGGAGGGCCTTGGCTGCTAGGCTGAGAAGCTTGGGTTTTCTCCCTGAGGCAGTGGGAGTTGTTACTCAGCAGAGAGCCACAGTGAGCGCTGTGTGTGTGTTTTGGGTGGAAACTGAAATGCTGCAATATAGTGACTCTCTAAGTGTGTTCTGTGGGCCACTTGCTCAGACATAGAGCAGTGGATGGAAAGGTCAGTTTGGGGAACACCTAAAATCATATCCTTCTCTGAGAGAATCACAATCCTTGGTACTACAGGACTTCTTAGTGCTTTGCCTTTGTCTACTTGGGCATTTCCCAAACACTTTTATTTTTTAATTATTTTTTAGAGACAGGGTCTCACTCTGTCACCCAGGCTGGAGTGCAGTGGTGTGACCATAGCTTACTGTAACCTTGAACTCCTGGGCTCACGCCATCCTCCTACCTTAGCCCTCCAAGTAGCTGGGACTACAGGCATGCTACCATGCCCGCCTCCCAAACACCTTGAACACAAGAGCTTTTCATCATGCAGCACCTAGTAATATTCACTCGATATTCATTCAAAAAAGTGCTTCTCAAGCACCTACTATGTGGGGAGGCTTCAGGGAGAGAAAGGAGCCTACGGTATGGGCCAGGCCTTAGGCGCCTCTGGTGAGTGAGGTGGGTGTGGTGCTTGCTCTCGGGAAGCCTCCAGCTCACTGGATGCCAGTGTTCCATGGGACACGTTGGGAAACACAGAACTATTTGAGATTTGTATTGACGCCATGGCTTTTCCCTTGAATGCCAAGAGCCAAGGGTGATATGACTTGGGGGTGGGGATAGGAGGCCAAATGTGAAGCGCTGGAGGACCTAGCCTTGGTGTTGGGCAGTCTGGCTATCTGCCACGGTGCTGCCATGGGAGTCTATCAGCAATAGAGCAAAAACCTGCATTTCTAAAAGTGGGTGTAAGGCCAGGCATGGTGGCTCACACCTGTAATCCTAGCACTCTGGGAGGCCCAGTTGGGAGGATCACTTGAGCTCAGGAGTTCGAGACTCAGCCTGAACAAGAGTGAGACCCCATCTCTACTAAAAATAGAAAGAAATTAGCAGGACAACTAAAAATATATAGAAAAAATTAGCCGTGGTGGCGCTTGCCTGTAGTCCCAGGTACTCAGGAGGCTGAGGCAGAAGGATCACTTGAGCCCAGGAGTTTGAGGTTGCTGTGAGCTAGGCTGACGCCACGGCACTCTAGCCAGGGCAACACAGTGAGACTCTGTCTCAAAAAAAAAAGAAGGAGTTCGAGACCAGCCTGAGCAAGAGCGAGACCCCATCTCTACTAAAAATAGAAAAATTAGCCGCGTGTCATGGTGCATGCCTGTAGTCCCAGCTACTTGGGAGGCTGAGGCAGGAGGATCGCTTGAGCCTAGGAGTTTGAGGTTGCAGTGAGCTATGATGATGCCACTGCACTTTAGCTGGGGTGACAGAGTGAGACTCTTGTGTCAAAAAATGAATGAATGGATGAGGTATAAATAGCTCACAGCAGGGATGCAGGCTCAGCCAGGCAACTGGGACTTATAGTCACAGGACTTCCCTACCATGACCAGAGATGATTTCTCCCTCCCCAAGACATGATACGATTCTGATCTCTTGGCAAAATGAGATGTTGACAAAGTCTCTGTGACTTGGTCACAGCTAGAAAACCCATTACAAGTCACCTCATGGGCCGGGCACGGTGCCTCGTGCCTGTAATCCTAGCACTCTGGGAGGCCCAGTTGGGAGGATCACTTGAGGTCAGGAGTTCCAGACCAGCCTGAGCAAGAGCGAGACCCCGTCTCTACTAAAAATAGAAAAATTAGCAGGGTGTGGTGGCATGCCTCCAGCTACTCAGGAGGCTGAGGCAGGAGGATTGCTTGAGCCCAGGAGTTGGAGGTTGCTGTGAGTTGGGCTGACACCACAGTACTCTAGCCTGGGCAACAGAGTGCAACTCTGTCTCAAAAAAAAAACAAAACAAAAAAGAAGTAGAAATTTTTAAAAATTTAAATAAAAAAAATCATCTTATGGCTCTTCCTCTCTCCACCGTACAGATTAAGAAACAGGCCCAAAGAAGGGTAGGAACATGCCACATTGCATATTCATATGGGACTTCTCCTACCTCAGGTGCAGGGCCTTTGCAAGCAAAGCACAAAGTTGATAAAGTCTCTCTCTGATGGCCCTACTTCCCTCTGAGCTGCTGCTGCCAAGTCCCTTAAGGTAGGGGCAAAGAGGGAGGTTGAAGGAGCAGTAGTGCCCACATTCGTGTTAGGCCATTTATTTGTTTTAGAGATCTCGCTTTGTGTCTCAGGCTGGGGTATAGTGGCATATGCCAACTAATTTTTTTGTTTCTTTAGAAATGGGGTCTTGCTATGTTGTCCAAGCTGACCTCAAACTCCAGATGAGCTCGAGCAATCCTCCTGCCTTAGCCTATGGAATAGCGTGTTGGGCTCTGTGTTAGGCGCTCTAAGTGCCTTAAAACACTTCTATTGTCTGCATTTTACAAATGAGAAAACTGAGGCTTAGAGAAGAGAAACAATTTGCCTGGGGACACTGAGCTAAGTTCAGAGGTAGGATTCAAACCCAGCCAAGGTTCATCTCCAGGCACCCAAGAAAGGCCCACGTGGGTCAATAAGGTTGGATCCACAGGCACAGTGACAGGCTAGGGAGGAGGTATCCTGGAGTGAGGACAGACCTGGTGCCTGCCCTGACCTGGACTATGACGGGCTATGCAGGTCCTTTTTCCTCCACCTCAGTCCTCCCTCCTAGGGCCCCTCCAGCTTGTCTTTGCCTCTCCTCCCCTTCCCTCGGGAGCTTCCTGGGGCACCCTTCCCCAACCCTTCCTGCTATTTTCCAGATGGCATCAGCACCCTCCACCCTCACACCCATGGACTGGCTGGCGGGGAGGGGGCAGCCCAAGTGCAGCCACTGCAAACAGGAAACCACAGCGGTGGTGCTGAGTGGGACAGGGCCCCACTGCAGACCTGACCC
>NW_012136303.1:70009-71674 GCF_000956105.1 Propithecus coquereli
TCCCAGCTACTCGGGAGGCTGAGGCAGAAGAATTCCTTGAGCCCAGGAGTTTGAGGTTGCTGTGAGCTAGGCTGACGCCACGGCACTCTAGCCCGGGCCACAGAGTGAGACTCTATCTCAAAAAATAAAAAAGATGTCCTGAAACTGGGAGAGAGCAGAAGGTTTTGGGAACTGGCTGAGGCATGCAGTGAGAAGAAACAGCAGAGACTACCAGGAAGGGAGGTTAGGCCAGGGTCAGCCACAAGTGGCCTTGGGAGGTGAGCTGTCTCCACAGCGGAGTTGGCAAAGCTGAGCCCACCGGCTATTAATAGATCCCCAGTGTAGCAGCTCTTTCTGGTTCTAATAACTGTGGTGACAGTGGCCAGGGTCTGGTAGCTAAGAAACCATGCAAAAGATGTAAGGTCTTGGTCACTAGTTCAGCTGGGTTGGTTGGCCTTCTGGGCCTATTTTCAGACATGTAGCCCTTTTCCAACCACAGAGTTTTTTCAGGGTCATAGCATAGCTGCATCCTGGTGTGTGCCTGTAGTCCCGGCTGGTCAGGAGGTTAAGGCAGGAGGATCACTTGAGTTCAGGAGTTCAAGATCAGCCTGGGCAATATAGCAAGACCCCATCCCTAAAAAAGAAAAAAATTAAAGAGTTCAAGGGGCTCCCAGAGTCAAGCAAAGAGAACAAAGAAAAGGAAGCAGAGACCCTACGCCACACTTCTGAGACTATATTGACTTTGTATTACCTTGTTAAATTCAGTTTTTAGTTTTAGTAGCTTTTTTGTAGATTCCTTAGAATTTTCTACATATATGATTCTGTTGTTTGTGAATAAAGGCATTTATATTATTTTCCAACCCATATACTTTTTATTTCTTTCCCTTGCCTTATTGCACTTACTAGGTCCTCTAGTACAACACTGAGTGGAAATGGTGAAAACTTTATTGCTTTGTTCTCCATCTTAGAAGGAAAAATTCAGTCTTTCCCATTAAGTATGAGGTTACTTGTAGATTTTTCACAGATACTCTATATCAGGTTGAAAGTACCCTTCTGTGGTATACAGAATAATGTTCCCCCCAAAGACCAGGTCCCAACCCCAGAACCTGTGAATATGTTTCTTTACAATGCAAAACAAGTTTGCAGATGCAATTAAGTTAAGGATTTTGAGAAAGGGAGATTATTTTGGATTATCCAGATGGATCCAACGTAATCACAAGTCCTCTTATAAGAGGGAGGCAGGAGGGTCAGAGTTAGGGGGAGATTGGAAGATGCTACTGGCTTTGACGATTGAGGAATGGGCCACGAGCCAAGGGGTGCAGATGGCTTCTTGAAACTGGAAAAGGCAAGGGAAGGGGTTCTCTGCCAGAGCCTGCAGAAGGAACACAGCCCTGCTGTCCCCTTGATTTTAGTCCAGTGAAACCCATTTCAGACTTATGACCTCCAGAACTGCAAAATAATAAATTGTTATTATAGTAAACCTCTAAATTTATGGTAATTTGTTACAGCAGCAGGAAACTAACATACATTCTATTAATAGTTTTCTGTCATTGTTTTTTAATCATGATGGAGGCCAGGTGCAGTGGCTCACACCTGTAATCCTAGCATTTTGGGAGCCTGAGGTAGAAAGATTCCTTGAGGCCAGGAGTTTGAGACCAGCCTGAGCAAAATGAGACCCTGATTCTA
>NW_012136303.1:72003-82483 GCF_000956105.1 Propithecus coquereli
GGGGTCTCACTCTTGCTCAGGCTGGTCTCGAACTCCTGAGCTCAAATGATCCGCCCGCCTCGGCCTCCCAGAGTGCTAGGATTACAGGAGTGAGCCACCGCACCCTGCCAGTCCTGGTTAACTTCTGATCTGTCACTGGAGCTTCCTTTTGGGCAGTGTTTGTCAAGTGGCAGGTCATGACCCATTCCTGGGTCAAGAAATCAGTTTGGTCTGGTGATTATAGGCCCGTGCGCCTCAAACCTGGGTGTGATCAGATCCACGTGGGGGGCTTGTTACACTAAGGCCAGCTGGGCCCCCGCACCCAGCATCGCCAGTTCAGTCGGTCTGGGGCGGTGCTGGAATTTGGCCTTTCTAACAAGTTCTCAGGTGATGCTGATGCAGCTGGTCTGGGACCACACTTGAGAACAGCTGATCCAGACCTTGGCTGCACATCGGACTCACCTGGGGGAGCTTTAAGCACTACTGATGGCTGCACCCCACCCCAGAGCTTCTGATTTAATTGGTCGGGGATGTGGCCTGGTCTCTGGACGCTGTAAAAGCCCCCCAGGAGATCGCGAGGTGTGGCCAGAGTCAAGACCCACCACTTTGGTGGACCTGTACCCGTGTAGCGTGTGGTGAAATAGAGCAGAAAACATCCGGGAGCGTGACTGTGGTTGGGAAAATATTGCCTCAAGAAACTCTCGTTTCAGACATTTGTAAGTAAGTGTATCCTGGGTCACAGTGTAAAATTTCATACCGTGGTTTGACACCACAGCTCTAGGGGCCCGAGTGACATCACAGAACAGCGGTTCTTACACCTGGGTGTACAGGAGTCCTCAGGGGAACTTGTTGACGCTGCAGACGCTCGGGCCCCACCGCAGGCCTGCTGAATTGGACTACTGCCAGTGGAGGTCGGAAATCTGCTTCCTTGATAAGTTCCCTGGATGGTTCTTCTGTTCTCTTGAGTTTGAAAATACAGTTCCCGCCTAGGAAACCCAGAGCCAGGTAATAAGAGACAGTGTCTAACCTCTACCTCATGCATCTTGTCACACGTAACGGGAATTGGCCGGTGACTGAGTGACACCAGGACTGGCCCAGAGTCTGGATGCGCGTCTGGGAAGGGGATTCTCTAGGGGCTTCGATCAAGGAGGAAGGCCTGGCGCCTCAGCTACCAAGAATGCTGACCAGACTCTGGGGAAGGAAGACCCTCGTCCTCCCCAGTGTCCCTCTGGCACACCTGGTTGTGTCACAGCCTGGGAGAGTCATGACCAGCCTCAAGTCGGGCCTAAAATTCTGGTTTGTGAAGGGGGCCCTGAAGGCTTTGTGGAGGCCACAGGGCTGTTCCAGAGGTAGCACAGGGTTAGGGACAGGCCCCACAGATCACCCCCTCGCATTCCTGCTGTCCTACTCTGTGTTGTGCGCTGCAAGGGAGACTGAGCAAGACATGGTTCCTGCCCCACAGGGGCGCAGCTCTGCCCACTCTGGCAGTTGGGAGACACTTCTTGAACATCTCCTCCAAGTCGGGCCTGCTCAGTCGTGGTTCCTGTCCTCAGGCTGCAGATGGTGGAGGGTGCAAGGTTCAGCATCCCTGCCCACAGTCTAGTGAGCAAGGTGGACACTGAACAAGTAATAAGAAAGCGTCCGAGGGTGAGAAGGGCCAGGAGGAAACGCTAAAGCAGCCTGAGTCCTCGGGCGTGTCTGCTGCGGGAGGCCGCAGGCCTGGAGCACACCCGGGGGGCAGGGCCTTTCCAGGGAGAGGACTTCGAATTTTAAGTCTGACATGACCTGACCCCTTGCCTGCTGCGAGAGAGGCTTGCAGGGGGTAAAGTGGAAGTGGGAAGCTAGGTGGGAAGCTGCCGCGGACGCTGTCTGGGTGCGTTCTGACCACAGCCGGCAGGGCGCTCTGTCAGGTTGGATGTGAGGTGTGACAGAGAGAAAGCCATTAGGGAGGCTTGGGTGAGTAGGGGGGGGATAAGTCAGGACCATCCCTCTGGAGGCTCACAGTTGAGTATGTGTGGGGGGTGGGTTGAGGGACAGACAGCAGCAGAGTGGGACACTGGTGCCACAGAGCACTGGTTGCTGGCAAGCGCAGAGCTGGGGCATCTCCCAGGCAGGGAAGTTGGGAAGTTCCCATTCGAGAAGTTGTCTGAGCAGAACGGAGCTGTAGAAGGCAGGCTGGGGTTATGCAGGGAGAGTATGAAAGGAGCAGCACGAGCGAAGGGCCAGAGGCCTGACGAGTGTTGCTGGGCATTCGCTACATGCCAGACCCTGTGCTGAACAGCTGCCACACCTTCCAAATCCACATGGCAAGCCAGTGACACTGGGACAATTATCATCCCCCTTCACAGATGAAGATCTGAGAGGTCAAATAGCGTGCCTGAGAGACACGTCTAGGGAGTGTGGGCAGCAGGGGTGTGATACGATGTGGCTCTGTGTGGTATTGGAACCCAGGCAGTCCAAATTATAAAGGAGATGTCCTTGCTGGGTATGGTGGCGTGCACCTGTAGTCCCAGCTACTTGGGAGGCTGAGGTGGGAGGATCATATGAGCCCAGGAGTTTGAGTCCAGCCTGGGCAACATAGTGAGACCCTGTCTCTAAAAAAATAAAAAAAGTTTATTTTAAAAAAGATGTCCTGGGTCAGGTGCCGTGGCTCACGCCTGTAATCCTAACACTCTGGGAGGCCGAGGCGGGAGCATCGCTCAAGGTCAGGAGTTCGAGACCAGCCTGAGCAAGAGCAAGACGCCACCTCTACTAAAAATAGAAAGAAATTAGCTGGACAACTAAAAACATATAAAAAAAAATTGGCCAGGCATGGCGGGGCATGCCTATAGTCCCAGCTACTCGGGAGGCTGAGGCAGAAGAATTCCTTGAGCCCAGGAGTTTGAGGTTGCTGTGAGCTAGGCTGACGCCACGGCACTCTAGCCCGGGCAACACAGAGTGAGACTCTATCTCAAAAAATAAAAAAGATGTCCTGAAACTGGGAGAGAGCAGAAGGTTTTGGGAACTGGCTGAGGCATGCAGTGAGAAGAAACAGCAGAGACTACCAGGAAGGGAGGTTGTCAGCCACAAGTGGCCTTGGGAGGTGAGCTGTCTCCACAGCGGAGTTGGCAAAGCTGAGCCCACCGGCTATTAATAGATCCCCAGTGTAGCAGCTCTTTCTGGTTCTAATAACTGTGGTGACAGTGGCCAGGGTCTGGTAGCTAAGAAACCATGCAAAAGATGTAAGGTCTTGGTCACTAGTTCAGCTGGGTTGGTTGGCCTTCTGGGCCTATTTTCAGACATGTAGCCCTTTTCCAACCACAGAGTTTTTTCAGGGTCATAGCATAGCTGCATCCTGGTGTGTGCCTGTAGTCCCGGCTGGTCAGGAGGTTAAGGCAGGAGGATCACTTGAGTTCAGGAGTTCAAGATCAGCCTGGGCAATATAGCAAGACCCCATCCCTAAAAAAGAAAAAAATTAAAGAGTTCAAGGGGCTCCCAGAGTCAAGCAAAGAGAACAAAGAAAAGGAAGCAGAGACCCTACGCCACACTTCTGAGACTATATTGACTTTGTATTACCTTGTTAAATTCAGTTTTTAGTTTTAGTAGCTTTTTTGTAGATTCCTTAGAATTTTCTACATATATGATTGTGTTGTTTGTGAATAAAGGCATTTATATTATTTTCCAACCCATATACTTTTTATTTCTTTCCCTTGCCTTATTGCACTTACTAGGTCCTCTAGTACAACACTGAGTGGAAATGGTGAAAACTTTATTGCTTTGTTCTCCATCTTAGAAGGAAAAATTCAGTCTTTCCCATTAAGTATGAGGTTATTTGTAGATTTTTCACAGATACTCTATATCAGGTTGAAAGTACCCTTCTGTGGTATACAGAATAATGTTCCCCCCAAAGACCAGGTCCCAACCCCAGAACCTGTGAATATGTTTCTTTACAATGCAAAACAAGTTTGCAGATGCAATTAAGTTAAGGATTTTGAGAAAGGGAGATTATTTTGGATTATCCAGATGGATCCAACGTAATCACAAGTCCTCTTATAAGAGGGAGGCAGGAGGGTCAGAGTTAGGGGGAGATTGGAAGATGCTACTGGCTTTGACGATTGAGGAATGGGCCATGAGCCAAGGGGTGCAGATGGCTTCTTGAAACTGGAAAAGGCAAGGGAAGGGGTTCTCTGCCAGAGCCTGCAGAAGGAACACAGCCCTGCTGTCCCCTTGATTTTAGTCCAGTGAAACCCATTTCAGACTTATGACCTCCAGAACTGCAAAATAATAAATTGTTATTATAGTAAACCTCTAAATTTATGGTAATTTGTTACAGCAGCAGGAAACTAACATACATTCTATTAATAGTTTTCTGTCATTGTTTTTTAATCATGATGGAGGCCAGGTGCAGTGGCTCACACCTGTAATCCTAGCATTTTGGGAGCCTGAGGTAGAAAGATTCCTTGAGGCCAGGAGTTTGAGACCAGCCTGAGCAAAATGAGACCCTGATTCTACCAAAAAAAAAAAAAAAAAAAATAGAAAAATTAACCAGGCATGGTGGTTCATGCCTGTAGTCCCAGTTATTTGGGAGGCTGAAGCAGGATGATCTCTTGAGCCCAGGAGTTTGATGTTATAGTGAGCTCTGATGATACCACCATACTAGAGAAAATACTTGTACACTGAGTCATATTTAAAGACCCTGTAAAAAAAAAAAAAAAAAAAGTGAGAATTAATATCTCCTTGCTTTGACCTCCATGCAGTTTTGGTAATTTGTATCTTTTAAGGAATGTGTCGATTTCATCCACATTGTAGAATTTACTAGCATAATCCATAGAAAGTACATACTAAACACTCAATAAATGAAAGCTGCAGAAGCTTTAAATCATGTAGATGATAATAACAATAACTTACTACTATTATTTCACTCAGCATCCTTTCCCCATCTGGCTTTGATCAAGTGTTGGCTTAACAAATGAATCTAACTTTACAATTTATAAAGGCTCTCATGTGCATCCTTATCTGAAAACTGCTATTGGAGGCCTGTGTGTTATATGATTTTGCATATTGTCTTTTTTCTCTCTTCATTTTTCAATATGTGCTTTCCTCTTTTAGCCAGTTTTTCTTTTCTTTTCTTTTTTTTTTTTTTTTTTTGAGTCAGAATCTTGCAGTCACCCCAGGCTCAGAGTGCAATGACGTAATCATAGCCCACTGCTGCCTTGAACTCCTGGCCTCAAGTGATCCTCCTATCTCAGCCACCCAAGTAGCTGGGACTATAGGCATTTACCACCACGCACTGCTAATTTTTTCTTTTTTTAATTTTTTGTAGAGACTGGGTCTTGCCAAGTTGCCCTGGCTGGTCTCAAACTCTTGGGCTCAAATGATCCTCCTGCCTCAGCCTCCCAAAGTGCTAGAATTACAGGCATGAGCTACTCCACCAGCCCTTTTTAATTTTTAATCAAAAGCATGCTGGCACGTACCTGAGATCTTAGCTACTTGGGAGGCTGAGGCAAGAGGATCACTTGATTGAGCCCAGGAGTTCTGCCTGGGTGACAAAGCAGGAACTTGTCTCTAAGAAAAAAATTTAAAAAAAATTTTTTTGTTGAAACCTAGCAAACTGTACACTTTAAATGTGTGTATTTTATTACATGTAAATTTATACCTCATAAAGTATACTTAGAACAAAATGCCAAACTGGAAAAATCCTGTCACATATACCAGCGTATTAATATATAATGTACATATACAGGTCAGAGTAATAATAAAACTAACATCCATGTACTCACTCGCCAACTTAAGAAATTGTGCAATAACAAACCCTTTGAAGCCTCTTACATGCTTCAGTGTTAATCATTTAGTTGCTTTTCTTCATAGCTTTGCCATACATGTATCCCTGTGTAACACGGTCTTAGCTGTCTTTGAACTTCAAATAGAATCCTGTTGAACGTACGCTCCGTGACTTGCCTCTGCTCATTATTTCCAAGATTCATTTATGCTTCTGTAGCAGTTATTAATTTTTACTGTTGTGTATTATTGCCTTCTGTAATCCATTTACTCTACTGTGCACAAATGGGCCGTTTGCAGTTTTGGCTTCTATAAACTGTGCTGCTGTGAATATTCATGTCTGTGTTTCTGAGGTAACATGCCTAGGATGGAACTGCCAGGTTGTAAGGTATGTGCATGTTCAACTCAGCTAGTTTATGCCAAACTGTTTCCAAAGTGGCTTGCACTTATTTCTCTTTCCACCAGCAGGGTGAGAGGTCCTATTTCTCCACCTCCTCGCTGACATCTGCTCGACATCTTTTCACATTCTAACACTTCTGCCACCTGAGTCTTTGTAAGAACAGCCAACGCTTCATGGTCATTGACAGTGGGCCAGACCCTGTACTGAGGGCATTGCGTGCATGACCTGACTTCATCCTCACAAGAGCCCCATCTATTATGAACGTGTTATTTATGGCCAAGACAGCAAGTCTTTGTCCTGCCCCTGCCCGAGACACTTCCCTTTTGCCTGGGCCCTGTGGCCATGTCTCTTCTCCTCCTTCCCTTAACCTGGGTCGGGCTGGATCCCAACAGGGCCTCCGTGCCACCCCTGAACCCCTTCTTCTTCAGGCTGTTACTCGCTGTCCGTCCGACTCAGCCGCCCCGCATCCTGGGACCGGATCAGACACTACAGGATCCAGCGTCTTGACAATGGCTGGCTGTACATTTCACCTCGCCTCACCTTTCCCTCCCTCCAGGCTCTGGTGGACCATTACTCTGGTACGGCCTTCCCTTGCCTCCATGAGAGTAGACTGGGATGAGGGGTCTGGGGTCGGGGGGACAGACAGTTGTGCCCTTAGACATTTTACCTGGTAGAGAACATCCAGACAGGAGGGCCTCCCCTATCTTCATGCCAGTCCCTGTGCCAAGAAATGCAGGCGGGTAGCCCCGTCTTCATCCCACGCCCTGACAGAAAAGCCAAAGCCACAGACCTGTGTGAGCTCAGGGTAGTACCTTGTCCACCGGGCCAGTACAGTCTGGTTCTGATTCAGAGCCCCAGCTGCAGGCAGAGGTGTCTCCCCAGGAACTAGGCCCAGAGCTGGTGCTGTGCGGAATTCAGTTCTGATTCTTAGCATTTCCTGGTGCCCGTACTTTAACAGGTACTAGAAGATGAAGTCAGGAGGGCAGAGAGGGAAGACCACTCCTGGGAAAACTAACTGATCAGAGGTTTTCTGCAGGGCCACTCCTGCATAAGTAAATACTGAGTGTTACAAGTCCAGACTGAGCATTCCTTAGCTTTCTTCTTCCCAAAGCACCTTCATAACCAGAAACTAGGGCTCAAAGAGGTGCATAAACTTACCTGAAATTACACAGCGAATTAAGTCTCCCAAAACTTAGCCCAGAATGACCTCTGACTGCATCTCAGCCTCCATGAAACTAACATCTTGGGTCTCATGTCCTATCACTCTTTAGTGACCATTCCCCCCACCTGCCAAGTGTGGAAAGCTGTCAGGGTAGGGGTTGCTGGGGAGAAGCAGGGCTGGAGTCAGCCATGTGAGGGTCTAGGTCTCTTCCTCAGAGCTGGCGGATGACATCTGCTGCCTCCTCAAGGAGCCCTGTGTCCTGCAGAGGGCTGGCCCACTCCCTGGCAAGGAAATACCCCTACCTGTGACTGTGCAGACACCACCACTCAACTGGAAAGAGCTGGACAGGTAAGGAGACTCCTGGAAACATCAAGGTGGAGCCAAGAGTAAGAAGGACCCACCCCTGGGAACCCACAACCCAGAATGGGCCTGGCCGGCTCAGGGACGCCTGGGAGCCAGAGAGCACTGACTGAACGCCATAGCCCAGCCCAGGCTCAGCAGGTGATGGTCAGGGGGGTTGATCTGAAAAACCTGTGAGTTTTTCAGCAGGAGCAACTTGGAGATAGGTTTTGAGAATAGCACACTGTGTGGGAAGCACAGGGAGGAGGAAGAGGCTCCTTGACCCAGCTCTGTTCCCCTGTCCACAGCTCCTTCCTGTTTTCTGAAGCGTCTGCCACAGGGGCGGCATCTCTTCTCAGTGAGGGTCTTCGGGAATCCCTCAGCTCCTACATCAGCCTGACTGAGGATACGTCTTTGGACGATGTCAAGGCCCAAAGCACAGGCCGAAAGGGAAACCAAGGCTGCAGCACCTGGAACCCCAACTCAGCTCAACCCGACTGAGCATCCCAGAGACAAGGCTGTGCAGAGGGAGGGAGGCCTGGGACACACAGGTGCATCCAGTGTCCCACCTAGACCCTCTGCTCTTTCTTCTCTTGGCTCTAAGAAGTCACTTACCTCCTTCCAGTGCCATGACGCCACCTGCAACCTCTAGTCTGAATGCAGACAGTTGAGAACAGGACCAGGGCTCCAAAAAGACTAAACCTCCTCTGGGGTCTAACCTGGTCAGCCCCTGAGTTTGGGGCTCCCAGCACCGTCTTCATCCCCTGCCTGTTGAGTCCCATTCTATATCCCTCTGTTGACCAGCCCCACCCACAAGGTAGAGACAACTCCTAACATCGAAGAGGAAAAAATCATTTTAAGAAAATTGATAAGTCTCACCCACCTTAGAAGGTAGGACTGTGGCCTAGAAGGAAAGTAGAGGGGACAGATGGCTTACCACAACAGCAGATCCTGGGTTGTCCAACCTCCACCTGACCCCTAGAGCAAAGAGAAGGACCTCTGATAGTCCAGGTCTTCAAATGTTCCCCATCAAGCCCTTTCTCTGGACAGCCACAGCTCTCAGATCTCTATTTCATATTGTGGCTCATCATTCAGACCTGGCCAAGCTTTCCCAGCCATGCTGGCCTTGCCACCTTGTGGCCAAATGCAAAATGACACCTCCTAAGCCTAGCACACTGCAGTGAGGCCAGTCACCTATCCCAGTGCTGGCCAGGGGCACCAGAAGGTGGTAAGCCTTCTTTCCACAATGCCAAGAGCAAGGCCACAGCCTGCACCAACTCCAAACCTTGAATTCCCCTGCTGCCTGTAAGGAGAAAGAGGGCTGGCTGGAGCTGCTAAGGGAGCAGGCAGAGAAAGAAAGAGCACCTGTAGGGTTTCCACTGGGTTCTCAAGCTACAGGCTGGGTGGGAAAGGTTTTACCAGGTACCATCAACAGGTTCTCAATTAAAGATCTGATTTATTCAAGTATCTGAAAACATTCTACAATGGAAACTCTTATTAGGTGCTGCTTTTACTGTGCTATGGACCATGGACATACAGCCATACTGTTTCAGAAGACTTGAAATACTTGGGCCGGGTGCGGTGGCTCATGCCTGTAATCCTAGCATTCTGGGAGGCTGAGGCGGGAGCATCGCTCAAGGTCAGGAGTTCGAGACCAGCCTGAGCAAGAGCGAGACCCCATCTCTACTAAAAACAGAAATTAGCCAGACAACTAAAAATATATAGAAAAAAATTAGCCGGGCATGGTGGTACATGCCTGTAGTCCCAGCTACTTGGGAGGCTGAGGCAGGAGGATCGCTTGAGCCCAGGAGTCTGAGTCTGCTGTGAGCTAAGCTGATGCCATGGCACTCTAGCCCAGGCAACAGAGTAAGACTCTGTCTCAAAAAAAACAAAAACTGTACACTTGATGAAGAATCGAGGAAGACAATTTAATGTTTCATCCGAATCCAGAGGTGCATCAAATTAAATGACAGCTCCACTTGGCGAATGGCTGTTACATGATGGTATCCAAGAAGAAATGGTGGGTGATGGACAAATTCGGAAATGCTTCCCCCAAAGGTGAGGGTTCTTCAAAAAGTTTCAGGTCACAATCCTTGCAGAAACACTGATGTCCAACACACTGATTCACGGTCCAGGCAACACGGGTCTTTCAGGTTCCAAGGGGCTGGGATGCCCCAACAATCACGCTTCTGTGCTGTAATTAAGAGGGTCCTTTGGACTGGACAGGGAGCAGGTGGGAGCTGTATACCATCAGTCATAGTGGATGGCAGTGTAAAAGATGATCCAAATGACCTAGTGAGGAGACAAGCAATGTTCATAGGTCACCTGGGTCAATACAGGCCCCAATTCCACAAAACAAAAGTGATGCCAGATGAGAACGTGTACACAGAGTGCTCGCTGGGGGCTATCCAATGCATAATCTGCTTGGGGGCCTAAATTATATTGCTGAAATCAAGCTGTCTCCACCAGAGCCCAGGATCAACCAACCACCTGTGCTTCCAAAGGGAGCCCCCTGATGAGCTCCTCCTCCCACCAAACAGCAACCCTAGCTCCAGAGGGTAGAGGTATAGATATGGGGATGATACACGCAAAGCATTCTGTACTGCTAGCAGCTGTCAGGATTATAAATGTGAAATGTGAAAATACCATTACACCTTGTCAGCTCCATATCAAAGCAGAGGTTATCAAACTTGGCTACCAACTGCCATCTCCTGAGATCTTTTTTTTTTATTATTAAAGAGACAGACTCTCACTCTGTTGCCCACGCTAGAGTGCTGTGGCATCAGCCTAGCTCACAGCAACCTCAAACTCCTGGGATCAAGTGATCCTCCTACCTTAGCCTC
>NW_012136303.1:82753-121100 GCF_000956105.1 Propithecus coquereli
TTTTTTTTTTTGAGACAGAGGCTCACTCTGTTGCCCACGCTAGAGTGCTGTGGCATCAGCCTAGCTCACAGCAACCTCAAACTCCTGGGATCAAGTGATCCTCCTACCTTAGCCTCCTGAGTAGCTGGGACTACAGGCACATGCCACGCCTGGCTAATTTTTCTATTTTTAGTGGAGATGGGGCCTCGATTTTGCTCAGGCTGGTCTTGAATTCCTGACCTCGAGTGATCTTCCCGCCTCGGCTTCCCAGAATGCTAGGATTACAGCATGAGCCACTGTGCCTGGCCTATTTTACAGGTTTGGGCTAGGCTCTGGACATATAGGGTCATAAGTATAATTTTTTTAAAAACCAAAAACCAACTTTGAATGTAATTCATATTTTATAAAGTTCTCCTTTTTAAAAATTTAGAGATGGGGTCTCACTATGTTGCCCAGGCTGGTCTTGAATTCCTGGGTTCAAGCAATCCTCCCATCTCAGCCTCCTGAGTAGGTGGGATTATAGCCATGTGCCACTTCACCCAGCCTCACCCTTTTTAAAGGGTATAATTCAGAGATTTTCCATTATGTTCACAGAGCTGTGCAAACATCAGCACTGATTCCAAAACATTACTCCAAAAGAAAGCCTATTCCCTTTATCACTTCCCATTTCCCCCTCGGCCCAGCCACTGGCAACTACTCATCTTTTTGTCTGTATGGATCTGCCTATTGTAGACATTTTACGTATGGGATCATATGACATGTGGCCTTTGGATTCTTCCACTTAGCATAAGGTTTTCAAGGTTCATCTCTGTTGTAGCATGTATCAATACTTCATTCCTTTTTATGGCCAAATAACATTCTACTGCATGGATATATAATATTCATTCATCAGGTGGATGGCCACTTCAGTTCGTACTTTTTAGCTATTATGAATGATGCTATAAATGTATTTTTAAATGTTACCCTGTTTCTACTATGTATCTAGGGTTAAGAATCAGATGTAGAGGCTGACAATGGGCCCTGGATTTACTAGTATGGGGAGATTATACAGTATATTACACATCTTTTGGGACAACATGGCTCAAAAGAGGCCATGCCTTTTGAAAAATGGCACCCCAATCACATAGTTTGACTCAATCAGTGGGGACCCTCAAGTGATTGACACCTCATGAAATGAATAGTGCCTACTGTAAAACTATCAGCTACACATACCATGAACAAGGCAAAAGAGGTCATAAACCCCTCTTTTGTGAGCTCCCATGTGCCGCCATATTCTTCTTCGTCGATCTGTAGGTAGTTGCTAAAGTAGAGGTACAGGACTCCTGCGTTGATTAGGCAGAATCTGGAGTGAGGAGGACAAACACCAAACACAAACTGTAAGCTTGTAAGACTCAACTCCCACCGTCACTGTTCAGCTCTATTAGGGCACTCACTGTGTTCCACAGTTAACTGTTTGCATATGTGTCTGCCCCACCAGGCAGGGGGTGACCTGGAGAGAGGTTACTTGGGTTCAAACATGAGGTTTTTTTTTTTCCCCAAACATATGTTTGTTCAGACACAGATTATAAGACCTTGTACAAGGCTCTTGACATGGATTTCAGTTCCCTTATCTGTAAAATGGGGAGGCTGAAGAGTATTACGGGGCAAGTGAAATAATATACAAAAATGCCTAGGCCCTCAATGGAACTGCCCACTTAGCTAGAGATTTTTTTTAGGGACAGGGTCTTGCTCTGTCGCCCCGGCTAGAGTGCAATGGCCTGATCATAGCTCACTGCAGCCTCCAACTCCTGGGCTCAAGCAATCCTCCCACCTCAGCCACCCAAGTAGCTGGGACTACAGGCGTGTGCCACCACGCCCAGCTAATTTCCTGAGCTAGAGATTTAAAGAAGGAGCAACGCTTTTCAGTCACCCAGCAAAAGCAAAAAAATAAAACAATTTAAGAGCATACAGAAGTTCTCCAAACTCCCTTGAAGAAAGAAAATGGCTGTTGAGCCATCCCCCAAACAGGACCAATACCGGACATGGGCCTCCAGGTAGCTCCAGCTGGAGGGTGGCCATGGGACACATAACAAACACCTGTTAAGCTGCTGCTTCACAGCCTAATTCAGCAAGCAACAGCACATGCCCCTGCATAACTCCCAATGGCAGACCATTTCTGGATGTCCACTGTCCATTACTGCACGTGATGCAGAGGTGAACATGACAGTTCCTGCCCTTGGGTCACCATCACTTAGGGGACTAAGATCAGCAATGGCAGTGGAATTGAAGCCCGCAGTTTGTGAGCACCCCTGGGAAGGTCTTTGACCCCCACGATGTATTTAGCTGATGCACGACTTGGAATGCATGAGCAGGAACATATCACCCTGCTTGCCTGATCTCTTGTTTTCAAAGAGTGATCAAGACTTTCTTTGTGATCTTTCCAGTTGTTGCATCTAACCTAACGGGGGACTATGTCTCAGGCCACATCCCTTCTGAAGGCTCCCAACACGTGAAGTGTGGGCTGTTGCAGTGGTGTGAGTATAAATCGGCACATGAGAGGTTGGGGGAGACCCTAAGGCTGTCTGAGCAAGGTGGGGATGGGGTGGGGTGTGCACCCTTCAGAAGTCTAGTTCATGAGTAGTGAGACCATGGGCTTTCTCGTATGTGGGGGAAATGGGCTGGGAGACTGGTTTAGATCTGTACTCACGTTTTAGGACAAGGACCAGGAAAGTAGCTGAATGGTGGGGGAGGGGGTAAGAAGCCCCAAAGTCTTCAAGCCTAAGGGTCTGGGAATATAATGGTTGTAGGAACAGAAGCAGGAAGTCAGGAAGAATGCAATACAGTCCTTAGCTTGGCCATGTTGTGGCCACATCCTTATTTTCTGCCAGAAATCTTAGGACCCAGCCAAATCTGGCTACCTCCCTCTGAAAGAAGTTTCATTTTGGACAGGGAGACCCAGTGGCTCTAGATGGAGGGTACTGATGGGAGCAGGAAATGTCACTCTGAGGCTCAAATAATGAGCTAGGGATGGAGAGTGACTGGAGACTCAGGGGAGCGAGGAAGATGGGGAGAGAAAAGGGCAGACATAGGCCCTGCCTTCCAGGGCTTACACACTAAGCAGGAAGTGAAGTCACAGCAACAAAGGTGTTAAGTCCAGTATTTGGTGGTCAAGGGGGAAGGGCCAGGAAAGAATTAGAAGTGTTTAAACTGAGCTTTAAGGAGGGGCATGATTTACATTTTGTAAATAAGCAAGAGAATTACAAGCAAATGTGTAGACAAATTAATGTACTGGATTAGGGGTAGGATAAGAACATGAAAAAGACTAACTTTCAAATGCGTTTTAAAATTTTCTAGCCTAACAACTCCAGTCAGAATTTTACCAAGATAATGAATCTTTCACACCCTGCCTTCAGGGATGGAAGACTACAAACTAACAGTAATGTACGACCCTGTTTTCTAGAGTCAATGGACTTTATTATGGTTTTAAAAAATTTTAACACACATTCACTGAGCACCTACTGATCATGTGCCAAGCTCTATGAGAGAGGGACCAAGGAAGCAGGAGGGGATGGACACTGTCCCTCTCTGATAATGGAAAACCTCAGCAGACAACAGGCCCGTCACTCAGATCTCAGGCAAATTATACATAACGAGACCTGAGGAAATGGTTTTACCTTAACAGGCCCTAACTGGTGGCCACAACAGAAAGAAATGAGGAGGAGCAAGTTGGGGTTGAGACACAGGGCAGTTAAGGAGAGAGGAGGTCACCAGAAATGAGCACCAGAGAAGTCCTGCCCTAAGCCCAAGCAGCCGGGGCACACAGATGGAGAGGGGACGTGTGTGGAAAAATCAGTGTGGTTGGCCCTTTCCAAGAGCAGGGGAAAAGGTGCCAACCAGAAGGAGGGACGGGATTTGTTTGGAGAGATACTGGCTCTGGCAGGACAGTGTGGGACTGAATCCCAGAAAACAGGCCGTCCTGAAAACACGGCACCACGCACTGTGGATGAGCCGCTCCAAGGTACATTTCCTGTTTTCCCAACAGTCACATTTTACCACTGTTTACACTGGACCATTTACGAAATACTTACATTGTACCAAACGCTACATTTAGCTATTTACTTGCATTATCTCATTTAATTCTGATTATCAACCACACTCATACTGCCTCCATTTTACTGATGAGGAAACTCAGATAAGCCCAAAATTATGTAGCTTTAAAGTGGCAGAGCTAGAACTTGAATCTAGACCTTTTTTATAAAGTTTTTAAAAAGTCTGGGCACAGTAGGAAAGATCCTGAGCTAGCTCTAGTCCTTCCTATATTATTCCCAGATTGGGTGACTTCTAAGAAATCTCTTAAGAATCCCACAACACCAGATAGGTACAGGGACGCTGAACTAGCATTATTCCTTTCCTCGACAAGTGGTCTCGCACGAAGAGAAAAGCCTCTTGCCTTTAGGTTGCCCTCCTCCCTCGCTGGCATTCTCCTGTCTTTTTTTCTCTCACAGACAGCTCAAACAGGTTGACCAACATTCTAAAAATATATTTCTATACCACCTTCAACCTGGGAAGACATCTATGAACCACAGGTCCTGTGTCTCTTTACCCTCAGTCTTCCAGTGTCCACTCTGGTGAGGTCAGGCAGAGCAGGGTCTTGTTCAGTCACACAGGCTGGAGTGCAGTGGCTCACTGGAGACTCGAACTCCTGGGCTTAAGGGATCCCCCTGCCTCAGCCCCTTAAACTGATGGGACTACAGGCATGCGCCACCATGCCCAGATAATTTTTTAATCTTTTGTAGAGATGGGGTCTCACTATGTCACCCAGGCTGATCTCAAACTCCTGGCTTCAAGTAATCCTCCCCTGCTTTGGCCTCCCAAAGTGCTGCTGGGATTATAGGCCACTGCACCCAGCCACATAGAGTATAATAAACTCTTAACAGTTCCCTTGTACAAATATCTTGCTCAGTATCATAAATCAAAAGCACTTTTTAATTAGAAGAGGGGACCCTACAATTTCTTTTAGGTTATCTTCTGAAAAAGCAGGTAACTCAAATGTTTGAAATATACTTCACCCCTTTTACCCTAGAGTAAGGGAATAATAAGAAATGTGATCACACCTAAAACAATCAATGTAGTTTTACATGGGGGAGGGGTGACAGTCTGTATTCCCTATGTGAAAAGAGAAATGGGCCAGGTGAGGTGCCTCACACCTGTAATTCCAGCACTTCAGGAGGCCAAGGTGGGAGGATCAGATAGCTTAAGGCCAGGAGTTCAAGATCAGCCTGGGCAACATAGCTAGATCCCATCTCTACAAGAAATTTAAAAATCAGATGGGTGTGGTGGTGAATGCCTGTAGTCCTAGCTACTGGAGAGGTGGAGGTGGGAGGATTACTTGAGCCTAGGAGCTTGAGGTTACAGTGAGCTATGATCACGCCACTGCACTCCAGCCTGGGCAACAGAGTGAGACCTTGTCTCTAAACAAACAAACAAAAAATAAATAAATAAAATAATAAAAGGCCAGGAAGATAAATGTTTTAAGGTATAGATATCCCAGTTACCCTGATTTAATCATTATGCATTGTATACATGTATCAAAATATCATATGTACCCCCAAAATATGTAAAACTATGATACATCAATTAAAAAAAAAATACAGAAAAAAAGGCCAGGCCCTCCTGGTTCCACAACAGCTCACCCATGATTCCTATCTTAAAGCAACTCCCACACATTTTTTTAATTCAATCTGCTGGGCATGTGGACTCACTTTCAGTGGCTTGTTAAACTGAGCCATGACCATGACCAGAGGCTGGCATCAAGTATGCTACCACTGGCCACAGGAGCACAACAAAATGTGGAGGGCCCAACCTCCTACTTTTGGGCTGCCTTTAAAATGTAGGGACCTGAGCTGGGCAAGGTGGCGCACACCTGTGGTCCCATCTACTCAGGAGGCTGAGGCAGGAGGATTGCTTGAGCCTAGGAGTTTAAGACCAGCCTGGGCAACATAGGGAGGCCCCGCCTCTTAAAAAAAAAAAAAGTAGAGACCTGAAATAACTTCTGGCAAAGCCAAGATTTAGTACATTGAGAACAGTGCCAGGCACAAAGGAGATAGTCAAGTGCAGAAGATCCTCCATTTCCCTAACTTCCATAGGTATAAAAGTCATGCCAGAACTAGAGTGCATGCCACCAACAAATAATCTGATAACCTCTTGCAAAAGCTCACTTCAGACACATAAATGAATGGACTAGCCCAGCCTTCAGGAAGGTAACCTGCCTGACCTGAGATGCTCCAGGGCCTACTGAACTCAGGAGTGCCACACCAAACCCAGGAGTGCCATTATGGAGCCACCTTTTTGCTTTAGCCATTACATACACACACCCCCTCCAAAGTAGCAATAGCCTTTTCCACAAAAGAAAACAAAACCTACGTTTAAAAAGAAATGGCACTTATGGTAGGTACCAAGTACTCGGGAGGCTGAAGCTGGAGGATCACTTGAGCCTAGGAGTTCAAAAAAAGGGAAAGCGATGATACCATGAAAATGCAAGATACCCAAGACACCCAAGACTTACCCTGCTATTCCCAAGAAACCTCGTAATGGCAAAACTCCCCAAATGACACCCAGGACCACAGCAATGATCTGTCTGAACCAGTAGATCACATCTAAAAATTCATCCTGCAGAAAAGACATGTAGATAATGCACGTATTATTATTTGGGGTGGGTACCACAGTATGGGGGAGGTGAGAGGGGACAGAAAAGCATTCTGCTAAACACCTCTTCCAGGGAATTTTTCCCTTAAAAGGGATAGTATGTGGTACTTGCATCACCTGTTATACTTAAAATGTGGTAGAAAACGATATATTTAGACATCTTAAGGGATCACTTCCAGAGTCTGTACTCTAGATCAAAATTTTAGAGAAATCATTTACATTTTTTTTTAGAAGCTGCATATATGAAATATATTGTAATGAAATGGTTGTAATAGTTAACAGTGCTACTGGCCACAGATAAAGATTAGAACAAAAGTGCTGGAGACAGGTGCCAACATATCTAAGTTTCATAGAAGGACACAGAAGACTCAGGTTTTCGATCTGCCCTAGATTCCAGAAACCGGTCTTTATACAAGGAAAGAAAGAAATGACACAGCGGATCAGAAAGAGACTGCAGGTTTTGCAAGAGCTGGGCAGGGCTGGGGGCAGGACAAGGGCACCTTGAGGAAGTGCCTCCCATCCCCCCTTACAGGAACTTCAGGAAAGAAAACCCACTTCAGCAGCCCAGAAAAACAAAGAAAAGGTTGCAAATATAATATTCTTTTCAAGCTACCTGGACTCAAGCGGTTTGTGATGGTCCCTTCCATATTACGGAGCAGAGTTGGGGAATGTCCATACTTAGATCCTCTGAATATGACCAGTAAGAACATCCTGAAGCCCTGACCATTTCTCACACACATTTGGTGACGTTTCTTTCTCTCTCTCACATACACACTCACCTAGAAGGTGGTCTGAGTCTTCCCTCTTGATTCTCACACCTATTAGTATTCGTTTCTTTTCATTCAACAATCAAGCAGTATCAGCTCACCATTAGCGAGCCTCACTACACGCAAAACGCTTTAATGCACTTAATTCTCAGAGTTGTTCTGAGAATTAAGTGAGATTATGCATGGAGAGCACCTGACCTATAGAAAGTATTTAGTAGGAGGTCTGTTACTGTTACCGTTTGTGCTGACGACTGTGTTAATTAAATCGAAAAAGTAACTTACTCAAGATCCCACTAAAAAGAAAAGGCGGAGGCCGAATCAAATTCAGCTCAGTCACGCCGTTTAGGCACACGCCCTGCCCGCAGATGACAACTCCTGTGCCCCCTCCTCGCCGCTCCCGCGTGACCAGGCGGCTTCTTCCTTAAGCCACTCCGCGGGAAGCTCCTGGCCCGGCTGTCAGGCCCGTGCCCTCCAAGTTCGCCCCGACACCCTAGGCCACCCGCTCCACCTCTCCACTCGATCGCACCCGGACGGGGGCGGGTGTAGGCCCAGGCCAGTCCGCCCAGTCCCAGCCGGCTCCTCGAACCTGCATCCTCGCTGGGCCCCACCGCACCCACCTTGTCCTCCCAGGCCGCGTCGCTCCGCAGCACCTTGCTCCAGACAGAGACTTTGAGGGCCCCGTTGGCCAGCTGCGGCTGAGGCGGCTCCTCCTTCCGCCGCCCGCCGCTCATCCTCCCGTCGCGCCGCCCGGGCCGGGCTTGGGGCGCGCGGGCTGAGCCAAAGGGAGTCGGGGTCTGGGGTCGCGGGTCACGGAGAGGCGGCGGCAGGATCAGCAGTCGGGTCCTGCAACGCGTCGCGGCTCCTCTCGCTCCACCAAGCTACCGGGCTCTACGCTCCACCGAGCAGGCGCCGCGAAGGGAGGGGCAACGGAACGGCATGTCCGCGCAGCCAATTGGCGACCGCGCAGCCGTCCCAGCGACGGAGCGGCCGCCGCCTCAGCGCAAGCGCTCTACGCGTGACGGAAGTGACGAAAAGTTTCTGCCGGCTGCGCGGTAGAGTGGGAGGGAAGGGACAATCTTGGCAGGAACGGCGACATGAGCGCAAGGAGGCGCTGTGGAGACCGAAGAAGAGCATGTAAGGTAAGAACAGAGGATTGGACGTGAGCGTGGCCCAGCTGCCCCTGGAGCCGCGGGGCAGAGGCGGCTCTGCCTTTCCTGAGGCGGTCTGGCAGCCTACTCTCCTGCTAAGCCCAGACCCTGCTCCCTGGGAGCCCCCAACTGCCCCTCAGGTTTTAGCCCTGCTCATTTCTCCCCTAACCCTACAAGTTCTGTAGGACCTTGTTGAAGACACCAACTCTCAGGCTGGGCGGTGGCTCACGCTTGTAACCGTAGCACTTTGGGAGGCCAAGGCGGGAGGGTTGCTAGAGGCCAGGATTTCAAGACTAGCCTGAGCAAGAGCAAAAAAGTATCTGGGCGTGGTGGCGTGTGCCTGTAGTTCAACTACTCGGGAGGTTGAGGCAGGAGGATCCTTGAGCCCAGGAAGTTTGAGGTTGCAATGAGCTATGATGAGGCCACTACGTTCCAACCTGGGCGACAGAACAAGACAATGTATCAAAACAAAACAATTAACTCTTCTGTAACAACTAAGCGTATCATCTTGCCCAGCACCCTCTTTTGGCAAATTAGAGAGCCCTGGGACTCCGAGTTTCTAAGGCTGTATAGCAAGTTCGAACCGAGAACTCCTCGGGGTGAAATAAAAGGAGAATTTTATTAGGCATCAGAATATCTTAATTATTCATCTATTGCATCCTCACTATG
This sequence comes from Propithecus coquereli, assembly GCF_000956105.1. NCBI lineage: Eukaryota > Metazoa > Chordata > Mammalia > Primates > Indriidae > Propithecus > Propithecus coquereli. Next base: position 92,001 of record NW_012136303.1, read on the forward strand.
TGCTAAATCAATGGTTCACGAAGTGTGTTTCCGGACCAGCAGCAGCCACATCACCTGGGAATTTGAGAAAGGTGCAAATTCTCAGTCCCCATCCCAGACCTACTGAATCAGAAATTCTGGGGATGGGAGGCCGAGGCAGGCGGATTGTTTGAGCTCAGGAGTTCGAAACCAGCCTGAGCAAGAGCGAGACCCCGCCTCTACTAAAAATAGAAAGAAATTAATCAGACAACTAAAAATATATAGAAAAAATTAGCCGGGCATGGTGGCGCATGCCTGTAGTCCCAGCTACTCGGGAGGCTGAGGCAGAAGGATCGCTTGAGCCCAGGAGTTTGAGGTTGCTGTGAGCTAGGATGACGCCACGGCACTCTAGCCAGGGCAACACAGTGAGACTCTGTCTCAAAAAAAAAAAAAAAAAAAGAAAGAAAAATTCTGGGGATGGAGCTCATATCAGTGTTTGAACGAGCCCTCCAGGTGGTGTCATGCACACTGTACTGTGTAATAAGTTGAGAGACCAAGGCACATCCCTTATGTGCAGTGGGTTTATAGAGCCAAGTAACTTGTCTAGAATGACTGAGTAGTACCTGACTCCAAAATACATGCTCTTATAAGCTTTAAGTCTTAAAGAATATCAACCAGGTGAGAACATCTATTGCATACCCATCAACATTCACCTGTAGCTCTTCACTTTAGGTGAGCAATGGAATCTCCTAGGGAGCTCGTGTTTTTCACCCCAACCCCACCCTAAGATCCTGTTTGAGTAGACTGTGTGGTGCTGGCCCCCAAAGGTGATACACGTGGCCACAGACATTACTCTGTCTGGAACTGGTGGAAGGGCCATATACTTGATATGAGTGCACATCTTTATTCCTTTTACGTAGGTGTTCTTTTCAACACTGCCTCTTTTCCGAACCAGTTTCCCTCCCATGTGCAAGGTAAAGTTTAACCAACCCAGTCCAGTTTGGAAAGTGTCCCGCTGGTATGGAAACTCTTTTACAGACTCTCTGGTGGCATACAGCTCTGGAAACAAACTGAACACTCTGTCATAGAATGTCTAAATAATACCTAGTTCATGGCCAAAAAGTACATTTTCACCGTGCTGGGTCTCCTCGAGGCAAAGGTGTGTACTGGGGAATCTGATCTGGTGGGTTAGGGAAGACTGAGCTCTGAAGGAAGAGTAGAGGTTAAGAAAGAGAAGAGGGAGGGGAAGGGGGAGGGAGCATTCAGGGTGATGAAACCATGTGAGGTGAGGGTAAGGAATGAAGCCCCAAGTAGGGGAAGGAGAGGGAGGAATCATGCTGAGTATTTGCTTTTTATTCTAAGGGTTGAGGAAGGATTTGAGCAGGGGAAGTCATCAGGTTTACATCTTAGATAACTTTTGCTGCTATTTGGGGGACTGGATTAGAGTGGGAGACTAGTTAATAGACTGCTAAAGTCATTTAGGTGAGAGTTGGTAGGAGCACTGAAGATGGAGAAAATTGGATTAAAAACTTCTTTTTAAGTAAAAATATTTTCAATTGTAGTAAAATATACCTTGAAAAGTTTATCATTTTAACAATTTTTAAGTGTACAGTTCAGTGGCATTAAGTATATTCACTTTGCTATGCAACCATCCATTTTTCAGAAGTTTTTCATCTTGTAAAACTGGATCTCTGTACCCATTAAACCATAACTCCCCATTCTCCTATTTCCCCAGCCCCTGGCAACCACCATTCTACTTTCTCTCTCTATGAATTTGACTACTCTAAGTACCTCATATAAGTACAGTATTTGTACTTTTGTGACTGGCTTGTTTCTCTTAGCAAAATGTGCTCAAGTGTAGCATGTGTCAGAATTTCCTTCCTTTTTAAGGCTGTTGTATGTATATACCACATTTCGCTTATCCATTCATCCATCAGTGGATGCTTGTTTTGCTTAAACTTTTTGACTATTCTGAATAATGCTGCTATGAACATGGGTATACAAATGTCTGTTCACGTCCCTGCATTCAGGGACACGATCCAGAGAAATTGCTGGATCATAATTGTGATTCTGTTTTTAATTTTTTGAGGAAGCAGTGGTGTACAAGGGTTCCAAGACACTTATTTTTTTCTGTTATTTTGGTGATAGCCATCCTACTGGGTGTGAAGTAGTGTTTCATTGTGGTTTTGATTAGCATTTCCCTAATGATTAGTAATATTGATTATCTGTTCATTTGCTTATTGGCCATTTGTATATCTTTGGAGAAATGTGTATTCAAGACCTTTGTCCATTTTTGAGTCTGGTTGGTTGTTTTTTGTTGTTGAATCTTAAGCATTCTTTATTCTGGATATTAATCCCTTATCATACATATGATTTGCAAATTTTTCTCCCATTCTGTGAGTTGCCTTTTTAGTCTATTGATAGTGTCCTTTGATGCATAAAAGTTTTTAATTTTCATGAAGTCCAACTTTTCTATTTTTTTCTTTTGTTGCATGTTCCTTTGGTGTCACATCCAAGAGATCATTGCCAAATCCAATGTCATAAAGCTTTTCCCATATATTTTCTTCTAAGAGTTTCATTGTTTTAGCTCTTTAAACTCTGATCCATTTTGAGTTAATTTTTGTATATGGTGTTAGGTACAGATCCAACTTCATTCTTTTGCATGTGGATATCTAGTTTTCCCAGCACTGTTTGTTGAAAAGTCTGTCCTTTCCCCATTGAATGGTCTTGGCACCCTTGTTGAAAATCATTTGACCATATGAGTGAGGGTTTATTTTTAGGCTTTCCATTCTATTCCATTGATCTATATATCTGTCTTTCAGTCAGTACCACACAGTTTTGATTACTGTAGCTTTGTAAGTTTTGAAATTAGAAAATGTGAGTCCTCTAACTTTGTCCTTTTTCAAAATTGTTTTGGCTATTCTTGGTCCCTTAAGATTCCATATACATTTTAGATTAATTTTTCTGTTTCTGCAAAAAAAAGTCTTTGAGATTTTGATAAGGATTGCAATGAATCTGTAGATTGCTTCAGGAGAATTGACTTCTTAACAATATTAAGTGAATTCAGGATATCTTTCCATTTATTTGTGTTTTTTTTGTTTTGTTTTGTTTTTTTAAGACAGAGTCTCACTTTGTTGTCCCAGCCAGAGTGCAGTGGTGTTGTCAGAGCTCACTGCAACCTCAAACTTCTGGGCCCAAGTGATTCTCCTGCCTCAGCCTCCCGAGTAGCTGGGACTACAGGTACGTGCCACGACAACCTGCTGATTTTTCTATTTTTTTGTAGAGATGGGGTCTCGCTGTGTTGCTCAGGCTGGTCTCAAACTCCTGGTCTCAAATGAGGCCTATTTGTGTTTTTAATTTCTTTCAATGGGCCAAGTGCAGTATCTCATGCTTATAATGCCGGCACTTTGGGAGGCTGAGGCAGGAGGATCACTTGAGCCCAGGTGTTTGAGACCAGCCTGGGCAGCATAGCAAGACCCCATCTCTACAAAATATGTTTAAAAATTTAGCTTTTCAAAGCTGGATGTTCAGACAAAAAAAAAAAATTTACCTGGATGTGGTGGTATGTGCCTATAGTCCTAGCTTCTTTGGAGGCTGAAACAAGAGGATTGCTTGAGCCCAGGAGTTCGAGGCCACAGTGAGCTATGATCATGCCACTGCACTTCAGCCTGGGTGACCGAGTGAGACTCTATCTCAAAAAAAAAAAAAAAATTGTCAGGCCTTGGGCAGTGGCTCATGCCTATAATCCTAGCACTGTGGAAGGCCGAGGAGGGAGGATCCCTTCAGGTCAGGAGTTCAAGACCAGCCTGAGCAAGAGACCCAGTCTCTACTAAAAGTATTAATAGAAAAAATTAGCTGGGTGTTGTGGCGAGTACCTGTAGTCCCAGCTACTCGGGAGGCTGAGGCAGGAGGATCGCTTGAGCCCAGGAGTTTGAGGTTGCTGTGAGCTATGATGACACCACTGCACTCTAGCCCGGGTGACAGAGTAAGACCCTGTCTCAAAAAAAAGAAAAAATTGCAGTAATTTTTTTTTAAATTTTAAGTTTTCAGTTTACAAGTCTTTCAACTGCCTATTTAAGTTAATACCTAAATATTTTAATCTTTTAGATGCTATTATAAATTGCATTGTTTTCTTAATTTTTTTTCAGATTGTTCATTGTTAGTATATAGAAACACAACTGATTTTTGTATGTTGATTTTGTATCCTGCAACTTTGCTGAATTCATTTATCAATTCTAATAGTTTTTTGGTGGAATCTTTAGGGTTTTCTACATATAAGATCACATCATCTTTGAATACAGGTAACTTTATTTCTTCAGAACAAGATAGGCGCTAATTCTTTCTGTGTTATATTTGTGTTATAGTTTGAAGTTCTGACCCTAACTGAGATTCATTGAGTTCGTGTTTACACGGAGGTGGAGGAGGTCCTAGAAAGTTGTAGTTGGAAGGGTCCTCAGACCCTGCAGTGCAGCCAAGGTCACACAGAAAGCTGGAGGTTCAACAGGCGTCTGAAACCTGATCCCTGTTCCTCCTCTTAACTTCCTAGGAGCAGACAGAGAGCCAAGCTGGCAGCCAGGGTGGAAGCCCTTGCCTAGAAGGTATTTATGGGACTCAGACTTGATCCCTTTTTGCTTCCACCCAAGGCTTTCCTTATCTTAGGAAGTGGGGATTCTGGCTGAATCCCAGTGCATCCATCTGGTTAAAATAAACATCTTGGGTGGTCTCAGATGGAAAAGAACTTGATGAAGAGTCAGATTTGGAAGTGGGAGAGACAGATTTGGAAGCAGGACAAATTTTGTCTTTGTGAGGTTGGAGCTTTTTAGCACCAGTTGAACACAAGATCTCAGCCTTAGGGCTGAGTATTTCCTCCCAGCAGAATGTCTCTATACCACTGCCAGCTGCTTGTAGTGGGGTTTGGAGAGGAAAGGAGGCTCTGAGTGGTGAGATTGTGGCCCTGGACAGGACACCAGGACACACTGATAGATCACAGATACTAGAAGTCCTGGGGGAAAAGCTGGTGGGTTGGGGGGAACCACCAGGAAAGAGCCGTGGAGAGAGCACCTGTTGTGAAGTGGAGGTCTGAGTTTATATCCTGGTCATGTTTTCTTTTTGCCTACCATAAGTGTTATACTAGCACTTAACTGAGTCCTTACTGGGTGCCAGTCCATTTTGCTAAACGTTTCATATACATTTGTTTTCCTCCAAAAGCTATCTGGGCTCTTAATCATTATACTAAACTCCTCTCTTTTATACCTTTATTTTCAGTTTTCTACAGTGAATGTTGATTACTTTGGTAATTAAAATAATAATCTCAGGAAGGCTATACTTGACCTTCAACTCACCATGGACTTCTGGGGGTAAAGAAGTCATATAGTTCAGGGAGGACTACTTGGAGGACCCTTCTTCCTCTCATCTTGTAACTTTGAAAGATTGGGGTGCTGTTTTCCCAGCCCAGCAGCTTCCTGGGGACAAGTCAGTGTCCTGATAATAAATGATCAGGTTCCTGGAACAAGAGCATAGGAGTCTCCTATAGCATCAGTGAAGAGCACAGATCTGTGTCTGGACCTTCTGGGAGCAAAGGCCTGGGAATCTGCATTTTTGTAAGCTCTCCTGATGATCTTGATGTATATCTAGGCTTGAGAATCACTTCTCTGGGTAATTAGTTCCCATTCTGCCACTTAAAAGCTGTGTGGTGTGGGGTAAGTTATTTTCAGGGTTTTGTTTTTCCTTCAGCTCTGTGCTGAGAGCAAGGGGGAGGCCAGATAGTAACAGTAACATATAGATCATCCTATTCCATCCTCCTGAGAGGTGTTACTATTCCCACTCTGTTGATAAGGAAAGTGAAGTTTGGAGTAGTGAATTTACTTGCCTGTGGTCATGACAGGTAGTCAGGGACAGACCCAGAATTGAACCTAGGCTTAGATCATAGAGAAGTGCTTTTGAAATCAGTTAACACTGACAGCAGGGATTATTTCCACATCCTTCCTGAGTGCCAGACCTTATTCTCTGCAGCCCTCGTGCCTGCCACACCAGGCCAGACCTGGCCTCTGCCCTCTGGGAGCTTTCATGTAGCAGCTTTCAAACTAGAATGTACTTTTAAAATCCAGAGTCCTGAGTCCTACCCCAGAGATACTTATTCATAAGTCTGAGTTGGGGGAAAAAGTTTCCAAGTGGTTCTCAGGCTGGGGACCATGGAGAGACTGCCATTCATAAACAGTGGAAACGAAGAGACTTTCCCTGACCATGAGACTAAAGGGTGGCATACCCTCCTCCGTCACCAACACCACTTTTTTTTTAAACTATTGGACACAGGTCCAAATTGACATTGATATCCAAGGACTTGGATGATCATCTTGGCCGCCTATTAACAGGGAGGGGGTCAGGTAATACATAGCCAGCCCAAAGAGATAGCAGGTACTTAAGACCAGGAACAGAGATGCATTTAAAAGCAGTTTCCTAAACGAGGCTGTTATAAGAAAGGTGGATGTCCTCAGATCACATTCCCAGCTTCGGAGGGGGGACCCTAGATATTGTCCCTCACAGTCAACTTTCATTATCTAGTGTCTGCTCACTTCGGGGCTCATTGATTTGAGGCTCGATGCAGAAGACACTTTTCAATTCTTTGAAAAAGAGTTATGTAAGAAGCCATCTCTCCATAGGTGGATGAACCATCCAAATCACTTTCCCTTTTAGGGAAAATTACTACTTTCCGGATGTGAAATGTGTTAAATTCATTTTGAGGAGTCCTTCCAGCATGTTCCTGTTCTGCCAAGCCCCAGGGTCAAGTGTCCAGTTTGAGAGGGAAGTGGGGAAAATTAGGACCATGGATGAATGGCTAAGGAGTGAGGGCTCTTTAATCTGGGGAACTTGAGTGGAGAGGCTCCCTCTCCAGACAACCAAAGCAGAGTGACCTGTGGGAGAGACTGGACGTCCTCAACCCTGGGGTATTGGGGACAAATCACAAAGAAGCTGATTTGGTTCATAGAAGAAACTTCTTGTGCTTAGCTGCATACCACTGTTACACAGCTGGACGCCAACAGGTGTAAGTGTCCATCAGATGGTTCTGGGCAGACCTCAGAGTGACCTTGAAGAGACTTGAATTCAGATCCTAGCTCCACACTTAGACTAGCTGTATGAGTTCAGGCAAGTAACTTAAATCCCCACTCAGTTTCATCACCTAGGAGGGCATCTCTCTATTGTATGTGTGTACATAAAAATTAAGAGATAATGAACATTACACAGGCCCAGGCATACCCAGCAAAACTTGCTGTTTACTACGGTTGCAGACGTTGGTTTTTGTAGTTTGGGCTGCAATGGGAAATTTACTAGCTTATGTAATCGGGAAGTCTAGAGGTGGTACTGGTTTCAGACATGACTGGAGCCTCTATCTCTTATCTGCTTTCTGTGCTGGCTTCATGCTGCAGTCATGTTCTCCCACACTGAGAGGGAGAGGACAAAGTTTCCAGTTGTCTTCAGATCACTCCTCACAACTGAGCAACCCCAAAGCTTAACTGTAGATCCCAGGGAAGACTGGCCCCACCTGGGAGGCATATGACCCTGTATGCTCTGGTGACTGCGGTATGGAAGGGGGCTGCAGAAAGGGAACAGGGGTGGAGGGTGCACAAAACTCACAGGTGGCTACTAGAGGCAGAGTAACAACTTGGTGACAGCTTTGTCCCCAGGCCTGGGCCTAGAGGCACAGTGGATCAATCAAGAACACTGTTTGCTTAAAAAGAGAACAAAAACAACTTTATTTGACAAAAGACAAAAACAAGTTATTTACAGTAGTTTTTTCTCAAATAATTCAATGGGACAACTGTGCTTCTCCTCCAGTTTATCTTACAACCAAAACCAAGTGAGGCTGCCCCACCCTGACACCCCATTTTACACTAGGGGGGATGCCAGCCAGAATTCAGCAGCACGGCTCCCTCACCCCCTCCGTTGCTCAGTGCACTGTGGGGAGGGAAGACCCACCCCAGCCCAGTACACTTCCAGAGTTCCTACTACGGGCATCCCGCAGCAGTCACTCCAGACTGGGCTCACAGACACGCTCAGGATGGAAGAGGCTGGGCAAACAGCAGCTTCAACCTTGACACTGCCATGTTCATTCTTCCCCAGCTGGGCCTCAGGAGGGTGAGGATCCCTGAACCCCCTGGGCACACCAGGAGCAGGCACAGGAGGAAGAGGCCAGAGAGCCCAGGAAACTTGCTCACTCCCACAGCAACAGATGGGCCAAGCCGCTCAGAAGAGGGGGAGCCTCCCTGAGGGCTTCAGGGGTCTTCCCAGAAAGGACAGAATGAGTGCTGCTGCCTTTCTCCTGGCCAGGCCCACCTAAGTCAGACAATAGCCAGGAACCCCTCCTTGTGCCTAACCTAGCAATTTCAGGAAACTAAAGGCTGGGGCTCCTGACCTATCTTTTGGCCCAGTAACAATGTTATTCAGAACAAAAATATTTCGGCTAATAATAACCTAGGATTAGTGTTTCGTAGGATATATAACGATGGGGCATATTGCTGTTGACACTGTCAACAATGAAACAGCAAAAGAAAAATGGGGGCAAGGGAGGAGCATAAACCAACTGTGGGGCCCACCTGGTGGCTCGTGCCTATAAGACCATCCGTGATTGGTTTCACTGGCAAGTTCAGGGTAGGGCCCCTACAACCCCAATCTAAAGAAAGGTGAAACAAAGACACAAATAACAGGCTTTTAACCCATGTTGAGCCCCAGCTGCCTCTGAAGGAAGTTCCTCGGGCAGCTTCGGGCACTATTCCCTGCTTCCTCCAGGAACAGTTTCCTGCCACCTTGAGGGGAAGCCGCCTGTGCCAGTCAGCTAGAAGGCCTTCGTGACCAGTAGATGGCTCACTTCTCTCCAAGTTGGAGATGCCAAGAGATTTTGATATTCTGGCTCCACTAATCTTTAAGTTCCTTTAGGAATTCAAAACTCAGGCTGCAGGGCAAAAGCCATCAAGAATAAAGAAGGGGAAAACGTTAAAGAAAAAAAGAAAAAAATATCCACTGCTTCAGTCTAGCTTACTTCCCCGCCCCCCAAAAAATACAGTAAGTAAAACAAAAAAACCAAACACCTCTCTGGTTTTATCATTTTTCTCTGCTCTGTACCTGGAAGGTTTAGTCAGATTCTGTTGGACTATCTCTTGGCTATGGCTTTATCCCCTCTGTGCCTGATGCAGAAAAGCCAACGCCCACAAGTTTTTTTCTTTTTCTTTTTTTCTGTCTTTTTTTGGTAAACCAAACCAACAATACAACAACCACTTGGAATTTCACACTACTGCAGAGATTTAGCTGGTCCCCAAAATAAAAATACTCCTTCCTTGCAAAACACTCCCAACTGTAGTGGCGGGTCATTCCTAGTTCATCAGACTCCATCACGCAAGGCATTCTCATTCCCACAACCTGGGCTAACTACTGCCATTGATGCAAACCACAGCAAAAAGGGAAAAATAAACAGTTTAGCAAAAATCTAAACATTCAACTGGAGTCGGTCCTGTTACATCTGCTGGGCTCCTCTTTTCTTTTGTTCATGCTTATGAACTTGGAATGTCCACACCTGGTTTGACAGAAAGAGGCACAGCTCAGGGGCAGCTTGGACCCAGCATAGGTCTGAACCTGGCAAGGTTCCTGAGCCCAGCCCAGGAGAGCAGGCTGGAAGAAAGGTGTCCCAGGGGTCCTCTGGAGAAGCAGCAACAGCAGCACCATGCCTGTCTCCAATCTCTTGGTCTCACCACTGAAGGGAGGCCTGGGGAAACGGCAGAATTAGCATAGGAGAGGTCCCCCATCACAGTGCAGTGACGCCAGCTGGCATCTTCCTGCTGAAGACCTCTGGACAGAGGAGATGATCCTGATGTTTGGCAGTGATCCATAGAAAACCCTCTGTATGGAAGGGAACCAAAACGGAAACCCAGGACAGCTGGCTCAAGCCTCGAGCACCCCTGCTGGCAGATGCCTACTTGGGGTTTTCAGAGACTAATGGGATGGGAGTGTGCAGTAGCGGGAGTGATGGGTCCTGCTGCTTCTGAAGCTCCATCTCAGCAGCCCTCTGTAGCGCCACCTCCACCAGCAGCTGGAAGCTGCTGAAGTCCTCTTTGTCCTGCTCTGGGGGTGTGGGTGGAGGTGTGTTGAAGAGTCCACCTGTGGGGCTTCCGGCCTCAGCCCTGGTCAGCAGAGTGAGGGTGCTACCAGGGGTCACCAGGGGTTTGGAGGGCTCCAGCTCCCCCTGTGGGAAGGGGGCTGCTGGCTTTTCCCCCTGGCCTGAGTGGAGTGGCATGGAGCACACAGACAAGGACAGCACATTGGCAGGGGCTGGTACAGACAGAGCCAACGCTGAGGGGCTGCTGCCACGGGGGAGGGCCACCTCTGAGGCCTTACCCCCGCGACGGGAAATGGTGAACTGATTAGGGTCTTTGCCGTCCTTCCGAAGCATGTCTGGGAGAAGCCGCCGCCGGGCATTGATGAACCAGTTACATATCTGGAACGAACATAAAAGACCGATCAGTTCACTCAATCAAAAACAGCTATGAAGCACTTACTGTGTCCCAGGACCCGGGAACACAGGAGCAAACAACACAAACACAATCCCAGCCCTCACGGAGTTGCACAGCAGGAAGAGGAAGTTAGATAAGAAATCACACAAACCAATATAAAATCGCAACTGTGATTCAGCCAGTGAAGGGAAGGTCCATACGATGGTGCTGCTGCGGACAGTAACGGGGAGACCCAGTCTAGTCTTTGTGGACTCAGGGAAGCACTCTCTGAAGGAGAAGCAGTTGTTTAGGTGAGAGAGAGCAGAGTGGCAGGTGGCTGTGCAGAGTGCCTATGAGAAAGGTCCATGTGGCTGGAGCTGAGAGTGGTTAACTGGGGGTCACCTCTTAGGGTGAGTATCTGTTTCTTTATCATAAGGGCACTGGGGAGCCACAGGAGGGTCTGGAGCAAAGCAGCACCTTGCTTTGTGGAGAACAGACTGGAAGCAGGGAGATGGGGTAGCAGTTCATGTCACTTTATGGGAGGTAGCAAGGAGGACCAAAGTTTGATCCGTTTAGGAAACCAGGAACGGCAGGACCTGCTACCTGGTTGGATGTGGGTGGATAAAGGAGGAAAGAGAGGGGACAAGGCTAACAGCGATTCACTCCTAAGCTTGCAGAGCAGAGTCTTGCTGCAGGCCCGAAAGAGCCACAAAGGCACCAAATGCTTGTCGGTCGGGAAGAAGAAAAGTCATTCTTGCTTCAGAGCAATACTAGGACTAGTGGCTCCAGCAGAACTGTCCCTTCAACCAGCTTCCTTAAGTCTTTTTCTCACATGCTGCTGAGAAAGCTGCCATTAATTTTGACCCCATTCCCATCTAGTTGATTGTTTAGACCCATCTTTTTTGACGTACACACGAGGCATGTAGTTTCTCACCATTAAGTGGTATGCTATGTGCTGCAAAGCTCAAGGCACAGGTGGTTTGGGGGATGCATCTAGCACCCTGCCCCCTATCTATCTGGACTCTTTAATAGCCCCAGCTTCACGGCGCTCCAGTCCAGCCTCTTCACTGGTTGTCGGTTCTGTTTCTAAAATGGAATGGCTGTCATTCCCGTTCCAGAAAGCTGCCATTTGTCTCCTACTGCCTACAGGATCGAGTCCAGACTCGAGAGGCTGGGCATAAAACCCTCCCGTGTCATCACAGCCCCTGTCCAGCTGCCCCTACAAGATGATCCCTTCCTACCCCCGCGTTCCGCGGTGTAAAACTGCTCACCTGCCCCCACTCAGGCTCTGCTTGTTTCTTGTTTTCAGTAAAGAATTGACCTTACCCAACCTGCTCTTTTTTTTAATAACCTCATGCCTTTTGCACACCACATTCCTTTTTTCCGGAATGCCCTCTTCCCCCTCTGGGGAATGTCTACTCCTCTAAGTAAGATATTAGAGATAGGGCCAGAGCAGAGGAAATGGATTCAAAAGACATCTCAATTCACCCAGGGCCCGTGTTAGGGCCTGGCACAGTCTCTTTTCAGACAAAAATGACACCACAAGGGTAGATAACAGTGTTCAAGAGAAGTGTGAATACAGTCTATGCACACCCGAGGGCAGCAGGCACCGCACCTTGGCATCATTCCTGACCCTCTAAAAGATCAACCACTTGTACCCTTTTTGCCTTTGTTCACTCCCAATGGCCTGGGGATGTGACGCGACTAATCCTACAGTAGCTCCTCTGGGCATTGTTTTTTAAAAGAAAAAAAAAAAAACAGGTAAAGATTAGACTAGAAAACAGTTTCTTAGCTGCTTGGTTGGTGTAAGTTCATAAATACAAAACCTGTTTTCAAACCTCAACTCTTTTGTTACACACACAATCCCCTAACAGCTTTTCCAAGTCCTCCTCCCTCTTGCCTTCCACTGAAGGGGCCACCCCAGGGGAAAAGCTGCCTAATCACTTTCTTGCCAACTCAGAAGCAGGGGAGAGAAGAAACATTAGAAACTGTGTATGTGGTGGGAAGGGCACGGGAGGTATCCATACATCTAGGCATCTTTCTGGGAGCCTCCACTGCAGAGAGTTTGCCAGTATCTGCCATTTACTGAGCACTGTACGTCTTCACGACTTTCTTCTAATAATTACATCAGCCCTAGAAGATGAGTCTGATCAACTCCCACTTTCCTGATGAACACACTTACAGCTCAGCCTGGTAAAGTCAGCCGGGGTTCCACCTGCAGCAGGGATCCCCAAGCCTGGGCCTTTGCGTCTGGAGGAGCGGGAGTCACTCCTCTGCATCTGTCTCTGAGGCTGTCACAGGGCCCCAGAGCCTGGCGTACTATATTCACTAGAACTGTCAAGTTGGAGCTTCTTGCCTTCCTGCTGCTCTCCCTTTCCAGGCTTCTTGCTCATTCAAATAATATTCAAGTGCCTTCTATGTGCTAGGCCCAGTTCTTGGTGCTGAGGATGCCTTTGTGAATCAAACAGACATGTACTCTGCCCTGTGGAGCCTTAGAGTCCATCTAGACGGGAGACTGGCAATAAACAAATAGGTGACTACCCAGACAGGAATAAGGGGTAGTGTATAAAGATAACAGAGGCTACCATAGACAACAGGGTCTGGAAGGCTGAGACCTAAAGGATAAGGAAGAGCCAGCAATACAGAAAGCTAAGGCAAGAATGTTCTAGACAGAGGGAACAGCAAATGCCAAGGTGCTGAGGCAGGAAAGAGTTTGGTTTAAGGGACTGACAAAAGAGGGGAATGGTAGGTGATGAACTCAGAAGTGAGCAGGCTGATCTCAACAGGCCGGCACACTACGATAAACCACTCAGGGGTCCAAACAGTGGCTTGATCGAAATTTTATACTCTAGGTCCTTCTTTGGTCCTGTCTTCTCTCCTCTTACTTCATCAACAGGTACTTGTGGGGCTTGTACTAAGTACCAGCTGCTGTAGGGGACCTCCTGTGTGCTGGGACATGGGAACTGTGTGGGCTGTGGCAGTGCCTAGCAGGCCTCAGTGTCTGCTGAAGGGATCAAAGTCCCAGGACTCTCATACCAGTTTCTGTCCCTGGCTATCACCAGGCCTCTTTCTTGGCTATATCTGAGCAAGCCCTTGGGTACCATCTTCCCATGGATTGTATCTGCCTCTACCCAGCCAAAGGGACAGCCACCCATTTTAGAAGCTGGTGCTTGGAGTTGGTATGGCTCCTTGCCCAGCTGATTACAGCCATACCCATTCCATAGATGACTCAAAGACAGCATCAGGCCCCTGGCCATGTCAGGCTGGAAGGCTTCTTCTCTTTCTCCATTCCAGCCAGGAAGAGCCCTGCCCCTGAGGTTCTCATTTGTCCCTCTTCCCCTCTATGGTCCTGCAGGGTAGCCGAGCATCAGGCATCAGTGGACGCTGGCTGAGCCGAATCCTAACTAGAGTTGCAGGGGAACCCCAAAGAGAGGTAGGGCTGAAGAGCTGGGTGGGATGAAGGGAACAAACTTATTAAACCACTTTTAATACCAGTACCATGCCAACCATCTCACCTGCGTTATGTTTAATCTGTGTACAAGCCTGGAAGGCAGAAAGCAGCGTCCCTAAGTACTAAAGGGAGAACTGGAGCTCAAAGTGATGAAGGAACTTGCCCAGAGTCACACAGCCTGAGTGCAGAGCTGGGATTCAAACCCAGGTCTCTGGGCTTTACAACCCCCACTGCTTTGCTATCTCTTCCCAGAGGAGCAGAGGGGACAGCTGAACGATCATCATCATCATCCTAATGGCAAATACGTGACACAAAACATCAGGTGCTATTCTGAACGCTGCACATCTAATTACTCGTTTGACCTCAGCAGCCTATGTGACAGGTTTTATGATGACATCCATAGAAGAAACTGAGGCCCAGATTAGAAAGGTTCAGAACTCTGTTCAAGGTCACAGGTGCAAAGGCTGGGATTTGATCCAGACAGCCTGGTTCTGGGCAGCTACCACTGCCAGCCACAGAGAGTCAGCCTGAGGCCTCTTCTCCTGGTGCTTCTGGTCCTTCCCTTCCACAGTTGCCACCTCGGCTACCTGCACTACAGGAGTGTGCTGAGCCTCCCACCTCACTGCTGGATGGTCAGGTCACAGCGACCTGGGTCAAGTGAAGCAGCATGAGTGTTGTTGAAGAGTCTCAGGGAGGAGCCCTGGGCAGGCACCTAGCCCCCAGCTGCACCTCCCATTTTAGCTGACGATTCAGAGAACAGAACAGAAAACACCCCCTCCACACACTCCCCCGCAGCTCGCCCTGGTCCACAGCACACTTGGCAGCCCATAGACATGCACAGCTGAGGGAGCTGGGATAACAGGATTTAATGCAGCCCCTTGCGGCTACCCTGCTCAGGTCTAAGTCAGGAAAAGAGCCTGTGCCTTGCCCCCACTCGAGGACCTTGGGGAAGTGATAGGAAGAACATCAAGGTGAATTCTGTGACTTATATGGCAGAACACAGGCTGGAGGCCCGAAAGCTGTCTCTCCCCTTAACAGGGCTCTATCTGAAATGCTGCCGCCCTGTCAGTATTTTTTTTTTTTATCAGAGATGAAGGACAGGGAAGAATCACTGTGGCAAATGGAGGTGGGAGGGGCACCAGGAAGCTGACAAACGCCCTGAGGCTGAAAGCAGGAAGGCAGACACAAGCGCTCCCATCTCTTTTCAGCGGTGAGAAATGGCGCAAAAGCAGGGAAGTGAAGGCAGAGGGGGCCTTTCCCAAACATCACAGCACCACTCATACCACCACTGTACCCCAGTGCTCGTAAAGGTAGCTGCCTGTATTAGAATCACCTTGGGGGAGATTTTTTTTTTTTTTTGGAGACAGAGCCTTGCTCTGTCACGCTGGTTTAGAGTACAGTCCTCCATAGCTCACCGCAAACTCTAACTCCTGGGCTCAAGGGATCCTCCTGCCTCAGCCTCCCGAGTAGCTGGGACTACAGGTGCACACCACACCTGGCTAATGCTAATTTCTCTATTTTTGGTAGAGACAGGGTCTCACTGTTACTCAGGCTGGTCGCAAACATCTGACCTCAAGTGATCCTCCCTCCTCGGCCTCCCAGAGTGCTAGGATTACAGGCGTGAGCCACTGTGCTCAAGATTTTAAAAAACTGTCAAATAGCTATTTTTCATCTGCTCTATAGATCTGGTGGAGGTGAGGGGTGGAGTCAGGAATGTGTGTTTTTAAACAAGTTACCCAGAGAGTCTGGCCGCCCAAGTTTAGGAGCCCACAGTTTAGCCCGCTGGTTTGACTTGTCCTCGAGGGCTAAGCCCTTTATTTAAGCAAAAAAACTTACACAGAAGCTCAAAAAATATATACACAGATAAAAGGCCTTGAGATGGGAACACAGAGATCGCCTGTGGGAGGAATGGGAAGGCAGCTAGCTGTGGAGCCAAGAAGAGGAGGAGAGTAGCTCAGGACACAGAGATAATCACTGGCTGCCCTGGGGGCCTGGCCAGGCCACTCCTCCCACACAGCAGGCCACCACTGCCTGGGCACGAGGCTCCTTTCTCCACCCAAGGCCCTGTCCCGGTGTGGGCGTCCCTCAGGAGCGTGGCATTTGAAAGGAGGCCTGACAGCAATGAAGGAATGGGGAGGTGCCTGTTCCACCACTGTTTCTAGCACGGAGCACTGGGCCTGGCACACAGTGTGCTGTGCCCCCCCCATGCTATAGTGAAGGAATGGGGCCCAGAACCCTCCCAGGTTGCTGCCTAGAACAGTTAGCAAACCACAGATCTAGTCCAACCAATCAACTGGGCTTAGATGGTGTCACAGGGACCTGTGAAAATCCATCACAAAAGACTTTTTTTTTGTATTATCCTCCCAACTGCCTAGCCCCAGGCAAGTACCAGCAAACCAGTTAGTTAAATGACTCATTGACTTGCTAATGAGATCACTCCTGGGCGGGTTAAAGGAGACAATCAAAAGAGATGTCCCCAGGGAGAGATAAAACAAGTTTGGCAAAATGTTGATTCTTGTTGAAGCCAGGTGATTGGTATGGGGTTCACTATAATATTCTCTTACTTTTGTGGATATTTAAAAATGTCCTTAATAAAAAAAGAAATTTAAAAAATTAAATATAGGAGGCCAGGCACAGTGGCTCATGCCTGTAATCCTAGCACTGGGAGGCTGAGGAGGGAGGATCACTTGAGGTCAGGAGTTTGAGACCAGCCTGAGCAAGAGGAGACCCCATCTCTACAAAAATAGAAAAATTAGCTGGGAGTGGTGACCCATGCCTGTAGTCCCAGCTACTCAGGAAGCTGAGGCAGGAGGATCCCTTGAGCCCAGGAATTTGAGGTTGCTGTGAACTATGATGGTGTCACTGCACTCTAGGCCCGGAGACAGAGCAAGACCTGTATCAAAAACAAAAAATAAAAAAAACAGGAAGAAGAGATGTCTCCAGGGACTTAAGCCAGTTTTTCTGGACTGAGGAGCCACTACATTTCCTTACTTCTGAGGTTCTGCCTGTCCACATTTCCAACACTTTATAGTCATTTTCTGTCATTTACAATTACTTACTGAGCACCTAACCTACCAGATACCAAGCACTGAGCTACACTGGGGCTACAGCAATAACAAAACTAGCTCACTGCTCATACCTCTAGAAAATATCGAAGTCTAGAAAGCAATCCCAGCCAAGTGACCCAATGCTCTGACCCAGTCCAGGTGCTGTGTGAGTACACAACTCCTCTAGGGGTCAGTAGTTTTCCTGGTCAGTTGGACCAGTGTAGCAGGAACGTGAGGGGCCAGGAATGAGGCCCAAAGTGCAGACAAGGGCAGATGATGTTGTCATTAGGCTGACAAGAACCACTGAAGGGTTTTAAGTAGGGGAGTGACAAGCGATCGATCACACAATGATGGCTTGGACCAAGGTGAGAAAGAAGCCAAATCCCAGAAGTATTAAGGGGTTTACGTACAGCAACTGCTGATGACAGGGAAGGAGCCAGCCTGAAGGAGTTATGAGAGGTGTGCAGTTGGGGCTGATGTGGGGTTCATGGCACAGTTTCCACCAAGGAGTGCCAGATGGGCCCCTCTGCTTTTAAATCTTAGCAGGACTCTAGGGCACGGTGGCCACCACTGGAACCCCTCCCTCCAGGGCATGCCCAGGGCCAGCCAGCCCTTCCTTGAAAGTCTCCAGAGGCCTACGGTGATCCAGACTTACTCAGCCCCAGAGCCAGGGCCTTTGTCACATCACACAC
This sequence comes from Propithecus coquereli, assembly GCF_000956105.1. Taxonomy (NCBI): domain Eukaryota; kingdom Metazoa; phylum Chordata; class Mammalia; order Primates; family Indriidae; genus Propithecus; species Propithecus coquereli. The sequence continues at coordinate 109,627 of NW_012136303.1, forward strand.
CACTGGGTCAGCAAAATACCACCTACCATTTTAAACTGATGCAGTTAGATGGAATTCCTTTTCCATCCACTTTGGAAAACTGGTTTATGGTTGTGTGTAAGAGGGAACCCCCCCTTTTTTACGCAGTTTTATATTTGCAAATAAGTGATGTGATAATAAAAATGATTCAAGTTGCATTTTATGGGGAGGCAGGTCCACGAGAAATGTTAGTTCTTTCTTTTGCTCTTGCTCAGGCTGGTCTCAAAGTCCTGGCCTCAATAGATCCTCCCACCTCGGCCTCCCAAAGTGCTAGGATTACACTGTGCCTGGGTGAAAAATGTTTTCTTTAAAAATAGTTGCTTTCTCAGATTTGAGAAACAGTGTCCTTGACAAAAAGAAATTCCAATGCCACGTGACAAGTGGTTTGATGGGACAGGTATGAGGCACACTGGGAATATAAGCAGTGGCCCCCAAAGCTAGGCTGTGGGTCAGAGAATGCTTTCATGACAAAGAGATGCTTAACTGAAGTGAGCCAGGGTAGGAAAGGTCAGGGCTGCACCTAGCTGTTGAGAGCCGGGGAGAAGGGCTAGAGGCCCAAGGCTTTAAGGGCCAGGGAAGGAAAGAACTAAGATAAGGCTGATGAGCTTCTAAGGAACTTGAACTCTATTCTGAGGGCAATGGGGTCCCCAGAGTATGTGACATGATCAGATTTTCACTTGTGTTCAAAAGAATGGGTTAAAGAAGCAAGGCTAGAGGAAGGGAGACTGGCAAAGAGGCTATCTAGGTAATCCTGGCTCTCGGTCTCTAGGCCTCTTGCCTCACAGTTCTACATCCTGTCAGTTCAAGGGCACCTCTTCTGGGGGGCTATTTGAGGCACCAGGCCCTGCCCTGGGTCTCTGCTGCCTTCTATTCCAACTGTGATCACTTTTGCAAACATCAGTGGCCAAGCTGGCCCTGCCATCCCCATCCCAGACTAGACACTCCTCAAGGGTAAGAACGTGTCTGCTTCCTCTCTGGGATCCCAACTCTGCACAGCATGGAGTTGGGCCCAGTGGGGTTATCAGGAGGAACGCTGTGAGATGCTACACACTGATAGGCACCCAGGGTCAGTTCCAGACCTTATGACCTAGAAGGAGAGGTGAGGATGAGGACAGGAGTAGAAGCACCCACTGTGCCCAACCCCTCACAGTCAGCCTTGGATTCTTCTGCTCAGTCCCTCTCCTGCATCCTGTGGAGGTGGTACAATTATCTCCCCTTTTTCAGATGAGGAAATAACGAGGCTCAGAGACAAGGCAATGAACTGGCCAAGGTCCAGGCTGCTTCTTGTGGAGAAGATGGAATCTGAGTCAGGATCTGTAACTCTAGACCCTTTCTCGTAGAGAGACTCAGATTAACCACTGCCCAGCAAGTATAAAGTCAGGTGATAGGAGTTCTGAGAGCTGAAATACTTACCATGTCTCTTCATGGAGGAAGGACAGGAGCTGGGAGGAAGGGAAGGAGGGAGAGACAGCACCATACACTTGATTAATGGGCTATGAAAGGATGGGGGAAGGGGAAGAGTGGGGGTGAGCGGGGCAGCGTGGGCCTCCAGGGCTAGGCTGAGGGCCTACTAATGTGTCTCCCAGGGAGGCAGGGTATCCTGCCTCAGCACCATAAACAGGACAAAGACACCTGCAAGTCAGCAACAGGGGCAATTCAAAGGGGACAACGCTTTGCATTGCCTTTGAGTGTGCTCATGCACATGGTTTACAAAGTGCTTTCACACCCAGTTTTGAATCTGTTCCTCACAAGAGTTCCATGAGACAGGAAAAGAGTCTGACCCCCACTTTACAGATGGGTAAATCAAGACATGTGGCAGAACTGAGCTTTCAACACAGAACCTCTGACTTCTGCCCTTTCCTTGGCTGTGATTCCAACTTATCTCTTAACCACAGTGCAGATCACAAGCTGCCCCCTACAACTAAGTCCCCACCTGGGACACTGCTCTGGGGCTGGGGGCTGGATCCTACAATCTCAGACACTCAACACCTTCTCACCTTCCCATAGGCTCTAAATGTCTCCAGTGTTAATAATGACACCTATATATTAATAACGATTAGTTCCTTGTCTCTGCAGCACTCTCCACAGTCTGAAATATTGCTGCAATGACCTCATTTTGTGTTCCCTTGAGGCAGGGAGAATGGATGTTCTCACTTGACCCAAGAAGAAACTGAGGCCTGGAGAGGGGAAGTGACTGGCCAAAGGCCATAGTGAATCAGTGACAGGTCTGGGACAGGACTAGAACCCAGGTCTCCTGCTACCCCACCACCTGGATCCCCTCCTTACCTGCAGCACTGACAGGTTGGTCTGTCCAGAAAGGCTCAGCTTCTCCTGCTCGGAGGGGTAGGCATTGTAGCGGTGCAGGTACAGCCAGTCCCGGAGGATCTTCACAGACTCCTTGGGCAGGTTCCCCCTGCGCTTCCTCTTGCCCGCCAGAGAGAGGAGGCCTTCGTCCTCGCCTAGATCACTGTCTGACATGGTGTCTAGGAGCTAGGCCGGACCTCTGGCAAGCCTAGGACAAGTGACACAGGGGACGGGGACATCATTACCACGTACTGCCTCTCACCCTCTTCCTAGTCTCCAAACACACTCAGCATTACTAGAGCCTGGGACACCAAGATCAGGGGAGTCGCAATTCAAAGTCTCAGGCCAAACCACAGCCTGAGCAAGCTAAACAGGAGGAGTCTAAAAGGGCCTCATTTCAAGGGGGCGGGTAGGTGACACTGAAATGAATGTCAGCTCATTCATAAGCAGGACCAAGGATTAGAAATAATTGCAGCTACTCAATAACTGAGGTCTACTGTTTTCTATGCTCTGTACTGAGTACTTTACATTATCTCACTTAATCCTCCCAAGCCCCTTATAAAGGAGAAACTGCTATCATCGCCATTTTATAGATGAAGAAACAGAGATTAAGAAAGCCACCCAAAACACAAGGCAGTTAAACAGACTACCTTGCAACCCAGCAATTTCACTCCTAGGTATCTACCCAGGAGAAATGAAAACCTGTGTCCACACAAAACCTCACAAATGTTCACAGCAGCATTATTTGTAATAGCCAAACGGTAGAAACAATCCAGTGTCCCTCAGCAGATGAACGGATAAACAAAATGTGGTCTATCTCTATGATGAAATATTATTCTGCCATAAAAAGGAGTGAAATCCTGACATGTGGATGGACCTTGAAAGCATTATGCTAAGTCAGACAGCCACAAAAGCACGTGTATCTTACGATTCTGTTTGTCGTGAAATGTCTGGAATAGGCAACTGTATAGAGACAGAAGGTAGATTAGCAGTTAGTTAGGGCTGAGGGGATAGAAAAGTGGTAGTCAAAGTGTGTGAGGTTTCTTTCTGAGGTGATAAAAATTGTCCTAAAGTTAAACATCATTGTAAATATACTAAAAGCCACTGACATGTGTACTTTAAATGGGTAAATTACATGGCATGTGAGTTATATCTCATAAAGCTGTTATGTGGGGAGGGGAAAAAGACATCCCACCTCCAGGATATGACATGCAAGTAGGATTTGGACGCAGGCAGTTTGCTTCCCCTCAGCTGCCTTGTGGGCTCTACACCATCTGGCTTCCCAGGTCTCCCAAGGCCCAATGAGGCATCTGGAAACTGCATGGATCACCATGGTCTGCAGCAATCCACATAATTAAAAATTTACAGAGCACCTACTGTGTACCTTGCAGAGAAGGGTGAGTCAGCCCTACTGGTTGTTTCTTGGATATTCTCCCTTGTCAGGCCCTTTGGCCTGGTCCTAGACTCAATCCCTCAAAATCGTGATGAGCCTGTGCTTTGGTCCCTGCCCTACCCTCCACTTGGCTGTGTGACCCTGATCAAGTGTCCTCCCATCTCTGGGCTTGAGTCCCCACTTCACCGGTCAAATGAAGGAAGGTTTTTCTGTAGATAACCCAACCCAGCTGCTCATCTCCCGACAAAGTTCTTGTTCACACAAGCAAGAGAGATTTACATTTTAAAAGCAAAAGTTCTAGGTCAAGCTGATGCCAGAATCCCAAGGCTCCTCCCTTCTCAGCCTTTTAACAGCTCGCCAGTAGGCCAGCCAACAGACTCTGGCATCTCCCAGGTTTTGTTTCTTCTACTTGGGCCGTAGCCCAGATCTCTTGGCCCGCTAGGCGCGGCTTTCGAGGGAAGGGTCTCAGCCAGGCCACCTGGAGGTGAGACAGGCACTGGTTGAGGTGCCACTCGGCTGGCAGGCTACTTTCTGAGGTCAGACATTTCTGGGCCGCTGGGGCAGCAGATCTGGGCTCAGGGATGCAGCCCCGGCAGGCGGTTACAAGTTTACAGAAGGTTATCTGTACAAATTCCACCCTGGCTGCCAGCCAAGCCCCAGTCTGCAGGGTTCCCGGGGTGGGCCCAGGGGATGACCCCTCAGTCTACACAAACTTTTCTACCTCAGCATCTTGCACCTCAGGTCTGCCTGCCGTCCGGGAGGTTCCTCACAAACTCACCCCACACTGCGCCCAGACACACACTCCCCACTCGCTCCACGCACAACAGCGCTCAGATAACTGGCACCGACCCATCGCTCAAGCCCTGCAAGCGCCGGGATTTTCGCCGACACATACAGCACACACGCAGCTTTCCCAACCCCACACCTAGCACGAATCGTGACCCATGCAACTAGCCCAGCTTCTGTACCCGCCCACCCCTATCTCTCCGACAGGGAAAGCTCCGGACGTCACCACACCAGCCATCAGTTCTTGCCCTATCTGGCCTGTGGCAGCACCCCCCTCGACACAACGCCCTCCCACACACTCCCACGACGCCACCTGCAGCGACTCCCGCACTAACTTTCTGACAACTCTTCCCGCTACACTCCCCGGGGCCGCGCACTCACGCTCGCATTCCCAGCGGTTCACACAAAGCGCGCAACCTCCCCCGCGGCCCAGACCGAGTCGGAGCACATGGCTCCCGGGGCGGTGAGGAATCGGCCGGCGCTCTGGGCGCCTGCACCCCCCCATCCCCCCACCCCGGGGCAGACTCGGCGCATCAGCTCCTCCGCGGGCCCGCAATCCCGATGGGGCAGGGGGCTGTGGAAGAAAGAAAACTCACGTGCCTGTCCCGGGGCAGGAAAAAGTTTGGTTCCCACCCCCTTCCCCGGCTGCTCGGCGCTGGCAAACTCTTCGGGGCGCGGGGCCGGCCGAGCGTGCGCGCTCGGCTTTGTGCTCCGAACTCGGCCCGGAGGGGGAGGGGAGGGCAGGGGGCTGGGCTCCCACCTCCGCACCGCCCCCCCCTCAGCTCAGCGCCCAGACTCCATGTTGGCCGCCCCCTGCCCGAGAGACTGCGCGCTTCCCCCGCGGGAGGCTCGGCTCACCCCCGGCCTGCCCGATGGTCCCGGCGCGCACAAACTTTCTCCGGGTCGCGGGCCCCACGCGCCCCGCTCCCTTGGCCCGCCTGGGAGTGACAGATGCCTCAGAGACAGACTTTCCTTTGTTCCAAAGGAAAGGGGAACTCGCGCGGGCTCCCCAGCTCCCCCGCTCCGGGGCCTTCTCGCTGCCCCCACCCTCAGCTGTCATTCTCAGCTGCCCCCTCCCCGGCTCCGCGGCGGCGCGGGGGGGGCTGCCGGCGGTTAGTAACGTGCACTTTTGAAACCAAACAAACCCGCCCCCCGCGCGCTCACTCCGGTCTGGGGCGTGAGAGGCCCTCTCCCAGGGTGGGATCCTGGGGAGCTGGGCCCCCCCACCGGGGTCGAGCGAGCTTCCTTCTAGGGGCTGGAACAGCCCCCACCAGGCCCCGCCAGCACCCTGCAGTCGCGACTCGGACACTCGCGCTCACACACCCACAATCGCACGCGCCAGGACGACGCCCCCTCCCCCGTCCGACCGAGAAAAAGAAACTTTCCAAGTAGTCCGCGCGCCCCCCACGCCCTTCTGGCCCCCTCCCGCGCCCCGCACTGACTTTTCCGAGCGGCTTTCTGGTCCACGCGGCCTCAGGCTCGGTGCGGGGCGTCCCGGCAGGGGGAGGGGGGCGCCGGGGGAGCGCGCCGCGTACCTGCCCGGCCTGACACTCGGCCTGACAGCTCGCGGCTGGAAAGCACCTCGCGGCCTGACGTCAGATCCCCTCTCCTCCCCTCCGCGCTCTCCTCGCCCTCCCCCACCCGCCCTGAGGGAGAAAACAAACTTTGTGCGGAGCGCGTCGAGCTACGCCCACCCCCCGCGGGGCGGGCCGACGGCGCTGAGGGACAGGCCCCGCCCACCGCGCCCGGAGGGGGCGGGGCCGGGAGGGCACCTTCTTCCTGCGCCCACCCCCACCCTCAGGAATGCCACATGGCCTCCGAGGAGGAGCGGTGGGAGCGTCGGCTCGAGATAGTCCGCTCGGGGGCAGGAAGTGGCCGGTTCCTCCTTTTGGAGAGCGTTTCCGGAGCGCCTACTGTGTGCTCCTCGCTGGGCATGGGGGCCATTACCAAGGGAGAAATAATGCAAATCCCGACTTTTGTGAGTTGCTCCCTCAGCCAGATCTGCCGGCGACGTGATTGTTCCCGTTGCATCGAGGGGAAACTGAGGCCCAGTTAGTACGGGGATGTACCCCTAGCTGGCAAGGGACAGGGCCCAGAATATGACGCCTTTTCTGCCCTGAAGAGTCAGTAGAGTGGGGAAGGACGCCGCCTCAGACGTGAGCCCGAAGCACGCGGTGTAGCACGCAAGGGGCGCGGAGGCCAAAGCAGCCAACGCTTGTTTCCAATGCAGCGACGCCGTGCGGGGCGTCCCGTCCAGGCCTCGGATAAGTCGCTGGCTTTCTCGTGAGCCGCAGAGAGGTTCCGGACTTGGTTTCGTCACCCAGTCAACCCGTGTCATTCGGTCCAGGACGTTTTGACCGTGGCTGGCCTTTGACGGAGGCAGACGTGAGTCTAGGAGCTCCCAGCGGTCCTAACTGGTTTCTTGTTCCTCTTCGCGTTATGCCCAACTCCAGGAGGTTTTCCTTGGCCTCCGCCACCCCTGTCAGCACTCCCTTCCCTGCTCTCTGATCCCGGTACCCGTACCACCTAGTAGGGCAGCCCAGCACAGAGTAAGCCTAACTCAAACCTCCCGAGGCCTCTTCTGGGCCTGCTTCCTCATCTAGGCCCAGATAGCTAGGGCCCTTGAGCTTGAAAATCAGCATGGAAAACAGTTTTTGGTCTTAATTGCATTTTAGCAATGGAGAACTCAGCGAAAGTCTGATTTTTTAAACAGGCCCTAAGCCCATCAGAATGCTGATTAAATGACGAGGCGCACCTGGACTCCCCGTTGAAGCTGGACTTCCCTTAGAATGCCAAGAATCTAGTTGGCCATGCTAGTCTCCTCACGGCAGCACCCCAAATGTCAATGGCACTACCCAGTACTCTCCATTTCACAGATGGGGAAACTGAGGCCCAGAGTCGTAGTTAAAATCAATTTTTTGCCAAATGGTGCACCATCCACAGCCTTCTGATAGAAAAGGGGAGACTTGAGGAGTCTTAGGTAAGAAAGGCAAAACTAACGGGGCCACTGGGGTCACAGAACTTGTATGAGAACAGGGGAGCCTGGAGGGGAAATGGAGGTGTAGCTAAGTGAGCTTGTGTCGCCTGCTGAGCTTGAACTCCACACTAGGCGTTTTTTTTTTTTTTTTTTGGTATGCGTGAGAGAGCCAGACTCTGCCCTTTTGGGGAAGCTAACTACTGGGGGCTTGGGTCAGAGGTCAGAGACATAACCGTCAATTCTGCCTGTGGCAGCCCCGTAAGCCAGTGCTTCCCAAGTCTTAGATCAGGTTGTGGCAATAGAAGGGAGCGGTGGCTTCCCCTTGCCCTATAGGACAGCCACCTGCATAACAAATAACAAAGCAGCTTCTAGAGCCCCTCTCCACACTTCCTTCAGGAGAATGGGGTGGGGGTGGAGAAAGGCTGGGAGTGTGTCAGGATTTTGCATTGTAAACAAGTTCCACTGGGTAAATCCTAAATACAAAGAGAGTTTGAGATTACCATGGAACATTTTTCAACTAATTTAAGTATCAGAATCTAAAATGTGTGCATCCTCTAAGCCAGTAATTCCACTTCTAGGAATCTGTTTTGAGAAATAGCTGCACAGCAAAGATAAATGCTTATATGAGATTGTTCTTTGCAGAATTGTTCATTCTGGAAAATTGCTGACAACTAAATGCCCCTCACCAGGAGCTGACTGGTTACAGCAATACTGGGATCTCCCTACAGCAGGCTGTTACGATGGATAGGGGTAAGTCTGTTTGCATTAATCTAGGGGTTGGTCAGGGTATATTTATTGACAGTGTACAATGTCTCAGCTGGATAGGACTTTGGATATAATTGGTGAGAACTTTCATGGGAAAACTTTTTCCAATTGGTAAGTTATTGTCATTTTTCTCTTATCCAATTTTGACACACCCACTTTCTAAATTTTTCTAAAAATGTTATTGTAAGAAGCTCTTCCCCCAACCATGTTTTCCCCTACGTATGAAGAAACTGAGAGAAAAAAGAGACTTGCCTGATAATGAGCCTTTGGTTGTGATTCCTGGGAAAGCTCTGGGGTGAGTTAGGAGAGGAGGAAGTGGAACAGCATCCCAGCCAAGCCCACCTGGCTGCTCAGGTGGTCTAAATGAATTCTCCACCTCCTTATTGAACCCAAATCAGAGGTTCTTGGATAGGGGCTCCATGTGGATCATGTGGGTCATCACATAGGTTCGAATGAATGTCATGTAAATCCACTTTTATTAAAAAAAAAAACAAACCCACTTCCCTTTTTATGGAAGCGGGTAAAGGCACCAGCATTCACTGAGAGCCAAGATGAGCCAATTCTAGTGTCAGCATAAAGGGGAAGATAGGGTTCCGTGGGCTGAGGGAAAGAGTCCAGCAAAGGCCAGAGAAAGTAATCCAGGAAACAACTGGATTTGATCAGATGGTAGGGCCTTGAAGGCCAGGGTAAAGAATTCAGATTTGGGCCGGGCGCGGTGGCTCACGCCTGTAATCCTAGCACTCTGGGAGGCCGAGGTGGGCGGATTGTTTGAACTCAGGAGTTCGAAACCAGCCTGAGCAAGAGCGAGACCCCGTCTCTACTAAAATTAGAAAGAAATTAATTGGACAACTAAAAATATATAGAAAAAAAATTAGCCGGGCATGGTGGCGCGTGCCTGTAGTCCCAGCTACTCGGGAGGCTGAGGCAGTAGGATTGCTTGAGCCCAGGAGTTTGAGGTTGCTGTGAGCTAGGCTGACGCCACGGCACTCTAGCCCAGGCAACACAGTGAGACCCTGTCTCAAAAAAAAAAAAAAAAAAAAAAAAAAACCAGATTTGGCAGTGTGGGCAGTAGGGAGTCCTGGGCAGGTTTCTGAGACAGGTTGAGGAGGGTTGGGAAGACTGGACATGGGGAGTCAGGTGACTCAGCTCTGGGTAATTGAGGCCAAGCAGATGGAAACCTGTATCTGAGATCTAGGCAATCTTGCTCTTGTGAAATGCGAGGTTATGCATTTTCATCTGATGTGGATTTCCACTTATCAACATCTTCCTTCCGAAGAGTCTCGTAGTATCTTGTTGGTCAACCACAATTTGCTTAGCTTTCTCCTAGTTGTTGGCTATTTCCTCATTTAACTAATTTTTGAGTGCCTACCTGCGTGCCTGAGGCAGGGAACCCATAGCCTAGGGCTTTGGGCAGCACTGCCATATGGTGGAAAGTCTGTGGCACTTGGGAGTTACTAGCCAGGTGATTTAGGCAAATCACCCAAACCTTTTGAACCTCCTTTTTTCATCTGTGGAAACCTGGGGCTTTGGTGAGAGTCAAAGACAATATAGGCACACCTCATTTCATTGCACTTCGCTTTATTGTGATTTACAGATACTGCTTTTTTCTTTTTTTTTCAAGTTGAAGGTTTGTGGCAACCCTGCCTCGAGCAAGTCTATAGATGCCATTTTTCCAATAGCATGTGCTTACTTCATGTCTCTGTGTCACATTTTGGTAATTCTGATGGTATTTCAAACTTTCATTATTATATCTGTTATGGTAATCTGTGATCAGTGATCTTTGATGTTACTATTGTTATTGTTTTGGGGTGCCACAAACCACACACATGTAAGATGACAAACTAAATCAATGTTGTATGTGTGCCACTGCTCTACTGACGAGTTGTTCCCCAGTCTCTCTCCCTCTCCTTAGGCCTCCCTATTTCCTGAGACACAATAGTATTGAAATTAGGCCAAGGCTGGGTGTGGTGGCTCACACCTGTAATCCTAGGACTATGGAAGGCTGAGGCAGGAGGATCGCTTGAGCTCAGGAGTTCTAGACCAGCCTGATCAAGAGTGAGACCCCGTCTCTACTAAAAATAGAAAAATATAGCCGGGTGTGGGTGACATGTGCCTATAGTCCAGCTACTCGGTGGCCAAGCCAGGACTACCACTTGAGCTAGGCTGATGCCACGGCACTCTACCCCAGGCAACAGAGCAAGACTCTGTCTCAAAAAAAAAAAAAAAAGAAAGAAAGAAATTAGGCCAATTAATAGCCCTGCAGTGGCCTCTTAGTGTCCAAGTGAAAGGAAGAGCCACAAGTCTCTCACTTGAAATAAAAAATAAGAAATGATTAATTAAGCTCAGTGAGGAAGGCATGTCTAAAGCCAAGATTGGCCAAGAACTAGGCCTCTTGCAACTAATGATTAGCCAAGTTGTGAATGCAAAGGAAAAGTTCTTGAAAGAAATTAAAAGTGCTGCTTCAGTGAACACATGAATGATAAGAAAATGAAACAGCTTTATTGCTTATACAGAGAAAGTTTGAGTGGTCCAGATAGAAGACCAAAACAGCCACAGCATTCCCTTAAGCCAAAACCTAATCCAGAGCAAGGCCGTAACTCTTTTCAGTTCTATGAAGGCTGAAAGAGAGGTGAGGAAGCTGTGGAAGGAAAGTTCAAAGCTAGCAGAGGTTGGTTCATGAGGTTTAAGGAAAGAAGCCGTCTCCATAACGTGAAAGTGCAAGGTGTGAAGCAGCAAGTGCTGATGTAGAAGCTGCAGCAAGTTATCTGAAAGATCTAGTGAAGATAATAGATGAAGGTGAGTACAATAAACAGATTTTCAATGTAGATTAAACAGCCTTATTTTGAAAGAAGGTACCATCTAGGACTTCCATACCTAGAGAGAAGTCAATGCCTGGTTTCAAAGGACAGGCTGACTCTTTTGTTAGGGACTAATGCAGCTGGTGACTTTAAGTGGGAACCAATGCTCATTTACCATTCTAAAAATCCTAGGGCCCTTCAGAATCATGCTGTGTTCTGCCTGTGCTCTATAAATGGGACAGCAAAGCCTGGATGACAGCATATTTGTTTACAGCATGGTTTTCTAAATATTTTAAGCCTGCTGTTGAGACCTACTGCTTAAAAACGATTCCTTTCAAAATATTACTGTTCATTGACAGTGTACCTCATTACCCAAGAGCTCTGATGGAGATGTACAAGGAGATTAATATTTTCATGTCTGCTAATACATCCA